>NW_026606088.1:0-533191 GCF_029834395.1 Sorex fumeus | reverse complement strand
ATCTGGAATTCATCTGACTCTCAACTCCACGCAGGTTTTCATTACACCACTGTTGAATGTCCAAGTAACCCAATGCTGGTTTTCAGCGGCCTGTTCATATTCGCAGCCCTGCTGTTTACTTGGCTATCGATTCAAGCCTGGTCAGCTCTTCATTTTCCTGTCCACACAACACAGGCTTCAGAAATCATTGGAATCTCCTCTACAGAATGTTCCATTCATTCACTGCGAATGTGGAATTCAACTGACTCTCCACTCCATGCAGGTTTTCCTTACACCACTGATGAATGTCCAAGTAACCCAATGCTGGTTTTCAGCTGCATGTTCACACTCGCAGCCATGCTATACAATTGGCTTTCCACTAAATCCTGATTAGTTCTTGATTTTCCTTCCACACGACCCAGCCTTCAGAAATCGTTGGAATCTCCACTAGAGAATGTTCCATTCATTCACTGCGAATCTGGAATTCCTCTGAACCTCCACTCCCGGCAGGTTTTCGTTACACCACTGTTGAATGTCCAAGTAACCCAATGTTTTAAGTGTTTTCTTCACAAGCGCAGTGGTGCTGTTCAATTGGCTATCCACTCAACCCTGGCCAGCTCTACATTTTCCTGTCCACACCACAGAGACTGGAGAAATCATTGTTATCTCCACTACAGAATGTTCCATTCATTCACAGCGAATCTGGAATTCATCTGAATCTCCACTCCCGGCAGGTTTTCGTGACACCACTGGTAAATATCCAAGTAAGCCAATGCTGGTTTTAAGTGGCCTGCTCATACTCTCAGCCGTGCTGTTCAATTTGCTATCCACTCAACCCTCTTCAGCTCCATTTTCCTGTCCACATAACCCAAACTTCAGAAACAATTGGTATCTCCTCCACAGAATGTTCCATTCATTGACGGCAAATCTGAAATTCATCTAATTCTCAACTCCCGTCAGGTTTTCGTTACACCACTTGTGAATGTCCAATTAAGCCAAAGCTGGTTTTCAGTGGCCTGTTCTTACTACGAGACGTGCTGTTCATTTGGCTATCCATTCCACCCTGTTCAGCTCTACATTTTCGTGTCCACAAAACCCAGCCTTCAGAAATCATTGGAATCACCACTAGAGAATGTTCCATTCATTCACTGCGAATCTGGAATTCATCTGAATCTCCACTCCCGGCAGGTTTTCATTGCACCACTGCTGAATGTTCAAGTAACGCAATGATGGTTTTCAGCGGTCTATTCACACTCGAACCCGTGCTGTTCACGGTCTAGCGACTCAACACTGGTGAGTTCTTCTTTTTCCAGTTCAGACAATACAAACCTCAGAAACCATTGCAATCTACACTACAGAATGTTTCATTCATTCAGGCGAATCTTGAATTCATCTTGTTCTCCACTCCCAGCAGGTTTTCGTTTCACCACTGGTGAATGTCCAAGCAACCCAAGGCTGGTTTCAGCTGCGTGTTAACACTCGCAGCCGTGCTGTTCAATTGGCTATCCAGTGAACGCTGGTTAGCTCTTGATTTTCCTTCCACACACCGAGCCTTCAGAAATCATTCTTATCTCCACTTCAGAATGTTCCATTCGTTCCCTGCGAATCTGGAATTCCTCTGACTCTCCACACCAGGCAGATTTTCCTAACAACACTGGTGAATGACCAGGTAATCCAATGCTGGTTTTCAGCGGCTGTTCACACTCACAGCCTTGCTGTTCAATTGGCAATCCAGTCAAACCTAGTCAGCTCTTCATTTTCCTGTCCACACAACCCAGCGTTCAGAAATCATTGGAATCTCTACTACAGAAATTTCCATTCATTCACTGTGAATCTGGAAATACTCTGAATCTGCATTCCAGGAAGGCTTTCGTTACACCACTGATGAATGTCCAAGTAATGCAATGCTGCTTCTTAGTGGTCTGTTCACACTCGAAACCGTGCTGTTCATTGGCTATCCACTCAATATCGGTCAGCTCTTCAATATCCTGTCCAGACTATCCAGATTCCTAAATGTTGGCAATCACCACTACAGAATGTTCCATTCAATCACGCGAATCTGGAATTCATCAGAGTCTCCACTCCTGGAAGGTTTTCGTGACACCACTGGTAAATGTCCAAGGAAGACAATGCTGGTTTTAAGCCGCCTGCTAACACACTCAGCCGTGCTGTTCAATTTGCTATCCACCCAACCCTATTCAGCTCTACATTTTCCTGTCCTCATAACCCAACCTTCAGAAATAATTGGTATCTCCTCCACAGAATGTTCCGTTCATTCACTGCGAATCTTAAATTCATCTGACTCTCAACTCCCGGCGGGTTATCGTTACACCACTTGTGAATGTCCAAGTAAGCCAATGCTGGTTTTCAGTGGCCTGTTCATACTAAGAGACGTGCTGTTCATTTGGCTATCCACTCCACCCTGTTCAGCTCTACATTTTCGTGTCCACAAAACCCAGCCTTCAGAAATCATTGGAATCACCACTAGAGAATGTTCCATTCATTCACTGCGAATCTGGAATTCATCTGAACCTCCACTCCTGGCAGGTTTTCGTTACGCCACTGGTGAATGTCCAAGTAACTCAATACTGGTTTTCAGAGGCATGTTCAACTCGCAGAAGTGCTGTTCAATGGGCTATCCACTCAATATTGGTCAGCTCTTCATTTTCCTCTCCACACAAACCAGCCTTCAGAAATCATTGGGCTCTCCACTACAGACTGTTCCATTCATTCACTGCGATTCTGCAATTCATCTGACTCTCCGCTCCAGGCAGGTTTTCATTACCGCACTGGTGAATGACCAAGTAATCCAATGCTGGTTTTCAGCCGCCTTTTCACACTCGCAGTGTGCTGTTCAATTGTCTATCCACTCAAACCTGGTCAGCCTTTCATTTTCTTTTCCACAATATCAGACTTCAGAAATCATTGGAATCGCCAGTACAGAATGTTCCATTCATTCACTGCCAATCTGGAATTCATCTGAATCTGCACTCCAGGTAGGCTTTCATTACACCACTTATGAATGTCCAAGTAACACAATGCTGGTTTTCAGCGGTCTGTTCACACTCTAAGCCCTGCTTTTTACTGGGTATCCACACAACTGTGGTCAGCTCTTCATTTTCATGTCCAAACAATCCAGACTTGAGAAATCATTGCAATCTCCAGTACAGAATGTTCCATTCATTCACTGCGAATCTGGAATTCAACTGAATCTCCACTACCTGCAGATTTATCTTACACCACTTGTGAATGTCCAAGTAAAACAATGCTGGTTTTCAGAGGCCTGTTCATGTTCGCAGTCGTGCTGTTCAATTGGCTATCCACTCAACCTGTTTTGCTCCTCATTTTCCTGTGCACACAACCCAGCCTTCAGAAATCATTGTAATCTCCACTACAGGATGTTCCATTCATTCACTGGGAATCTGGAATTCATCTGAATCTGCACTCCACGCAGGCTTTCGTTACACCACTGCTGAAAGTCGAAGTAATGCAATACTGGTTTTCAGTGGTCTGTTCACATTCGAAGCCGAGGCTTTTTACAGGCTATCCACTCAACACTGGTCAGCTCTTCATTTTCGTGTCCCCACAATCCAGATTTCAGAAATCATTGCAATCTCCACTACAGAATGTTCCATTCATTCACTGCGAGTCTGGAGTTTATCTGATTCTCCACTCCCGCCTGGTTAACATTACACCACTTGTGAATGTCCAAGTAAGCCAATGCTGGTTTTCAGAGGCCTGTTCATACTCGCAGCCGTGCTGTTTAATTGACAATTCACTCCACCCTGTTCAGCTCTTCATTGTCCCACCACACTACCAGCCTTCAGAAATCTTTGTTATCTCCACTACAGAATGTTCCATTCATTCACTGCGAATCTGGAATTCATCTGACTCTCAACTCCACGCAGGTTTTCATTACACCACTGTTGAATGTCCAAGTAACCCAATGCTGGTTTTCAGCGGCCTGTTCATATTCGCAGCCCTGCTGTTTACTTGGCTATCGATTCAAGCCTGGTCAGCTCTTCATTTTCCTGTCCACACAACACAGGCTTCAGAAATCATTGGAATCTCCTCTACAGAATGTTCCATTCATTCACTGCGAATGTGGAATTCAACTGACTCTCCACTCCATGCAGGTTTTCCTTACACCACTGATGAATGTCCAAGTAACCCAATGCTGGTTTTCAGCTGCATGTTCACACTCGCAGCCATGCTATACAATTGGCTTTCCACTAAATCCTGATTAGTTCTTGATTTTCCTTCCACACGACCCAGCCTTCAGAAATCGTTGGAATCTCCACTAGAGAATGTTCCATTCATTCACTGCGAATCTGGAATTCCTCTGAACCTCCACTCCCGGCAGGTTTTCGTTACACCACTGTTGAATGTCCAAGTAACCCAATGTTTTAAGTGTTTTCTTCACAAGCGCAGTGGTGCTGTTCAATTGGCTATCCACTCAACCCTGGCCAGCTCTACATTTTCCTGTCCACACCACAGAGACTGGAGAAATCATTGTTATCTCCACTACAGAATGTTCCATTCATTCACAGCGAATCTGGAATTCATCTGAATCTCCACTCCCGGCAGGTTTTCGTGACACCACTGGTAAATATCCAAGTAAGCCAATGCTGGTTTTAAGTGGCCTGCTCATACTCTCAGCCGTGCTGTTCAATTTGCTATCCACTCAACCCTCTTCAGCTCCATTTTCCTGTCCACATAACCCAAACTTCAGAAACAATTGGTATCTCCTCCACAGAATGTTCCATTCATTGACGGCAAATCTGAAATTCATCTAATTCTCAACTCCCGTCAGGTTTTCGTTACACCACTTGTGAATGTCCAATTAAGCCAAAGCTGGTTTTCAGTGGCCTGTTCTTACTACGAGACGTGCTGTTCATTTGGCTATCCATTCCACCCTGTTCAGCTCTACATTTTCGTGTCCACAAAACCCAGCCTTCAGAAATCATTGGAATCACCACTAGAGAATGTTCCATTCATTCACTGCGAATCTGGAATTCATCTGAATCTCCACTCCCGGCAGGTTTTCATTGCACCACTGCTGAATGTTCAAGTAACGCAATGATGGTTTTCAGCGGTCTATTCACACTCGAACCCGTGCTGTTCACGGTCTAGCGACTCAACACTGGTGAGTTCTTCTTTTTCCAGTTCAGACAATACAAACCTCAGAAACCATTGCAATCTACACTACAGAATGTTTCATTCATTCAGGCGAATCTTGAATTCATCTTGTTCTCCACTCCCAGCAGGTTTTCGTTTCACCACTGGTGAATGTCCAAGCAACCCAAGGCTGGTTTCAGCTGCGTGTTAACACTCGCAGCCGTGCTGTTCAATTGGCTATCCAGTGAACGCTGGTTAGCTCTTGATTTTCCTTCCACACACCGAGCCTTCAGAAATCATTCTTATCTCCACTTCAGAATGTTCCATTCGTTCCCTGCGAATCTGGAATTCCTCTGACTCTCCACACCAGGCAGATTTTCCTAACAACACTGGTGAATGACCAGGTAATCCAATGCTGGTTTTCAGCGGCTGTTCACACTCACAGCCTTGCTGTTCAATTGGCAATCCAGTCAAACCTAGTCAGCTCTTCATTTTCCTGTCCACACAACCCAGCGTTCAGAAATCATTGGAATCTCTACTACAGAAATTTCCATTCATTCACTGTGAATCTGGAAATACTCTGAATCTGCATTCCAGGAAGGCTTTCGTTACACCACTGATGAATGTCCAAGTAATGCAATGCTGCTTCTTAGTGGTCTGTTCACACTCGAAACCGTGCTGTTCATTGGCTATCCACTCAATATCGGTCAGCTCTTCAATATCCTGTCCAGACTATCCAGATTCCTAAATGTTGGCAATCACCACTACAGAATGTTCCATTCAATCACGCGAATCTGGAATTCATCAGAGTCTCCACTCCTGGAAGGTTTTCGTGACACCACTGGTAAATGTCCAAGGAAGACAATGCTGGTTTTAAGCCGCCTGCTAACACACTCAGCCGTGCTGTTCAATTTGCTATCCACCCAACCCTATTCAGCTCTACATTTTCCTGTCCTCATAACCCAACCTTCAGAAATAATTGGTATCTCCTCCACAGAATGTTCCGTTCATTCACTGCGAATCTTAAATTCATCTGACTCTCAACTCCCGGCGGGTTATCGTTACACCACTTGTGAATGTCCAAGTAAGCCAATGCTGGTTTTCAGTGGCCTGTTCATACTAAGAGACGTGCTGTTCATTTGGCTATCCACTCCACCCTGTTCAGCTCTACATTTTCGTGTCCACAAAACCCAGCCTTCAGAAATCATTGGAATCACCACTAGAGAATGTTCCATTCATTCACTGCGAATCTGGAATTCATCTGAACCTCCACTCCTGGCAGGTTTTCGTTACGCCACTGGTGAATGTCCAAGTAACTCAATACTGGTTTTCAGAGGCATGTTCAACTCGCAGAAGTGCTGTTCAATGGGCTATCCACTCAATATTGGTCAGCTCTTCATTTTCCTCTCCACACAAACCAGCCTTCAGAAATCATTGGGCTCTCCACTACAGACTGTTCCATTCATTCACTGCGATTCTGCAATTCATCTGACTCTCCGCTCCAGGCAGGTTTTCATTACCGCACTGGTGAATGACCAAGTAATCCAATGCTGGTTTTCAGCCGCCTTTTCACACTCGCAGTGTGCTGTTCAATTGTCTATCCACTCAAACCTGGTCAGCCTTTCATTTTCTTTTCCACAATATCAGACTTCAGAAATCATTGGAATCGCCAGTACAGAATGTTCCATTCATTCACTGCCAATCTGGAATTCATCTGAATCTGCACTCCAGGTAGGCTTTCATTACACCACTTATGAATGTCCAAGTAACACAATGCTGGTTTTCAGCGGTCTGTTCACACTCTAAGCCCTGCTTTTTACTGGGTATCCACACAACTGTGGTCAGCTCTTCATTTTCATGTCCAAACAATCCAGACTTGAGAAATCATTGCAATCTCCAGTACAGAATGTTCCATTCATTCACTGCGAATCTGGAATTCAACTGAATCTCCACTACCTGCAGATTTATCTTACACCACTTGTGAATGTCCAAGTAAAACAATGCTGGTTTTCAGAGGCCTGTTCATGTTCGCAGTCGTGCTGTTCAATTGGCTATCCACTCAACCTGTTTTGCTCCTCATTTTCCTGTGCACACAACCCAGCCTTCAGAAATCATTGTAATCTCCACTACAGGATGTTCCATTCATTCACTGGGAATCTGGAATTCATCTGAATCTGCACTCCACGCAGGCTTTCGTTACACCACTGCTGAAAGTCGAAGTAATGCAATACTGGTTTTCAGTGGTCTGTTCACATTCGAAGCCGAGGCTTTTTACAGGCTATCCACTCAACACTGGTCAGCTCTTCATTTTCGTGTCCCCACAATCCAGATTTCAGAAATCATTGCAATCTCCACTACAGAATGTTCCATTCATTCACTGCGAGTCTGGAGTTTATCTGATTCTCCACTCCCGCCTGGTTAACATTACACCACTTGTGAATGTCCAAGTAAGCCAATGCTGGTTTTCAGAGGCCTGTTCATACTCGCAGCCGTGCTGTTTAATTGACAATTCACTCCACCCTGTTCAGCTCTTCATTGTCCCACCACACTACCAGCCTTCAGAAATCTTTGTTATCTCCACTACAGAATGTTCCATTCATTCACTGCGAATCTGGAATTCATCTGACTCTCAACTCCACGCAGGTTTTCATTACACCACTGTTGAATGTCCAAGTAACCCAATGCTGGTTTTCAGCGGCCTGTTCATATTCGCAGCCCTGCTGTTTACTTGGCTATCGATTCAAGCCTGGTCAGCTCTTCATTTTCCTGTCCACACAACACAGGCTTCAGAAATCATTGGAATCTCCTCTACAGAATGTTCCATTCATTCACTGCGAATGTGGAATTCAACTGACTCTCCACTCCATGCAGGTTTTCCTTACACCACTGATGAATGTCCAAGTAACCCAATGCTGGTTTTCAGCTGCATGTTCACACTCGCAGCCATGCTATACAATTGGCTTTCCACTAAATCCTGATTAGTTCTTGATTTTCCTTCCACACGACCCAGCCTTCAGAAATCGTTGGAATCTCCACTAGAGAATGTTCCATTCATTCACTGCGAATCTGGAATTCCTCTGAACCTCCACTCCCGGCAGGTTTTCGTTACACCACTGTTGAATGTCCAAGTAACCCAATGTTTTAAGTGTTTTCTTCACAAGCGCAGTGGTGCTGTTCAATTGGCTATCCACTCAACCCTGGCCAGCTCTACATTTTCCTGTCCACACCACAGAGACTGGAGAAATCATTGTTATCTCCACTACAGAATGTTCCATTCATTCACAGCGAATCTGGAATTCATCTGAATCTCCACTCCCGGCAGGTTTTCGTGACACCACTGGTAAATATCCAAGTAAGCCAATGCTGGTTTTAAGTGGCCTGCTCATACTCTCAGCCGTGCTGTTCAATTTGCTATCCACTCAACCCTCTTCAGCTCCATTTTCCTGTCCACATAACCCAAACTTCAGAAACAATTGGTATCTCCTCCACAGAATGTTCCATTCATTGACGGCAAATCTGAAATTCATCTAATTCTCAACTCCCGTCAGGTTTTCGTTACACCACTTGTGAATGTCCAATTAAGCCAAAGCTGGTTTTCAGTGGCCTGTTCTTACTACGAGACGTGCTGTTCATTTGGCTATCCATTCCACCCTGTTCAGCTCTACATTTTCGTGTCCACAAAACCCAGCCTTCAGAAATCATTGGAATCACCACTAGAGAATGTTCCATTCATTCACTGCGAATCTGGAATTCATCTGAATCTCCACTCCCGGCAGGTTTTCATTGCACCACTGCTGAATGTTCAAGTAACGCAATGATGGTTTTCAGCGGTCTATTCACACTCGAACCCGTGCTGTTCACGGTCTAGCGACTCAACACTGGTGAGTTCTTCTTTTTCCAGTTCAGACAATACAAACCTCAGAAACCATTGCAATCTACACTACAGAATGTTTCATTCATTCAGGCGAATCTTGAATTCATCTTGTTCTCCACTCCCAGCAGGTTTTCGTTTCACCACTGGTGAATGTCCAAGCAACCCAAGGCTGGTTTCAGCTGCGTGTTAACACTCGCAGCCGTGCTGTTCAATTGGCTATCCAGTGAACGCTGGTTAGCTCTTGATTTTCCTTCCACACACCGAGCCTTCAGAAATCATTCTTATCTCCACTTCAGAATGTTCCATTCGTTCCCTGCGAATCTGGAATTCCTCTGACTCTCCACACCAGGCAGATTTTCCTAACAACACTGGTGAATGACCAGGTAATCCAATGCTGGTTTTCAGCGGCTGTTCACACTCACAGCCTTGCTGTTCAATTGGCAATCCAGTCAAACCTAGTCAGCTCTTCATTTTCCTGTCCACACAACCCAGCGTTCAGAAATCATTGGAATCTCTACTACAGAAATTTCCATTCATTCACTGTGAATCTGGAAATACTCTGAATCTGCATTCCAGGAAGGCTTTCGTTACACCACTGATGAATGTCCAAGTAATGCAATGCTGCTTCTTAGTGGTCTGTTCACACTCGAAACCGTGCTGTTCATTGGCTATCCACTCAATATCGGTCAGCTCTTCAATATCCTGTCCAGACTATCCAGATTCCTAAATGTTGGCAATCACCACTACAGAATGTTCCATTCAATCACGCGAATCTGGAATTCATCAGAGTCTCCACTCCTGGAAGGTTTTCGTGACACCACTGGTAAATGTCCAAGGAAGACAATGCTGGTTTTAAGCCGCCTGCTAACACACTCAGCCGTGCTGTTCAATTTGCTATCCACCCAACCCTATTCAGCTCTACATTTTCCTGTCCTCATAACCCAACCTTCAGAAATAATTGGTATCTCCTCCACAGAATGTTCCGTTCATTCACTGCGAATCTTAAATTCATCTGACTCTCAACTCCCGGCGGGTTATCGTTACACCACTTGTGAATGTCCAAGTAAGCCAATGCTGGTTTTCAGTGGCCTGTTCATACTAAGAGACGTGCTGTTCATTTGGCTATCCACTCCACCCTGTTCAGCTCTACATTTTCGTGTCCACAAAACCCAGCCTTCAGAAATCATTGGAATCACCACTAGAGAATGTTCCATTCATTCACTGCGAATCTGGAATTCCTCTGAACCTCCACTCCTGGCAGGTTTTCGTTACGCCACTGGTGAATGTCCAAGTAACTCAATACTGGTTTTCAGAGGCATGTTCAACTCGCAGAAGTGCTGTTCAATGGGCTATCCACTCAATATTGGTCAGCTCTTCATTTTCCTCTCCACACAAACCAGCCTTCAGAAATCATTGGGCTCTCCACTACAGACTGTTCCATTCATTCACTGCGATTCTGCAATTCATCTGACTCTCCGCTCCAGGCAGGTTTTCATTACCGCACTGGTGAATGACCAAGTAATCCAATGCTGGTTTTCAGCCGCCTTTTCACACTCGCAGTGTGCTGTTCAATTGTCTATCCACTCAAACCTGGTCAGCCTTTCATTTTCTTTTCCACAATATCAGACTTCAGAAATCATTGGAATCGCCAGTACAGAATGTTCCATTCATTCACTGCCAATCTGGAATTCATCTGAATCTGCACTCCAGGTAGGCTTTCATTACACCACTTATGAATGTCCAAGTAACACAATGCTGGTTTTCAGCGGTCTGTTCACACTCTAAGCCCTGCTTTTTACTGGGTATCCACACAACTGTGGTCAGCTCTTCATTTTCATGTCCAAACAATCCAGACTTGAGAAATCATTGCAATCTCCAGTACAGAATGTTCCATTCATTCACTGCGAATCTGGAATTCAACTGAATCTCCACTACCTGCAGATTTATCTTACACCACTTGTGAATGTCCAAGTAAAACAATGCTGGTTTTCAGAGGCCTGTTCATGTTCGCAGTCGTGCTGTTCAATTGGCTATCCACTCAACCTGTTTTGCTCCTCATTTTCCTGTGCACACAACCCAGCCTTCAGAAATCATTGTAATCTCCACTACAGGATGTTCCATTCATTCACTGGGAATCTGGAATTCATCTGAATCTGCACTCCACGCAGGCTTTCGTTACACCACTGCTGAAAGTCGAAGTAATGCAATACTGGTTTTCAGTGGTCTGTTCACATTCGAAGCCGAGGCTTTTTACAGGCTATCCACTCAACACTGGTCAGCTCTTCATTTTCGTGTCCCCACAATCCAGATTTCAGAAATCATTGCAATCTCCACTACAGAATGTTCCATTCATTCACTGCGAGTCTGGAGTTTATCTGATTCTCCACTCCCGCCTGGTTAACATTACACCACTTGTGAATGTCCAAGTAAGCCAATGCTGGTTTTCAGAGGCCTGTTCATACTCGCAGCCGTGCTGTTTAATTGACAATTCACTCCACCCTGTTCAGCTCTTCATTGTCCCACCACACTACCAGCCTTCAGAAATCTTTGTTATCTCCACTACAGAATGTTCCATTCATTCACTGCGAATCTGGAATTCATCTGACTCTCAACTCCACGCAGGTTTTCATTACACCACTGTTGAATGTCCAAGTAACCCAATGCTGGTTTTCAGCGGCCTGTTCATATTCGCAGCCCTGCTGTTTACTTGGCTATCGATTCAAGCCTGGTCAGCTCTTCATTTTCCTGTCCACACAACACAGGCTTCAGAAATCATTGGAATCTCCTCTACAGAATGTTCCATTCATTCACTGCGAATGTGGAATTCAACTGACTCTCCACTCCATGCAGGTTTTCCTTACACCACTGATGAATGTCCAAGTAACCCAATGCTGGTTTTCAGCTGCATGTTCACACTCGCAGCCATGCTATACAATTGGCTTTCCACTAAATCCTGATTAGTTCTTGATTTTCCTTCCACACGACCCAGCCTTCAGAAATCGTTGGAATCTCCACTAGAGAATGTTCCATTCATTCACTGCGAATCTGGAATTCCTCTGAACCTCCACTCCCGGCAGGTTTTCGTTACACCACTGTTGAATGTCCAAGTAACCCAATGTTTTAAGTGTTTTCTTCACAAGCGCAGTGGTGCTGTTCAATTGGCTATCCACTCAACCCTGGCCAGCTCTACATTTTCCTGTCCACACCACAGAGACTGGAGAAATCATTGTTATCTCCACTACAGAATGTTCCATTCATTCACAGCGAATCTGGAATTCATCTGAATCTCCACTCCCGGCAGGTTTTCGTGACACCACTGGTAAATATCCAAGTAAGCCAATGCTGGTTTTAAGTGGCCTGCTCATACTCTCAGCCGTGCTGTTCAATTTGCTATCCACTCAACCCTCTTCAGCTCCATTTTCCTGTCCACATAACCCAAACTTCAGAAACAATTGGTATCTCCTCCACAGAATGTTCCATTCATTGACGGCAAATCTGAAATTCATCTAATTCTCAACTCCCGTCAGGTTTTCGTTACACCACTTGTGAATGTCCAATTAAGCCAAAGCTGGTTTTCAGTGGCCTGTTCTTACTACGAGACGTGCTGTTCATTTGGCTATCCATTCCACCCTGTTCAGCTCTACATTTTCGTGTCCACAAAACCCAGCCTTCAGAAATCATTGGAATCACCACTAGAGAATGTTCCATTCATTCACTGCGAATCTGGAATTCATCTGAATCTCCACTCCCGGCAGGTTTTCATTGCACCACTGCTGAATGTTCAAGTAACGCAATGATGGTTTTCAGCGGTCTATTCACACTCGAACCCGTGCTGTTCACGGTCTAGCGACTCAACACTGGTGAGTTCTTCTTTTTCCAGTTCAGACAATACAAACCTCAGAAACCATTGCAATCTACACTACAGAATGTTTCATTCATTCAGGCGAATCTTGAATTCATCTTGTTCTCCACTCCCAGCAGGTTTTCGTTTCACCACTGGTGAATGTCCAAGCAACCCAAGGCTGGTTTCAGCTGCGTGTTAACACTCGCAGCCGTGCTGTTCAATTGGCTATCCAGTGAACGCTGGTTAGCTCTTGATTTTCCTTCCACACACCGAGCCTTCAGAAATCATTCTTATCTCCACTTCAGAATGTTCCATTCGTTCCCTGCGAATCTGGAATTCCTCTGACTCTCCACACCAGGCAGATTTTCCTAACAACACTGGTGAATGACCAGGTAATCCAATGCTGGTTTTCAGCGGCTGTTCACACTCACAGCCTTGCTGTTCAATTGGCAATCCAGTCAAACCTAGTCAGCTCTTCATTTTCCTGTCCACACAACCCAGCGTTCAGAAATCATTGGAATCTCTACTACAGAAATTTCCATTCATTCACTGTGAATCTGGAAATACTCTGAATCTGCATTCCAGGAAGGCTTTCGTTACACCACTGATGAATGTCCAAGTAATGCAATGCTGCTTCTTAGTGGTCTGTTCACACTCGAAACCGTGCTGTTCATTGGCTATCCACTCAATATCGGTCAGCTCTTCAATATCCTGTCCAGACTATCCAGATTCCTAAATGTTGGCAATCACCACTACAGAATGTTCCATTCAATCACGCGAATCTGGAATTCATCAGAGTCTCCACTCCTGGAAGGTTTTCGTGACACCACTGGTAAATGTCCAAGGAAGACAATGCTGGTTTTAAGCCGCCTGCTAACACACTCAGCCGTGCTGTTCAATTTGCTATCCACCCAACCCTATTCAGCTCTACATTTTCCTGTCCTCATAACCCAACCTTCAGAAATAATTGGTATCTCCTCCACAGAATGTTCCGTTCATTCACTGCGAATCTTAAATTCATCTGACTCTCAACTCCCGGCGGGTTATCGTTACACCACTTGTGAATGTCCAAGTAAGCCAATGCTGGTTTTCAGTGGCCTGTTCATACTAAGAGACGTGCTGTTCATTTGGCTATCCACTCCACCCTGTTCAGCTCTACATTTTCGTGTCCACAAAACCCAGCCTTCAGAAATCATTGGAATCACCACTAGAGAATGTTCCATTCATTCACTGCGAATCTGGAATTCATCTGAACCTCCACTCCTGGCAGGTTTTCGTTACGCCACTGGTGAATGTCCAAGTAACTCAATACTGGTTTTCAGAGGCATGTTCAACTCGCAGAAGTGCTGTTCAATGGGCTATCCACTCAATATTGGTCAGCTCTTCATTTTCCTCTCCACACAAACCAGCCTTCAGAAATCATTGGGCTCTCCACTACAGACTGTTCCATTCATTCACTGCGATTCTGCAATTCATCTGACTCTCCGCTCCAGGCAGGTTTTCATTACAGCACTGGTGAATGACCAAGTAATCCAATGCTGGTTTTCAGCCGCCTTTTCACACTCGCAGTGTGCTGTTCAATTGTCTATCCACTCAAACCTGGTCAGCCTTTCATTTTCTTTTCCACAATATCAGACTTCAGAAATCATTGGAATCGCCAGTACAGAATGTTCCATTCATTCACTGCCAATCTGGAATTCATCTGAATCTGCACTCCAGGTAGGCTTTCATTACACCACTTATGAATGTCCAAGTAACACAATGCTGGTTTTCAGCGGTCTGTTCACACTCTAAGCCCTGCTTTTTACTGGGTATCCACACAACTGTGGTCAGCTCTTCATTTTCATGTCCAAACAATCCAGACTTGAGAAATCATTGCAATCTCCAGTACAGAATGTTCCATTCATTCACTGCGAATCTGGAATTCAACTGAATCTCCACTACCTGCAGATTTATCTTACACCACTTGTGAATGTCCAAGTAAAACAATGCTGGTTTTCAGAGGCCTGTTCATGTTCGCAGTCGTGCTGTTCAATTGGCTATCCACTCAACCTGTTTTGCTCCTCATTTTCCTGTGCACACAACCCAGCCTTCAGAAATCATTGTAATCTCCACTACAGGATGTTCCATTCATTCACTGGGAATCTGGAATTCATCTGAATCTGCACTCCACGCAGGCTTTCGTTACACCACTGCTGAAAGTCGAAGTAATGCAATACTGGTTTTCAGTGGTCTGTTCACATTCGAAGCCGAGGCTTTTTACAGGCTATCCACTCAACACTGGTCAGCTCTTCATTTTCGTGTCCCCACAATCCAGATTTCAGAAATCATTGTAATCTCCACTACAGAATGTACCATTCATTCACTGCGAGTCTGGAGTTTATCTGATTCTCCACTCCCGCCTGGTTAACATTACACCACTTGTGAATGTCCAAGTAAGCCAATGCTGGTTTTCAGAGGCCTGTTCATACTCGCAGCCGTGCTGTTTAATTGACAATTCACTCCACCCTGTTCAGCTCTTCATTGTCCCACCACACTACCAGCCTTCAGAAATCTTTGTTATCTCCACTACAGAATGTTCCATTCATTCACTGCGAATCTGGAATTCATCTGACTCTCAACTCCACGCAGGTTTTCATTACACCACTGTTGAATGTCCAAGTAACCCAATGCTGGTTTTCAGCGGCCTGTTCATATTCGCAGCCCTGCTGTTTACTTGGCTATCGATTCAAGCCTGGTCAGCTCTTCATTTTCCTGTCCACACAACACAGGCTTCAGAAATCATTGGAATCTCCTCTACAGAATGTTCCATTCATTCACTGCGAATGTGGAATTCAACTGACTCTCCACTCCATGCAGGTTTTCCTTACACCACTGATGAATGTCCAAGTAACCCAATGCTGGTTTTCAGCTGCATGTTCACACTCGCAGCCATGCTATACAATTGGCTTTCCACTAAATCCTGATTAGTTCTTGATTTTCCTTCCACACGACCCAGCCTTCAGAAATCGTTGGAATCTCCACTAGAGAATGTTCCATTCATTCACTGCGAATCTGGAATTCCTCTGAACCTCCACTCCCGGCAGGTTTTCGTTACACCACTGTTGAATGTCCAAGTAACCCAATGTTTTAAGTGTTTTCTTCACAAGCGCAGTGGTGCTGTTCAATTGGCTATCCACTCAACCCTGGCCAGCTCTACATTTTCCTGTCCACACCACAGAGACTGGAGAAATCATTGTTATCTCCACTACAGAATGTTCCATTCATTCACAGCGAATCTGGAATTCATCTGAATCTCCACTCCCGGCAGGTTTTCGTGACACCACTGGTAAATATCCAAGTAAGCCAATGCTGGTTTTAAGTGGCCTGCTCATACTCTCAGCCGTGCTGTTCAATTTGCTATCCACTCAACCCTCTTCAGCTCCATTTTCCTGTCCACATAACCCAAACTTCAGAAACAATTGGTATCTCCTCCACAGAATGTTCCATTCATTGACGGCAAATCTGAAATTCATCTAATTCTCAACTCCCGTCAGGTTTTCGTTACACCACTTGTGAATGTCCAATTAAGCCAAAGCTGGTTTTCAGTGGCCTGTTCTTACTACGAGACGTGCTGTTCATTTGGCTATCCATTCCACCCTGTTCAGCTCTACATTTTCGTTTCCACAAAACCCAGCCTTCAGAAATCATTGGAATCACCACTAGAGAATGTTCCATTCATTCACTGCGAATCTGGAATTCATCTGAATCTCCACTCCCGGCAGGTTTTCATTGCACCACTGCTGAATGTTCAAGTAACGCAATGATGGTTTTCAGCGGTCTATTCACACTCGAACCCGTGCTGTTCACGGTCTCAACACTGGTGAGTTCTTCTTTTTCCAGTTCAGACAATACAAACCTCAGAAACCATTGCAATCTACACTACAGAATGTTTCATTCATTCAGGCGAATCTTGAATTCATCTTGTTCTCCACTCCCAGCAGGTTTTCGTTTCACCACTGGTGAATGTCCAAGCAACCCAAGGCTGGTTTCAGCTGCGTGTTAACACTCGCAGCCGTGCTGTTCAATT
Source organism: Sorex fumeus (assembly GCF_029834395.1). NCBI lineage: Eukaryota > Metazoa > Chordata > Mammalia > Eulipotyphla > Soricidae > Sorex > Sorex fumeus. The sequence continues at coordinate 516,307 of NW_026606088.1, read as the reverse complement.
GGCTATCCAGTGAACGCTGGTTAGCTCTTGATTTTCCTTCCACACACCGAGCCTTCAGAAATCATTCTTATCTCCACTTCAGAGTGTTCCATTCGTTCCCTGCGAATCTGGAATTCCTCTGACTCTCCACACCAGGCAGATTTTCCTAACAACACTGGTGAATGACCAGGTAATCCAATGCTGGTTTTCAGCGGCTGTTCACACTCACAGCCTTGCTGTTCAATTGGCAATCCAGTCAAACCTAGTCAGCTCTTCATTTTCCTGTCCACACAACCCAGCGTTCAGAAATCATTGGAATCTCTACTACAGAAATTTCCATTCATTCACTGTGAATCTGGAAATACTCTGAATCTGCATTCCAGGAAGGCTTTCGTTACACCACTGATGAATGTCCAAGTAATGCAATGCTGCTTCTTAGTGGTCTGTTCACACTCGAAACCGTGCTGTTCATTGGCTATCCACTCAATATCGGTCAGCTCTTCAATATCCTGTCCAGACTATCCAGATTCCTAAATGTTGGCAATCACCACTACAGAATGTTCCATTCAATCACGCGAATCTGGAATTCATCAGAGTCTCCACTCCTGGAAGGTTTTCGTGACACCACTGGTAAATGTCCAAGGAAGACAATGCTGGTTTTAAGCCGCCTGCTAACACACTCAGCCGTGCTGTTCAATTTGCTATCCACCCAACCCTATTCAGCTCTACATTTTCCTGTCCTCATAACCCAACCTTCAGAAATAATTGGTATCTCCTCCACAGAATGTTCCGTTCATTCACTGCGAATCTTAAATTCATCTGACTCTCTACTCCCGGCGGGTTATCGTTACACCACTTGTGAATGTCCAAGTAAGCCAATGCTGGTTTTCAGTGGCCTGTTCATACTAAGAGACGTGCTGTTCATTTGGCTATCCACTCCACCCTGTTCAGCTCTACATTTTCGTGTCCACAAAACCCAGCCTTCAGAAATCATTGGAATCACCACTAGAGAATGTTCCATTCATTCACTGCGAATCTGGAATTCCTCTGAACCTCCACTCCTGGCAGGTTTTCGTTACGCCACTGGTGAATGTCCAAGTAACTCAATACTGGTTTTCAGAGGCATGTTCAACTCGCAGAAGTGCTGTTCAATGGGCTATCCACTCAATATTGGTCAGCTCTTCATTTTCCTCTCCACACAAACCAGCCTTCAGAAATCATTGGGCTCTCCACTACAGACTGTTCCATTCATTCACTGCGATTCTGCAATTCATCTGACTCTCCGCTCCAGGCAGGTTTTCATTACAGCACTGGTGAATGACCAAGTAATCCAATGCTGGTTTTCAGCCGCCTTTTCACACTCGCAGTGTGCTGTTCAATTGTCTATCCACTCAAACCTGGTCAGCCTTTCATTTTCTTTTCCACAATATCAGACTTCAGAAATCATTGGAATCGCCAGTACAGAATGTTCCATTCATTCACTGCCAATCTGGAATTCATCTGAATCTGCACTCCAGGTAGGCTTTCATTACACCACTTATGAATGTCCAAGTAACACAATGCTGGTTTTCAGCGGTCTGTTCACACTCTAAGCCCTGCTTTTTACTGGGTATCCACACAACTGTGGTCAGCTCTTCATTTTCATGTCCAAACAATCCAGACTTGAGAAATCATTGCAATCTCCAGTACAGAATGTTCCATTCATTCACTGCGAATCTGGAATTCAACTGAATCTCCACTACCTGCAGATTTATCTTACACCACTTGTGAATGTCCAAGTAAAACAATGCTGGTTTTCAGAGGCCTGTTCATGTTCGCAGTCGTGCTGTTCAATTGGCTATCCACTCAACCTGTTTTGCTCCTCATTTTCCTGTGCACACAACCCAGCCTTCAGAAATCATTGTAATCTCCACTACAGGATGTTCCATTCATTCACTGGGAATCTGGAATTCATCTGAATCTGCACTCCACGCAGGCTTTCGTTACACCACTGCTGAAAGTCGAAGTAATGCAATACTGGTTTTCAGTGGTCTGTTCACATTCGAAGCCGAGGCTTTTTACAGGCTATCCACTCAACACTGGTCAGCTCTTCATTTTCGTGTCCCCACAATCCAGATTTCAGAAATCATTGCAATCTCCACTACAGAATGTTCCATTCATTCACTGCGAGTCTGGAGTTTATCTGATTCTCCACTCCCGCCTGGTTAACATTACACCACTTGTGAATGTCCAAGTAAGCCAATGCTGGTTTTCAGAGGCCTGTTCATACTCGCAGCCGTGCTGTTTAATTGACAATTCACTCCACCCTGTTCAGCTCTTCATTGTCCCACCACACTACCAGCCTTCAGAAATCTTTGTTATCTCCACTACAGAATGTTCCATTCATTCACTGCGAATCTGGAATTCATCTGACTCTCAACTCCACGCAGGTTTTCATTACACCACTGTTGAATGTCCAAGTAACCCAATGCTGGTTTTCAGCGGCCTGTTCATATTCGCAGCCCTGCTGTTTACTTGGCTATCGATTCAAGCCTGGTCAGCTCTTCATTTTCCTGTCCACACAACACAGGCTTCAGAAATCATTGGAATCTCCTCTACAGAATGTTCCATTCATTCACTGCGAATGTGGAATTCAACTGACTCTCCACTCCATGCAGGTTTTCCTTACACCACTGATGAATGTCCAAGTAACCCAATGCTGGTTTTCAGCTGCATGTTCACACTCGCAGCCATGCTATACAATTGGCTTTCCACTAAATCCTGATTAGTTCTTGATTTTCCTTCCACACGACCCAGCCTTCAGAAATCGTTGGAATCTCCACTAGAGAATGTTCCATTCATTCACTGCGAATCTGGAATTCCTCTGAACCTCCACTCCCGGCAGGTTTTCGTTACACCACTGTTGAATGTCCAAGTAACCCAATGTTTTAAGTGTTTTCTTCACAAGCGCAGTGGTGCTGTTCAATTGGCTATCCACTCAACCCTGGCCAGCTCTACATTTTCCTGTCCACACCACAGAGACTGGAGAAATCATTGTTATCTCCACTACAGAATGTTCCATTCATTCACAGCGAATCTGGAATTCATCTGAATCTCCACTCCCGGCAGGTTTTCGTGACACCACTGGTAAATATCCAAGTAAGCCAATGCTGGTTTTAAGTGGCCTGCTCATACTCTCAGCCGTGCTGTTCAATTTGCTATCCACTCAACCCTCTTCAGCTCCATTTTCCTGTCCACATAACCCAAACTTCAGAAACAATTGGTATCTCCTCCACAGAATGTTCCATTCATTGACGGCAAATCTGAAATTCATCTAATTCTCAACTCCCGTCAGGTTTTCGTTACACCACTTGTGAATGTCCAATTAAGCCAAAGCTGGTTTTCAGTGGCCTGTTCTTACTACGAGACGTGCTGTTCATTTGGCTATCCATTCCACCCTGTTCAGCTCTACATTTTCGTGTCCACAAAACCCAGCCTTCAGAAATCATTGGAATCACCACTAGAGAATGTTCCATTCATTCACTGCGAATCTGGAATTCATCTGAATCTCCACTCCCGGCAGGTTTTCATTGCACCACTGCTGAATGTTCAAGTAACGCAATGATGGTTTTCAGCGGTCTATTCACACTCGAACCCGTGCTGTTCACGGTCTAGCGACTCAACACTGGTGAGTTCTTCTTTTTCCAGTTCAGACAATACAAACCTCAGAAACCATTGCAATCTACACTACAGAATGTTTCATTCATTCAGGCGAATCTTGAATTCATCTTGTTCTCCACTCCCAGCAGGTTTTCGTTTCACCACTGGTGAATGTCCAAGCAACCCAAGGCTGGTTTCAGCTGCGTGTTAACACTCGCAGCCGTGCTGTTCAATTGGCTATCCAGTGAACGCTGGTTAGCTCTTGATTTTCCTTCCACACACCGAGCCTTCAGAAATCATTCTTATCTCCACTTCAGAATGTTCCATTCGTTCCCTGCGAATCTGGAATTCCTCTGACTCTCCACACCAGGCAGATTTTCCTAACAACACTGGTGAATGACCAGGTAATCCAATGCTGGTTTTCAGCGGCTGTTCACACTCACAGCCTTGCTGTTCAATTGGCAATCCAGTCAAACCTAGTCAGCTCTTCATTTTCCTGTCCACACAACCCAGCGTTCAGAAATCATTGGAATCTCTACTACAGAAATTTCCATTCATTCACTGTGAATCTGGAAATACTCTGAATCTGCATTCCAGGAAGGCTTTCGTTACACCACTGATGAATGTCCAAGTAATGCAATGCTGCTTCTTAGTGGTCTGTTCACACTCGAAACCGTGCTGTTCATTGGCTATCCACTCAATATCGGTCAGCTCTTCCATATCCTGTCCAGACTATCCAGATTCCTAAATGTTGGCAATCACCACTACAGAATGTTCCATTCAATCACGCGAATCTGGAATTCATCAGAGTCTCCACTCCTGGAAGGTTTTCGTGACACCACTGGTAAATGTCCAAGGAAGACAATGCTGGTTTTAAGCCGCCTGCTAACACACTCAGCCGTGCTGTTCAATTTGCTATCCACCCAACCCTATTCAGCTCTACATTTTCCTGTCCTCATAACCCAACCTTCAGAAATAATTGGTATCTCCTCCACAGAATGTTCCGTTCATTCACTGCGAATCTTAAATTCATCTGACTCTCAACTCCCGGCGGGTTATCGTTACACCACTTGTGAATGTCCAAGTAAGCCAATGCTGGTTTTCAGTGGCCTGTTCATACTAAGAGACGTGCTGTTCATTTGGCTATCCACTCCACCCTGTTCAGCTCTACATTTTCGTGTCCACAAAACCCAGCCTTCAGAAATCATTGGAATCACCACTAGAGAATGTTCCATTCATTCACTGCGAATCTGGAATTCCTCTGAACCTCCACTCCTGGCAGGTTTTCGTTACGCCACTGGTGAATGTCCAAGTAACTCAATACTGGTTTTCAGAGGCATGTTCAACTCGCAGAAGTGCTGTTCAATGGGCTATCCACTCAATATTGGTCAGCTCTTCATTTTCCTCTCCACACAAACCAGCCTTCAGAAATCATTGGGCTCTCCACTACAGACTGTTCCATTCATTCACTGCGATTCTGCAATTCATCTGACTCTCCGCTCCAGGCAGGTTTTCATTACAGCACTGGTGAATGACCAAGTAATCCAATGCTGGTTTTCAGCCGCCTTTTCACACTCGCAGTGTGCTGTTCAATTGTCTATCCACTCAAACCTGGTCAGCCTTTCATTTTCTTTTCCACAATATCAGACTTCAGAAATCATTGGAATCGCCAGTACAGAATGTTCCATTCATTCACTGCCAATCTGGAATTCATCTGAATCTGCACTCCAGGTAGGCTTTCATTACACCACTTATGAATGTCCAAGTAACACAATGCTGGTTTTCAGCGGTCTGTTCACACTCTAAGCCCTGCTTTTTACTGGGTATCCACACAACTGTGGTCAGCTCTTCATTTTCATGTCCAAACAATCCAGACTTGAGAAATCATTGCAATCTCCAGTACAGAATGTTCCATTCATTCACTGCGAATCTGGAATTCAACTGAATCTCCACTACCTGCAGATTTATCTTACACCACTTGTGAATGTCCAAGTAAAACAATGCTGGTTTTCAGAGGCCTGTTCATGTTCGCAGTCGTGCTGTTCAATTGGCTATCCACTCAACCTGTTTTGCTCCTCATTTTCCTGTGCACACAACCCAGCCTTCAGAAATCATTGTAATCTCCACTACAGGATGTTCCATTCATTCACTGGGAATCTGGAATTCATCTGAATCTGCACTCCACGCAGGCTTTCGTTACACCACTGCTGAAAGTCGAAGTAATGCAATACTGGTTTTCAGTGGTCTGTTCACATTCGAAGCCGAGGCTTTTTACAGGCTATCCACTCAACACTGGTCAGCTCTTCATTTTCGTGTCCCCACAATCCAGATTTCAGAAATCATTGCAATCTCCACTACAGAATGTTCCATTCATTCACTGCGAGTCTGGAGTTTATCTGATTCTCCACTCCCGCCTGGTTAACATTACACCACTTGTGAATGTCCAAGTAAGCCAATGCTGGTTTTCAGAGGCCTGTTCATACTCGCAGCCGTGCTGTTTAATTGACAATTCACTCCACCCTGTTCAGCTCTTCATTGTCCCACCACACTACCAGCCTTCAGAAATCTTTGTTATCTCCACTACAGAATGTTCCATTCATTCACTGCGAATCTGGAATTCATCTGACTCTCAACTCCACGCAGGTTTTCATTACACCACTGTTGAATGTCCAAGTAACCCAATGCTGGTTTTCAGCGGCCTGTTCATATTCACAGCCCTGCTGTTTACTTGGCTATCGATTCAAGCCTGGTCAGCTCTTCATTTTCCTGTCCACACAACACAGGCTTCAGAAATCATTGGAATCTCCTCTACAGAATGTTCCATTCATTCACTGCGAATGTGGAATTCAACTGACTCTCCACTCCATGCAGGTTTTCCTTACACCACTGATGAATGTCCAAGTAACCCAATGCTGGTTTTCAGCTGCATGTTCACACTCGCAGCCATGCTATACAATTGGCTTTCCACTAAATCCTGATTAGTTCTTGATTTTCCTTCCACACGACCCAGCCTTCAGAAATCGTTGGAATCTCCACTAGAGAATGTTCCATTCATTCACTGCGAATCTGGAATTCCTCTGAACCTCCACTCCCGGCAGGTTTTCGTTACACCACTGTTGAATGTCCAAGTAACCCAATGTTTTAAGTGTTTTCTTCACAAGCGCAGTGGTGCTGTTCAATTGGCTATCCACTCAACCCTGGCCAGCTCTACATTTTCCTGTCCACACCACAGAGACTGGAGAAATCATTGTTATCTCCACTACAGAATGTTCCATTCATTCACAGCGAATCTGGAATTCATCTGAATCTCCACTCCCGGCAGGTTTTCGTGACACCACTGGTAAATATCCAAGTAAGCCAATGCTGGTTTTAAGTGGCCTGCTCATACTCTCAGCCGTGCTGTTCAATTTGCTATCCACTCAACCCTCTTCAGCTCCATTTTCCTGTCCACATAACCCAAACTTCAGAAACAATTGGTATCTCCTCCACAGAATGTTCCATTCATTGACGGCAAATCTGAAATTCATCTAATTCTCAACTCCCGTCAGGTTTTCGTTACACCACTTGTGAATGTCCAATTAAGCCAAAGCTGGTTTTCAGTGGCCTGTTCTTACTACGAGACGTGCTGTTCATTTGGCTATCCATTCCACCCTGTTCAGCTCTACATTTTCGTGTCCACAAAACCCAGCCTTCAGAAATCATTGGAATCACCACTAGAGAATGTTCCATTCATTCACTGCGAATCTGGAATTCATCTGAATCTCCACTCCCGGCAGGTTTTCATTGCACCACTGCTGAATGTTCAAGTAACGCAATGATGGTTTTCAGCGGTCTATTCACACTCGAACCCGTGCTGTTCACGGTCTAGCGACTCAACACTGGTGAGTTCTTCTTTTTCCAGTTCAGACAATACAAACCTCAGAAACCATTGCAATCTACACTACAGAATGTTTCATTCATTCAGGCGAATCTTGAATTCATCTTGTTCTCCACTCCCAGCAGGTTTTCGTTTCACCACTGGTGAATGTCCAAGCAACCCAAGGCTGGTTTCAGCTGCGTGTTAACACTCGCAGCCGTGCTGTTCAATTGGCTATCCAGTGAACGCTGGTTAGCTCTTGATTTTCCTTCCACACACCGAGCCTTCAGAAATCATTCTTATCTCCACTTCAGAATGTTCCATTCGTTCCCTGCGAATCTGGAATTCCTCTGACTCTCCACACCAGGCAGATTTTCCTAACAACACTGGTGAATGACCAGGTAATCCAATGCTGGTTTTCAGCGGCTGTTCACACTCACAGCCTTGCTGTTCAATTGGCAATCCAGTCAAACCTAGTCAGCTCTTCATTTTCCTGTCCACACAACCCAGCGTTCAGAAATCATTGGAATCTCTACTACAGAAATTTCCATTCATTCACTGTGAATCTGGAAATACTCTGAATCTGCATTCCAGGAAGGCTTTCGTTACACCACTGATGAATGTCCAAGTAATGCAATGCTGCTTCTTAGTGGTCTGTTCACACTCGAAACCGTGCTGTTCATTGGCTATCCACTCAATATCGGTCAGCTCTTCCATATCCTGTCCAGACTATCCAGATTCCTAAATGTTGGCAATCACCACTACAGAATGTTCCATTCAATCACGCGAATCTGGAATTCATCAGAGTCTCCACTCCTGGAAGGTTTTCGTGACACCACTGGTAAATGTCCAAGGAAGACAATGCTGGTTTTAAGCCGCCTGCTAACACACTCAGCCGTGCTGTTCAATTTGCTATCCACCCAACCCTATTCAGCTCTACATTTTCCTGTCCTCATAACCCAACCTTCAGAAATAATTGGTATCTCCTCCACAGAATGTTCCGTTCATTCACTGCGAATCTTAAATTCATCTGACTCTCAACTCCCGGCGGGTTATCGTTACACCACTTGTGAATGTCCAAGTAAGCCAATGCTGGTTTTCAGTGGCCTGTTCATACTAAGAGACGTGCTGTTCATTTGGCTATCCACTCCACCCTGTTCAGCTCTACATTTTCGTGTCCACAAAACCCAGCCTTCAGAAATCATTGGAATCACCACTAGAGAATGTTCCATTCATTCACTGCGAATCTGGAATTCATCTGAACCTCCACTCCTGGCAGGTTTTCGTTACGCCACTGGTGAATGTCCAAGTAACTCAATACTGGTTTTCAGAGGCATGTTCAACTCGCAGAAGTGCTGTTCAATGGGCTATCCACTCAATATTGGTCAGCTCTTCATTTTCCTCTCCACACAAACCAGCCTTCAGAAATCATTGGGCTCTCCACTACAGACTGTTCCATTCATTCACTGCGATTCTGCAATTCATCTGACTCTCCGCTCCAGGCAGGTTTTCATTACAGCACTGGTGAATGACCAAGTAATCCAATGCTGGTTTTCAGCCGCCTTTTCACACTCGCAGTGTGCTGTTCAATTGTCTATCCACTCAAACCTGGTCAGCCTTTCATTTTCTTTTCCACAATATCAGACTTCAGAAATCATTGGAATCGCCAGTACAGAATGTTCCATTCATTCACTGCCAATCTGGAATTCATCTGAATCTGCACTCCAGGTAGGCTTTCATTACACCACTTATGAATGTCCAAGTAACACAATGCTGGTTTTCAGCGGTCTGTTCACACTCTAAGCCCTGCTTTTTACTGGGTATCCACACAACTGTGGTCAGCTCTTCATTTTCATGTCCAAACAATCCAGACTTGAGAAATCATTGCAATCTCCAGTACAGAATGTTCCATTCATTCACTGCGAATCTGGAATTCAACTGAATCTCCACTACCTGCAGATTTATCTTACACCACTTGTGAATGTCCAAGTAAAACAATGCTGGTTTTCAGAGGCCTGTTCATGTTCGCAGTCGTGCTGTTCAATTGGCTATCCACTCAACCTGTTTTGCTCCTCATTTTCCTGTGCACACAACCCAGCCTTCAGAAATCATTGTAATCTCCACTACAGGATGTTCCATTCATTCACTGGGAATCTGGAATTCATCTGAATCTGCACTCCACGCAGGCTTTCGTTACACCACTGCTGAAAGTCGAAGTAATGCAATACTGGTTTTCAGTGGTCTGTTCACATTCGAAGCCGAGGCTTTTTACAGGCTATCCACTCAACACTGGTCAGCTCTTCATTTTCGTGTCCCCACAATCCAGATTTCAGAAATCATTGCAATCTCCACTACAGAATGTTCCATTCATTCACTGCGAGTCTGGAGTTTATCTGATTCTCCACTCCCGCCTGGTTAACATTACACCACTTGTGAATGTCCAAGTAAGCCAATGCTGGTTTTCAGAGGCCTGTTCATACTCGCAGCCGTGCTGTTTAATTGACAATTCACTCCACCCTGTTCAGCTCTTCATTGTCCCACCACACTACCAGCCTTCAGAAATCTTTGTTATCTCCACTACAGAATGTTCCATTCATTCACTGCGAATCTGGAATTCATCTGACTCTCAACTCCACGCAGGTTTTCATTACACCACTGTTGAATGTCCAAGTAACCCAATGCTGGTTTTCAGCGGCCTGTTCATATTCACAGCCCTGCTGTTTACTTGGCTATCGATTCAAGCCTGGTCAGCTCTTCATTTTCCTGTCCACACAACACAGGCTTCAGAAATCATTGGAATCTCCTCTACAGAATGTTCCATTCATTCACTGCGAATGTGGAATTCAACTGACTCTCCACTCCATGCAGGTTTTCCTTACACCACTGATGAATGTCCAAGTAACCCAATGCTGGTTTTCAGCTGCATGTTCACACTCGCAGCCATGCTATACAATTGGCTTTCCACTAAATCCTGATTAGTTCTTGATTTTCCTTCCACACGACCCAGCCTTCAGAAATCGTTGGAATCTCCACTAGAGAATGTTCCATTCATTCACTGCGAATCTGGAATTCCTCTGAACCTCCACTCCCGGCAGGTTTTCGTTACACCACTGTTGAATGTCCAAGTAACCCAATGTTTTAAGTGTTTTCTTCACAAGCGCAGTGGTGCTGTTCAATTGGCTATCCACTCAACCCTGGCCAGCTCTACATTTTCCTGTCCACACCACAGAGACTGGAGAAATCATTGTTATCTCCACTACAGAATGTTCCATTCATTCACAGCGAATCTGGAATTCATCTGAATCTCCACTCCCGGCAGGTTTTCGTGACACCACTGGTAAATATCCAAGTAAGCCAATGCTGGTTTTAAGTGGCCTGCTCATACTCTCAGCCGTGCTGTTCAATTTGCTATCCACTCAACCCTCTTCAGCTCCATTTTCCTGTCCACATAACCCAAACTTCAGAAACAATTGGTATCTCCTCCACAGAATGTTCCATTCATTGACGGCAAATCTGAAATTCATCTAATTCTCAACTCCCGTCAGGTTTTCGTTACACCACTTGTGAATGTCCAATTAAGCCAAAGCTGGTTTTCAGTGGCCTGTTCTTACTACGAGACGTGCTGTTCATTTGGCTATCCATTCCACCCTGTTCAGCTCTACATTTTCGTGTCCACAAAACCCAGCCTTCAGAAATCATTGGAATCACCACTAGAGAATGTTCCATTCATTCACTGCGAATCTGGAATTCATCTGAATCTCCACTCCCGGCAGGTTTTCATTGCACCACTGCTGAATGTTCAAGTAACGCAATGATGGTTTTCAGCGGTCTATTCACACTCGAACCCGTGCTGTTCACGGTCTAGCGACTCAACACTGGTGAGTTCTTCTTTTTCCAGTTCAGACAATACAAACCTCAGAAACCATTGCAATCTACACTACAGAATGTTTCATTCATTCAGGCGAATCTTGAATTCATCTTGTTCTCCACTCCCAGCAGGTTTTCGTTTCACCACTGGTGAATGTCCAAGCAACCCAAGGCTGGTTTCAGCTGCGTGTTAACACTCGCAGCCGTGCTGTTCAATTGGCTATCCAGTGAACGCTGGTTAGCTCTTGATTTTCCTTCCACACACCGAGCCTTCAGAAATCATTCTTATCTCCACTTCAGAATGTTCCATTCGTTCCCTGCGAATCTGGAATTCCTCTGACTCTCCACACCAGGCAGATTTTCCTAACAACACTGGTGAATGACCAGGTAATCCAATGCTGGTTTTCAGCGGCTGTTCACACTCACAGCCTTGCTGTTCAATTGGCAATCCAGTCAAACCTAGTCAGCTCTTCATTTTCCTGTCCACACAACCCAGCGTTCAGAAATCATTGGAATCTCTACTACAGAAATTTCCATTCATTCACTGTGAATCTGGAAATACTCTGAATCTGCATTCCAGGAAGGCTTTCGTTACACCACTGATGAATGTCCAAGTAATGCAATGCTGCTTCTTAGTGGTCTGTTCACACTCGAAACCGTGCTGTTCATTGGCTATCCACTCAATATCGGTCAGCTCTTCCATATCCTGTCCAGACTATCCAGATTCCTAAATGTTGGCAATCACCACTACAGAATGTTCCATTCAATCACGCGAATCTGGAATTCATCAGAGTCTCCACTCCTGGAAGGTTTTCGTGACACCACTGGTAAATGTCCAAGGAAGACAATGCTGGTTTTAAGCCGCCTGCTAACACACTCAGCCGTGCTGTTCAATTTGCTATCCACCCAACCCTATTCAGCTCTACATTTTCCTGTCCTCATAACCCAACCTTCAGAAATAATTGGTATCTCCTCCACAGAATGTTCCGTTCATTCACTGCGAATCTTAAATTCATCTGACTCTCAACTCCCGGCGGGTTATCGTTACACCACTTGTGAATGTCCAAGTAAGCCAATGCTGGTTTTCAGTGGCCTGTTCATACTAAGAGACGTGCTGTTCATTTGGCTATCCACTCCACCCTGTTCAGCTCTACATTTTCGTGTCCACAAAACCCAGCCTTCAGAAATCATTGGAATCACCACTAGAGAATGTTCCATTCATTCACTGCGAATCTGGAATTCATCTGAACCTCCACTCCTGGCAGGTTTTCGTTACGCCACTGGTGAATGTCCAAGTAACTCAATACTGGTTTTCAGAGGCATGTTCAACTCGCAGAAGTGCTGTTCAATGGGCTATCCACTCAATATTGGTCAGCTCTTCATTTTCCTCTCCACACAAACCAGCCTTCAGAAATCATTGGGCTCTCCACTACAGACTGTTCCATTCATTCACTGCGATTCTGCAATTCATCTGACTCTCCGCTCCAGGCAGGTTTTCATTACCGCACTGGTGAATGACCAAGTAATCCAATGCTGGTTTTCAGCCGCCTTTTCACACTCGCAGTGTGCTGTTCAATTGTCTATCCACTCAAACCTGGTCAGCCTTTCATTTTCTTTTCCACAATATCAGACTTCAGAAATCATTGGAATCGCCAGTACAGAATGTTCCATTCATTCACTGCCAATCTGGAATTCATCTGAATCTGCACTCCAGGTAGGCTTTCATTACACCACTTATGAATGTCCAAGTAACACAATGCTGGTTTTCAGCGGTCTGTTCACACTCTAAGCCCTGCTTTTTACTGGGTATCCACACAACTGTGGTCAGCTCTTCATTTTCATGTCCAAACAATCCAGACTTGAGAAATCATTGCAATCTCCAGTACAGAATGTTCCATTCATTCACTGCGAATCTGGAATTCAACTGAATCTCCACTACCTGCAGATTTATCTTACACCACTTGTGAATGTCCAAGTAAAACAATGCTGGTTTTCAGAGGCCTGTTCATGTTCGCAGTCGTGCTGTTCAATTGGCTATCCACTCAACCTGTTTTGCTCCTCATTTTCCTGTGCACACAACCCAGCCTTCAGAAATCATTGTAATCTCCACTACAGGATGTTCCATTCATTCACTGGGAATCTGGAATTCATCTGAATCTGCACTCCACGCAGGCTTTCGTTACACCACTGCTGAAAGTCGAAGTAATGCAATACTGGTTTTCAGTGGTCTGTTCACATTCGAAGCCGAGGCTTTTTACAGGCTATCCACTCAACACTGGTCAGCTCTTCATTTTCGTGTCCCCACAATCCAGATTTCAGAAATCATTGCAATCTCCACTACAGAATGTTCCATTCATTCACTGCGAGTCTGGAGTTTATCTGATTCTCCACTCCCGCCTGGTTAACATTACACCACTTGTGAATGTCCAAGTAAGCCAATGCTGGTTTTCAGAGGCCTGTTCATACTCGCAGCCGTGCTGTTTAATTGACAATTCACTCCACCCTGTTCAGCTCTTCATTGTCCCACCACACTACCAGCCTTCAGAAATCTTTGTTATCTCCACTACAGAACGTTCCATTCATTCACTGCGAATCTGGAATTCATCTGACTCTCAACTCCACGCAGGTTTTCATTACACCACTGTTGAATGTCCAAGTAACCCAATGCTGGTTTTCAGCGGCCTGTTCATATTCGCAGCCCTGCTGTTTACTTGGCTATCGATTCAAGCCTGGTCAGCTCTTCATTTTCCTGTCCACACAACACAGGCTTCAGAAATCATTGGAATCTCCTCTACAGAATGTTCCATTCATTCACTGCGAATGTGGAATTCAACTGACTCTCCACTCCATGCAGGTTTTCCTTACACCACTGATGAATGTCCAAGTAACCCAATGCTGGTTTTCAGCTGCATGTTCACACTCGCAGCCATGCTATACAATTGGCTTTCCACTAAATCCTGATTAGTTCTTGATTTTCCTTCCACACGACCCAGCCTTCAGAAATCGTTGGAATCTCCACTAGAGAATGTTCCATTCATTCACTGCGAATCTGGAATTCCTCTGAACCTCCACTCCCGGCAGGTTTTCGTTACACCACTGTTGAATGTCCAAGTAACCCAATGTTTTAAGTGTTTTCTTCACAAGCGCAGTGGTGCTGTTCAATTGGCTATCCACTCAACCCTGGCCAGCTCTACATTTTCCTGTCCACACCACAGAGACTGGAGAAATCATTGTTATCTCCACTACAGAATGTTCCATTCATTCACAGCGAATCTGGAATTCATCTGAATCTCCACTCCCGGCAGGTTTTCGTGACACCACTGGTAAATATCCAAGTAAGCCAATGCTGGTTTTAAGTGGCCTGCTCATACTCTCAGCCGTGCTGTTCAATTTGCTATCCACTCAACCCTCTTCAGCTCCATTTTCCTGTCCACATAACCCAAACTTCAGAAACAATTGGTATCTCCTCCACAGAATGTTCCATTCATTGACGGCAAATCTGAAATTCATCTAATTCTCAACTCCCGTCAGGTTTTCGTTACACCACTTGTGAATGTCCAATTAAGCCAAAGCTGGTTTTCAGTGGCCTGTTCTTACTACGAGACGTGCTGTTCGTTTGGCTATCCATTCCACCCTGTTCAGCTCTACATTTTCGTGTCCACAAAACCCAGCCTTCAGAAATCATTGGAATCACCACTAGAGAATGTTCCATTCATTCACTGCGAATCTGGAATTCATCTGAATCTCCACTCCCGGCAGGTTTTCATTGTACCACTGCTGAATGTTCAAGTAACGCAATGATGGTTTTCAGCGGTCTATTCACACTCGAACCCGTGCTGTTCACGGTCTAGCGACTCAACACTGGTGAGTTCTTCTTTTTCCAGTTCAGACAATACAAACCTCAGAAACCATTGCAATCTACACTACAGAATGTTTCATTCATTCAGGCGAATCTTGAATTCATCTTGTTCTCCACTCCCAGCAGGTTTTCGTTTCACCACTGGTGAATGTCCAAGCAACCCAAGGCTGGTTTCAGCTGCGTGTTAACACTCGCAGCCGTGCTGTTCAATTGGCTATCCAGTGAACGCTGGTTAGCTCTTGATTTTCCTTCCACACACCGAGCCTTCAGAAATCATTCTTATCTCCACTTCAGAGTGTTCCATTCGTTCCCTGCGAATCTGGAATTCCTCTGACTCTCCACACCAGGCAGATTTTCCTAACAACACTGGTGAATGACCAGGTAATCCAATGCTGGTTTTCAGCGGCTGTTCACACTCACAGCCTTGCTGTTCAATTGGCAATCCAGTCAAACCTAGTCAGCTCTTCATTTTCCTGTCCACACAACCCAGCGTTCAGAAATCATTGGAATCTCTACTACAGAAATTTCCATTCATTCACTGTGAATCTGGAAATACTCTGAATCTGCATTCCAGGAAGGCTTTCGTTACACCACTGATGAATGTCCAAGTAATGCAATGCTGCTTCTTAGTGGTCTGTTCACACTCGAAACCGTGCTGTTCATTGGCTATCCACTCAATATCGGTCAGCTCTTCCATATCCTGTCCAGACTATCCAGATTCCTAAATGTTGGCAATCACCACTACAGAATGTTCCATTCAATCACGCGAATCTGGAATTCATCAGAGTCTCCACTCCTGGAAGGTTTTCGTGACACCACTGGTAAATGTCCAAGGAAGACAATGCTGGTTTTAAGCCGCCTGCTAACACACTCAGCCGTGCTGTTCAATTTGCTATCCACCCAACCCTATTCAGCTCTACATTTTCCTGTCCTCATAACCCAACCTTCAGAAATAATTGGTATCTCCTCCACAGAATGTTCCGTTCATTCACTGCGAATCTTAAATTCATCTGACTCTCTACTCCCGGCGGGTTATCGTTACACCACTTGTGAATGTCCAAGTAAGCCAATGCTGGTTTTCAGTGGCCTGTTCATACTAAGAGACGTGCTGTTCATTTGGCTATCCACTCCACCCTGTTCAGCTCTACATTTTCGTGTCCACAAAACCCAGCCTTCAGAAATCATTGGAATCACCACTAGAGAATGTTCCATTCATTCACTGCGAATCTGGAATTCCTCTGAACCTCCACTCCTGGCAGGTTTTCGTTACGCCACTGGTGAATGTCCAAGTAACTCAATACTGGTTTTCAGAGGCATGTTCAACTCGCAGAAGTGCTGTTCAATGGGCTATCCACTCAATATTGGTCAGCTCTTCATTTTCCTCTCCACACAAACCAGCCTTCAGAAATCATTGGGCTCTCCACTACAGACTGTTCCATTCATTCACTGCGATTCTGCAATTCATCTGACTCTCCGCTCCAGGCAGGTTTTCATTACAGCACTGGTGAATGACCAAGTAATCCAATGCTGGTTTTCAGCCGCCTTTTCACACTCGCAGTGTGCTGTTCAATTGTCTATCCACTCAAACCTGGTCAGCCTTTCATTTTCTTTTCCACAATATCAGACTTCAGAAATCATTGGAATCGCCAGTACAGAATGTTCCATTCATTCACTGCCAATCTGGAATTCATCTGAATCTGCACTCCAGGTAGGCTTTCATTACACCACTTAGGAATGTCCAAGTAACACAATGCTGGTTTTCAGCGGTCTGTTCACACTCTAAGCACTGCTTTTTACTGGGTATCCACACAACTGTGGTCAGCTCTTCATTTTCATGTCCAAACAATCCAGACTTGAGAAATCATTGCAATCTCCAGTACAGAATGTTCCATTCATTCACTGCGAATCTGGAATTCAACTGAATCTCCACTACCTGCAGATTTATCTTACACCACTTGTGAATGTCCAAGTAAAACAATGCTGGTTTTCAGAGGCCTGTTCATGTTCGCAGTCGTGCTGTTCAATTGGCTATCCACTCAACCTGTTTTGCTCCTCATTTTCCTGTGCACACAACCCAGCCTTCAGAAATCATTGTAATCTCCACTACAGGATGTTCCATTCATTCACTGGGAATCTGGAATTCATCTGAATCTGCACTCCACGCAGGCTTTCGTTACACCACTGCTGAAAGTCGAAGTAATGCAATACTGGTTTTCAGTGGTCTGTTCACATTCGAAGCCGAGGCTTTTTACAGGCTATCCACTCAACACTGGTCAGCTCTTCATTTTCGTGTCCCCACAATCCAGATTTCAGAAATCATTGCAATCTCCACTACAGAATGTTCCATTCATTCACTGCGAGTCTGGAGTTTATCTGATTCTCCACTCCCGCCTGGTTAACATTACACCACTTGTGAATGTCCAAGTAAGCCAATGCTGGTTTTCAGAGGCCTGTTCATACTCGCAGCCGTGCTGTTTAATTGACAATTCACTCCACCCTGTTCAGCTCTTCATTGTCCCACCACACTACCAGCCTTCAGAAATCTTTGTTATCTCCACTACAGAACGTTCCATTCATTCACTGCGAATCTGGAATTCATCTGACTCTCAACTCCACGCAGGTTTTCATTACACCACTGTTGAATGTCCAAGTAACCCAATGCTGGTTTTCAGCGGCCTGTTCATATTCGCAGCCCTGCTGTTTACTTGGCTATCGATTCAAGCCTGGTCAGCTCTTCATTTTCCTGTCCACACAACACAGGCTTCAGAAATCATTGGAATCTCCTCTACAGAATGTTCCATTCATTCACTGCGAATGTGGAATTCAACTGACTCTCCACTCCATGCAGGTTTTCCTTACACCACTGATGAATGTCCAAGTAACCCAATGCTGGTTTTCAGCTGCATGTTCACACTCGCAGCCATGCTATACAATTGGCTTTCCACTAAATCCTGATTAGTTCTTGATTTTCCTTCCACACGACCCAGCCTTCAGAAATCGTTGGAATCTCCACTAGAGAATGTTCCATTCATTCACTGCGAATCTGGAATTCCTCTGAACCTCCACTCCCGGCAGGTTTTCGTTACACCACTGTTGAATGTCCAAGTAACCCAATGTTTTAAGTGTTTTCTTCACAAGCGCAGTGGTGCTGTTCAATTGGCTATCCACTCAACCCTGGCCAGCTCTACATTTTCCTGTCCACACCACAGAGACTGGAGAAATCATTGTTATCTCCACTACAGAATGTTCCATTCATTCACAGCGAATCTGGAATTCATCTGAATCTCCACTCCCGGCAGGTTTTCGTGACACCACTGGTAAATATCCAAGTAAGCCAATGCTGGTTTTAAGTGGCCTGCTCATACTCTCAGCCGTGCTGTTCAATTTGCTATCCACTCAACCCTCTTCAGCTCCATTTTCCTGTCCACATAACCCAAACTTCAGAAACAATTGGTATCTCCTCCACAGAATGTTCCATTCATTGACGGCAAATCTGAAATTCATCTAATTCTCAACTCCCGTCAGGTTTTCGTTACACCACTTGTGAATGTCCAATTAAGCCAAAGCTGGTTTTCAGTGGCCTGTTCTTACTACGAGACGTGCTGTTCATTTGGCTATCCATTCCACCCTGTTCAGCTCTACATTTTCGTGTCCACAAAACCCAGCCTTCAGAAATCATTGGAATCACCACTAGAGAATGTTCCATTCATTCACTGCGAATCTGGAATTCATCTGAATCTCCACTCCCGGCAGGTTTTCATTGCACCACTGCTGAATGTTCAAGTAACGCAATGATGGTTTTCAGCGGTCTATTCACACTCGA
This sequence comes from Sorex fumeus, assembly GCF_029834395.1. Classification (NCBI taxonomy): domain Eukaryota; kingdom Metazoa; phylum Chordata; class Mammalia; order Eulipotyphla; family Soricidae; genus Sorex; species Sorex fumeus. The sequence goes on along the minus strand of NW_026606088.1, from coordinate 497,284 downwards.
ACCCGTGCTGTTCACGGTCTAGCGACTCAACACTGGTGAGTTCTTCTTTTTCCAGTTCAGACAATACAAACCTCAGAAACCATTGCAATCTACACTACAGAATGTTTCATTCATTCACGCGAATCTTGAATTCATCTTGTTCTCCACTCCCAGCAGGTTTTCGTTTCACCACTGGTGAATGTCCAAGCAACCCAAGGCTGGTTTCAGCTGCGTGTTAACACTCGCAGCCGTGCTGTTCAATTGGCTATCCAGTGAACGCTGGTTAGCTCTTGATTTTCCTTCCACACACCGAGCCTTCAGAAATCATTCTTATCTCCACTTCAGAATGTTCCATTCGTTCCCTGCGAATCTGGAATTCCTCTGACTCTCCACACCAGGCAGATTTTCCTAACAACACTGGTGAATGACCAGGTAATCCAATGCTGGTTTTCAGCGGCTGTTCACACTCACAGCCTTGCTGTTCAATTGGCAATCCAGTCAAACCTAGTCAGCTCTTCATTTTCCTGTCCACACAACCCAGCGTTCAGAAATCATTGGAATCTCTACTACAGAAATTTCCATTCATTCACTGTGAATCTGGAAATACTCTGAATCTGCATTCCAGGAAGGCTTTCGTTACACCACTGATGAATGTCCAAGTAATGCAATGCTGCTTCTTAGTGGTCTGTTCACACTCGAAACCGTGCTGTTCATTGGCTATCCACTCAATATCGGTCAGCTCTTCAATATCCTGTCCAGACTATCCAGATTCCTAAATGTTGGCAATCACCACTACAGAATGTTCCATTCAATCACGCGAATCTGGAATTCATCAGAGTCTCCACTCCTGGAAGGTTTTCGTGACACCACTGGTAAATGTCCAAGGAAGACAATGCTGGTTTTAAGCCGCCTGCTAACACACTCAGCCGTGCTGTTCAATTTGCTATCCACCCAACCCTATTCAGCTCTACATTTTCCTGTCCTCATAACCCAACCTTCAGAAATAATTGGTATCTCCTCCACAGAATGTTCCGTTCATTCACTGCGAATCTTAAATTCATCTGACTCTCTACTCCCGGCGGGTTATCGTTACACCACTTGTGAATGTCCAAGTAAGCCAATGCTGGTTTTCAGTGGCCTGTTCATACTAAGAGACGTGCTGTTCATTTGGCTATCCACTCCACCCTGTTCAGCTCTACATTTTCGTGTCCACAAAACCCAGCCTTCAGAAATCATTGGAATCACCACTAGAGAATGTTCCATTCATTCACTGCGAATCTGGAATTCCTCTGAACCTCCACTCCTGGCAGGTTTTCGTTACGCCACTGGTGAATGTCCAAGTACCTCAATACTGGTTTTCAGAGGCATGTTCAACTCGCATAAGTGCTGTTCAATGGGCTATCCACTCAATATTGGTCAGCTCTTCATTTTCCTCTCCACACAAACCAGCCTTCAGAAATCATTGGGCTCTCCACTACAGACTGTTCCATTCATTCACTGCGATTCTGCAATTCATCTGACTCTCCGCTCCAGGCAGGTTTTCATTACAGCACTGGTGAATGACCAAGTAATCCAATGCTGGTTTTCAGCCGCCTTTTCACACTCGCAGTGTGCTGTTCAATTGTCTATCCACTCAAACCTGGTCAGCCTTTCATTTTCTTTTCCACAATATCAGACTTCAGAAATCATTGGAATCGCCAGTACAGAATGTTCCATTCATTCACTGCCAATCTGGAATTCATCTGAATCTGCACTCCAGGTAGGCTTTCATTACACCACTTAGGAATGTCCAAGTAACACAATGCTGGTTTTCAGCGGTCTGTTCACACTCTAAGCCCTGCTTTTTACTGGGTATCCACACAACTGTGGTCAGCTCTTCATTTTCATGTCCAAACAATCCAGACTTGAGAAATCATTGCAATCTCCAGTACAGAATGTTCCATTCATTCACTGCGAATCTGGAATTCAACTGAATCTCCACTACCTGCAGATTTATCTTACACCACTTGTGAATGTCCAAGTAAGCCAATGCTGGTTTTCAGTGGCCTGTTCATACTAAGAGACGTGCTGTTCATTTGGCTATCCACTCCACCCTGTTCAGCTCTACATTCTCGTGTCCACAAAACCCAGCCTTCAGAAATCATTGGAATCACCACTAGAGAATGTTCCATTCATTCACTGCGAATCTGGAATTCATCTGAACCTCCACTCCTGGCAGGTTTTCGTTACGCCACTGGTGAATGTCCAAGTAACTCAATACTGGTTTTCAGAGGCATGTTCAACTCGCAGAAGTGCTGTTCAATGGGCTATCCACTCAATATTGGTCAGCTCTTCATTTTCCTCTCCACACAAACCAGCCTTCAGAAATCATTGGGCTCTCCACTACAGACTGTTCCATTCATTCACTGCGATTCTGCAATTCATCTGACTCTCCGCTCCAGGCAGGTTTTCATTACAGCACTGGTGAATGACCAAGTAATCCAATGCTGGTTTTCAGCCGCCTTTTCACACTCGCAGTGTGCTGTTCAATTGTCTATCCACTCAAACCTGGTCAGCCTTTCATTTTCTTTTCCACAATATCAGACTTCAGAAATCATTGGAATCGCCAGTACAGAATGTTCCATTCATTCACTGCCAATCTGGAATTCATCTGAATCTGCACTCCAGGTAGGCTTTCATTACACCACTTAGGAATGTCCAAGTAACACAATGCTGGTTTTCAGCGGTCTGTTCACACTCTAAGCCCTGCTTTTTACTGGGTATCCACACAACTGTGGTCAGCTCTTCATTTTCATGTCCAAACAATCCAGACTTGAGAAATCATTGCAATCTCCAGTACAGAATGTTCCATTCATTCACTGCGAATCTGGAATTCAACTGAATCTCCACTACCTGCAGATTTATCTTACACCACTTGTGAATGTCCAAGTAAAACAATGCTGGTTTTCAGAGGCCTGTTCATGTTCGCAGTCGTGCTGTTCAATTGGCTATCCACTCAACCTGTTTTGCTCCTCATTTTCCTGTGCACACAACCCAGCCTTCAGAAATCATTGTAATCTCCACTACAGGATGTTCCATTCATTCACTGGGAATCTGGAATTCATCTGAATCTGCACTCCACGCAGGCTTTCGTTACACCACTGCTGAAAGTCGAAGTAATGCAATACTGGTTTTCAGTGGTCTGTTCACATTCGAAGCCGAGGCTTTTTACAGGCTATCCACTCAACACTGGTCAGCTCTTCATTTTCGTGTCCCCACAATCCAGATTTCAGAAATCATTGCAATCTCCACTACAGAATGTTCCATTCATTCACTGCGAGTCTGGAGTTTATCTGATTCTCCACTCCCGCCTGGTTAACATTACACCACTTGTGAATGTCCAAGTAAGCCAATGCTGGTTTTCAGAGGCCTGTTCATACTCGCAGCCGTGCTGTTTAATTGACAATTCACTCCACCCTGTTCAGCTCTTCATTGTCCCACCACACTACCAGCCTTCAGAAATCTTTGTTATCTCCACTACAGAATGTTCCATTCATTCACTGCGAATCTGGAATTCATCTGACTCTCAACTCCACGCAGGTTTTCATTACACCACTGTTGAATGTCCAAGTAACCCAATGCTGGTTTTCAGCGGCCTGTTCATATTCGCAGCCCTGCTGTTTACTTGGCTATCGATTCAAGCCTGGTCAGCTCTTCATTTTCCTGTCCACACAACACAGGCTTCAGAAATCATTGGAATCTCCTCTACAGAATGTTCCATTCATTCACTGCGAATGTGGAATTCAACTGACTCTCCACTCCATGCAGGTTTTCCTTACACCACTGATGAATGTCCAAGTAACCCAATGCTGGTTTTCAGCTGCATGTTCACACTCGCAGCCATGCTATACAATTGGCTTTCCACTAAATCCTGATTAGTTCTTGATTTTCCTTCCACACGACCCAGCCTTCAGAAATCGTTGGAATCTCCACTAGAGAATGTTCCATTCATTCACTGCGAATCTGGAATTCCTCTGAACCTCCACTCCCGGCAGGTTTTCGTTACACCACTGTTGAATGTCCAAGTAACCCAATGTTTTAAGTGTTTTCTTCACAAGCGCAGTGGTGCTGTTCAATTGGCTATCCACTCAACCCTGGCCAGCTCTACATTTTCCTGTCCACACCACAGAGACTGGAGAAATCATTGTTATCTCCACTACAGAATGTTCCATTCATTCACAGCGAATCTGGAATTCATCTGAATCTCCACTCCCGTCAGGTTTTCGTGACACCACTGGTAAATATCCAAGTAAGCCAATGCTGGTTTTAAGTGGCCTGCTCATACTCTCAGCCGTGCTGTTCAATTTGCTATCCACTCAACCCTCTTCAGCTCCATTTTCCTGTCCACATAACCCAAACTTCAGAAACAATTGGTATCTCCTCCACAGAATGTTCCATTCATTGACGGCAAATCTGAAATTCATCTAATTCTCAACTCCCGTCAGGTTTTCGTTACACCACTTGTGAATGTCCAATTAAGCCAAAGCTGGTTTTCAGTGGCCTGTTCTTACTACGAGACGTGCTGTTCATTTGGCTATCCATTCCACCCTGTTCAGCTCTACATTTTCGTGTCCACAAAACCCAGCCTTCAGAAATCATTGGAATCACCACTAGAGAATGTTCCATTCATTCACTGCGAATCTGGAATTCATCTGAATCTCCACTCCCGGCAGGTTTTCATTGCACCACTGCTGAATGTTCAAGTAACGCAATGATGGTTTTCAGCGGTCTATTCACACTCGAACCCGTGCTGTTCACGGTCTAGCGACTCAACACTGGTGAGTTCTTCTTTTTCCAGTTCAGACAATACAAACCTCAGAAACCATTGCAATCTACACTACAGAATGTTTCATTCATTCAGGCGAATCTTGAATTCATCTTGTTCTCCACTCCCAGCAGGTTTTCGTTTCACCACTGGTGAATGTCCAAGCAACCCAAGGCTGGTTTCAGCTGCGTGTTAACACTCGCAGCCGTGCTGTTCAATTGGCTATCCAGTGAACGCTGGTTAGCTCTTGATTTTCCTTCCACACACCGAGCCTTCAGAAATCATTCTTATCTCCACTTCAGAAAGTTCAATTCGTTCCCTGCGAATCTGGAATTCCTCTGACTCTCCACACCAGGCAGATTTTCCTAACAACACTGGTGAATGACCAGGTAATCCAATGCTGGTTTTCAGCGGCTTTTCACACTCACAGCCTTGCTGTTCAATTGGCAATCCAGTCAAACCTAGTCAGCTCTTCATTTTCCTGTCCACACAACCCAGCGTTCAGAAATCATTGGAATCTCTACTACAGAAATTTCCATTCATTCACTGTGAATCTGGAAATACTCTGAATCTGCATTCCAGGAAGGCTTTCGTTACACCACTGATGAATGTCCAAGTAATGCAATGCTGCTTCTTAGTGGTCTGTTCACACTCGAAACCGTGCTGTTCATTGGCTATCCACTCAATATCGGTCAGCTCTTCAATATCCTGTCCAGACTATCCAGATTCCTAAATGTTGGCAATCACCACTACAGAATGTTCCATTCAATCACGCGAATCTGGAATTCATCAGAGTCTCCACTCCTGGAAGTTTTTCGTGACACCACTGGTAAAAGTCCAAGGAAGACAATGCTGGTTTTAAGCCGCCTGCTAACACACTCAGCCGTGCTGTTCAATTTGCTATCCACCCAACCCTATTCAGCTCTACATTTTCCTGTCCTCATAACCCAACCTTCAGAAATAATTGGTATCTCCTCCACAGAATGTTCCGTTCATTCACTGCGAATCTTAAATTCATCTGACTCTCAACTCCCGGCGGGTTATCGTTACACCACTTGTGAATGTCCAAGTAAGCCAATGCTGGTTTTCAGTGGCCTGTTCATACTAAGAGACGTGCTGTTCATTTGGCTATCCACTCCACCCTGTTCAGCTCTACATTCTCGTGTCCACAAAACCCAGCCTTCAGAAATCATTGGAATCACCACTAGAGAATGTTCCATTCATTCACTGCGAATCTGGAATTCATCTGAACCTCCACTCCTGGCAGGTTTTCGTTACGCCACTGGTGAATGTCCAAGTAACTCAATACTGGTTTTCAGAGGCATGTTCAACTCGCAGAAGTGCTGTTCAATGGGCTATCCACTCAATATTGGTCAGCTCTTCATTTTCCTCTCCACACAAACCAGCCTTCAGAAATCATTGGGCTCTCCACTACAGACTGTTCCATTCATTCACTGCGATTCTGCAATTCATCTGACTCTCCGCTCCAGGCAGGTTTTCATTACAGCACTGGTGAATGACCAAGTAATCCAATGCTGGTTTTCAGCCGCCTTTTCACACTCGCAGTGTGCTGTTCAATTGTCTATCCACTCAAACCTGGTCAGCCTTTCATTTTCTTTTCCACAATATCAGACTTCAGAAATCATTGGAATCGCCAGTACAGAATGTTCCATTCATTCACTGCCAATCTGGAATTCATCTGAATCTGCACTCCAGGTAGGCTTTCATTACACCACTTAGGAATGTCCAAGTAACACAATGCTGGTTTTCAGCGGTCTGTTCACACTCTAAGCCCTGCTTTTTACTGGGTATCCACACAACTGTGGTCAGCTCTTCATTTTCATGTCCAAACAATCCAGACTTGAGAAATCATTGCAATCTCCAGTACAGAATGTTCCATTCATTCACTGCGAATCTGGAATTCAACTGAATCTCCACTACCTGCAGATTTATCTTACACCACTTGTGAATGTCCAAGTAAAACAATGCTGGTTTTCAGAGGCCTGTTCATGTTCGCAGTCGTGCTGTTCAATTGGCTATCCACTCAACCTGTTTTGCTCCTCATTTTCCTGTGCACACAACCCAGCCTTCAGAAATCATTGTAATCTCCACTACAGGATGTTCCATTCATTCACTGGGAATCTGGAATTCATCTGAATCTGCACTCCACGCAGGCTTTCGTTACACCACTGCTGAAAGTCGAAGTAATGCAATACTGGTTTTCAGTGGTCTGTTCACATTCGAAGCCGAGGCTTTTTACAGGCTATCCACTCAACACTGGTCAGCTCTTCATTTTCGTGTCCCCACAATCCAGATTTCAGAAATCATTGCAATCTCCACTACAGAATGTTCCATTCATTCACTGCGAGTCTGGAGTTTATCTGATTCTCCACTCCCGCCTGGTTAACATTACACCACTTGTGAATGTCCAAGTAAGCCAATGCTGGTTTTCAGAGGCCTGTTCATACTCGCAGCCGTGCTGTTTAATTGACAATTCACTCCACCCTGTTCAGCTCTTCATTGTCCCACCACACTACCAGCCTTCAGAAATCTTTGTTATCTCCACTACAGAATGTTCCATTCATTCACTGCGAATCTGGAATTCATCTGACTCTCAACTCCACGCAGGTTTTCATTACACCACTGTTGAATGTCCAAGTAACCCAATGCTGGTTTTCAGCGGCCTGTTCATATTCGCAGCCCTGCTGTTTACTTGGCTATCGATTCAAGCCTGGTCAGCTCTTCATTTTCCTGTCCACACAACACAGGCTTCAGAAATCATTGGAATCTCCTCTACAGAATGTTCCATTCATTCACTGCGAATGTGGAATTCAACTGACTCTCCACTCCATGCAGGTTTTCCTTACACCACTGATGAATGTCCAAGTAACCCAATGCTGGTTTTCAGCTGCATGTTCACACTCGCAGCCATGCTATACAATTGGCTTTCCACTAAATCCTGATTAGTTCTTGATTTTCCTTCCACACGACCCAGCCTTCAGAAATCGTTGGAATCTCCACTAGAGAATGTTCCATTCATTCACTGCGAATCTGGAATTCCTCTGAACCTCCACTCCCGGCAGGTTTTCGTTACACCACTGTTGAATGTCCAAGTAACCCAATGTTTTAAGTGTTTTCTTCACAAGCGCAGTGGTGCTGTACAATTGGCTATCCACTCAACCCTGGCCAGCTCTACATTTTCCTGTCCACACCACAGAGACTGGAGAAATCATTGTTATCTCCACTACAGAATGTTCCATTCATTCACAGCGAATCTGGAATTCATCTGAATCTCCACTCCCGGCAGGTTTTCGTGACACCACTGGTAAATATCCAAGTAAGCCAATGCTGGTTTTAAGTGGCCTGCTCATACTCTCAGCCGTGCTGTTCAATTTGCTATCCACTCAACCCTCTTCAGCTCCATTTTCCTGTCCACATAACCCAAACTTCAGAAACAATTGGTATCTCCTCCACAGAATGTTCCATTCATTGACGGCAAATCTGAAATTCATCTAATTCTCAACTCCCGTCAGGTTTTCGTTACACCACTTGTGAATGTCCAATTAAGCCAAAGCTGGTTTTCAGTGGCCTGTTCTTACTACGAGACGTGCTGTTCATTTGGCTATCCATTCCACCCTGTTCAGCTCTACATTTTCGTGTCCACAAAACCCAGCCTTCAGAAATCATTGGAATCACCACTAGAGAATGTTCCATTCATTCACTGCGAATCTGGAATTCATCTGAATCTCCACTCCCGGCAGGTTTTCATTGCACCACTGCTGAATGTTCAAGTAACGCAATGATGGTTTTCAGCGGTCTATTCACACTCGAACCCGTGCTGTTCACGGTCTAGCGACTCAACACTGGTGAGTTCTTCTTTTTCCAGTTCAGACAATACAAACCTCAGAAACCATTGCAATCTACACTACAGAATGTTTCATTCATTCAGGCGAATCTTGAATTCATCTTGTTCTCCACTCCCAGCAGGTTTTCGTTTCACCACTGGTGAACGTCCAAGCAACCCAAGGCTGGTTTCAGCTGCGTGTTAACACTCGCAGCCGTGCTGTTCAATTGGCTATCCAGTGAACGCTGGTTAGCTCTTGATTTTCCTTCCACACACCGAGCCTTCAGAAATCATTCTTATCTCCACTTCAGAATGTTCCATTCGTTCCCTGCGAATCTGGAATTCCTCTGACTCTCCACACCAGGCAGATTTTCCTAACAACACTGGTGAATGACCAGGTAATCCAATGCTGGTTTTCAGCGGCTGTTCACACTCACAGCCTTGCTGTTCAATTGGCAATCCAGTCAAACCTAGTCAGCTCTTCATTTTCCTGTCCACACAACCCAGCGTTCAGAAATCATTGGAATCTCTACTACAGAAATTTCCATTCATTCACTGTGAATCTGGAAATACTCTGAATCTGCATTCCAGGAAGGCTTTCGTTACACCACTGATGAATGTCCAAGTAATGCAATGCTGCTTCTTAGTGGTCTGTTCACACTCGAAACCGTGCTGTTCATTGGCTATCCACTCAATATCGGTCAGCTCTTCAATATCCTGTCCAGACTATCCAGATTCCTAAATGTTGGCAATCACCACTACAGAATGTTCCATTCAATCACGCGAATCTGGAATTCATCAGAGTCTCCACTCCTGGAAGTTTTTCGTGACACCACTGGTAAAAGTCCAAGGAAGACAATGCTGGTTTTAAGCCGCCTGCTAACACACTCAGCCGTGCTGTTCAATTTGCTATCCACCCAACCCTATTCAGCTCTACATTTTCCTGTCCTCATAACCCAACCTTCAGAAATAATTGGTATCTCCTCCACAGAATGTTCCGTTCATTCACTGCGAATCTTAAATTCATCTGACTCTCAACTCCCGGCGGGTTATCGTTACACCACTTGTGAATGTCCAAGTAAGCCAATGCTGGTTTTCAGTGGCCTGTTCATACTAAGAGACGTGCTGTTCATTTGGCTATCCACTCCACCCTGTTCAGCTCTACATTCTCGTGTCCACAAAACCCAGCCTTCAGAAATCATTGGAATCACCACTAGAGAATGTTCCATTCATTCACTGCGAATCTGGAATTCATCTGAACCTCCACTCCTGGCAGGTTTTCGTTACGCCACTGGTGAATGTCCAAGTAACTCAATACTGGTTTTCAGAGGCATGTTCAACTCGCAGAAGTGCTGTTCAATGGGCTATCCACTCAATATTGGTCAGCTCTTCATTTTCCTCTCCACACAAACCAGCCTTCAGAAATCATTGGGCTCTCCACTACAGACTGTTCCATTCATTCACTGCGATTCTGCAATTCATCTGACTCTCCGCTCCAGGCAGGTTTTCATTACCGCACTGGTGAATGACCAAGTAATCCAATGCTGGTTTTCAGCCGCCTTTTCACACTCGCAGTGTGCTGTTCAATTGTCTATCCACTCAAACCTGGTCAGCCTTTCATTTTCTTTTCCACAATATCAGACTTCAGAAATCATTGGAATCGCCAGTACAGAATGTTCCATTCATTCACTGCCAATCTGGAATTCATCTGAATCTGCACTCCAGGTAGGCTTTCATTACACCACTTATGAATGTCCAAGTAACACAATGCTGGTTTTCAGCGGTCTGTTCACACTCTAAGCCCTGCTTTTTACTGGGTATCCACAAAACTGTGGTCAGCTCTTCATTTTCATGTCCAAACAATCCAGACTTGAGAAATCATTGCAATCTCCAGTACAGAATGTTCCATTCATTCACTGCGAATCTGGAATTCAACTGAATCTCCACTACCTGCAGATTTATCTTACACCACTTGTGAATGTCCAAGTAAAACAATGCTGGTTTTCAGAGGCCTGTTCATGTTCGCAGTCGTGCTGTTCAATTGGCTATCCACTCAACCTGTTTTGCTCCTCATTTTCCTGTGCACACAACCCAGCCTTCAGAAATCATTGTAATCTCCACTACAGGATGTTCCATTCATTCACTGGGAATCTGGAATTCATCTGAATCTGCACTCCACGCAGGCTTTCGTTACACCACTGCTGAAAGTCGAAGTAATGCAATACTGGTTTTCAGTGGTCTGTTCACATTCGAAGCCGAGGCTTTTTACAGGCTATCCACTCAACACTGGTCAGCTCTTCATTTTCGTGTCCCCACAATCCAGATTTCAGAAATCATTGCAATCTCCACTACAGAATGTTCCATTCATTCACTGCGAGTCTGGAGTTTATCTGATTCTCCACTCCCGCCTGGTTAACATTACACCACTTGTGAATGTCCAAGTAAGCCAATGCTGGTTTTCAGAGGCCTGTTCATACTCGCAGCCGTGCTGTTTAATTGACAATTCACTCCACCCTGTTCAGCTCTTCATTGTCCCACCACACTACCAGCCTTCAGAAATCTTTGTTATCTCCACTACAGAATGTTCCATTCATTCACTGCGAATCTGGAATTCATCTGACTCTCAACTCCACGCAGGTTTTCATTACACCACTGTTGAATGTCCAAGTAACCCAATGCTGGTTTTCAGCGGCCTGTTCATATTCGCAGCCCTGCTGTTTACTTGGCTATCGATTCAAGCCTGGTCAGCTCTTCATTTTCCTGTCCACACAACACAGGCTTCAGAAATCATTGGAATCTCCTCTACAGAATGTTCCATTCATTCACTGCGAATGTGGAATTCAACTGACTCTCCACTCCATGCAGGTTTTCCTTACACCACTGATGAATGTCCAAGTAACCCAATGCTGGTTTTCAGCTGCATGTTCACACTCGCAGCCATGCTATACAATTGGCTTTCCACTAAATCCTGATTAGTTCTTGATTTTCCTTCCACACGACCCAGCCTTCAGAAATCGTTGGAATCTCCACTAGAGAATGTTCCATTCATTCACTGCAATCTGGAATTCCTCTGAACCTCCACTCCCGGCAGGTTTTCGTTACACCACTGTTGAATGTCCAAGTAACCCAATGTTTTAAGTGTTTTCTTCACAAGCGCAGTGGTGCTGTTCAATTGGCTATCCACTCAACCCTGGCCAGCTCTACATTTTCCTGTCCACACCACAGAGACTGGAGAAATCATTGTTATCTCCACTACAGAATGTTCCATTCATTCACAGCGAATCTGGAATTCATCTGAATCTCCACTCCCGGCAGGTTTTCGTGACACCACTGGTAAATATCCAAGTAAGCCAATGCTGGTTTTAAGTGGCCTGCTCATACTCTCAGCCGTGCTGTCCAATTTGCTATCCACTCAACCCTCTTCAGCTCCATTTTCCTGTCCACATAACCCAAACTTCAGAAACAATTGGTATCTCCTCCACAGAATGTTCCATTCATTGACGGCAAATCTGAAATTCATCTAATTCTCAACTCCCGTCAGGTTTTCGTTACACCACTTGTGAATGTCCAATTAAGCCAAAGCTGGTTTTCAGTGGCCTGTTCTTACTACGAGACGTGCTGTTCATTTGGCTATCCATTCCACCCTGTTCAGCTCTACATTTTCGTGTCCACAAAACCCAGCCTTCAGAAATCATTGGAATCACCACTAGAGAATGTTCCATTCATTCACTGCGAATCTGGAATTCATCTGAATCTCCACTCCCGGCAGGTTTTCATTGCACCACTGCTGAATGTTCAAGTAACGCAATGATGGTTTTCAGCGGTCTATTCACACTCGAACCCGTGCTGTTCACGGTCTAGCGACTCAACACTGGTGAGTTCTTCTTTTTCCAGTTCAGACAATACAAACCTCAGAAACCATTGCAATCTACACTACAGAATGTTTCATTCATTCAGGCGAATCTTGAATTCATCTTGTTCTCCACTCCCAGCAGGTTTTCGTTTCACCACTGGTGAATGTCCAAGCAACCCAAGGCTGGTTTCAGCTGCGTGTTAACACTCGCAGCCGTGCTGTTCAATTGGCTATCCAGTGAACGCTGGTTAGCTCTTGATTTTCCTTCCACACACCGAGCCTTCAGAAATCATTCTTATCTCCACTTCAGAATGTTCCATTCGTTCCCTGCGAATCTGGAATTCCTCTGACTCTCCACACCAGGCAGATTTTCCTAACAACACTGGTGAATGACCAGGTAATCCAATGCTGGTTTTCAGCGGCTGTTCACACTCACAGCCTTGCTGTTCAATTGGCAATCCAGTCAAACCTAGTCAGCTCTTCATTTTCCTGTCCACACAACCCAGCGTTCAGAAATCATTGGAATCTCTACTACAGAAATTTCCATTCATTCACTGTGAATCTGGAAATACTCTGAATCTGCATTCCAGGAAGGCTTTCGTTACACCACTGATGAATGTCCAAGTAATGCAATGCTGCTTCTTAGTGGTCTGTTCACACTCGAAACCGTGCTGTTCATTGGCTATCCACTCAATATCGGTCAGCTCTTCAATATCCTGTCCAGACTATCCAGATTCCTAAATGTTGGCAATCACCACTACAGAATGTTCCATTCAATCACGCGAATCTGGAATTCATCAGAGTCTCCACTCCTGGAAGGTTTTCGTGACACCACTGGTAAATGTCCAAGGAAGACAATGCTGGTTTTAAGCCGCCTGCTAACACACTCAGCCGTGCTGTTCAATTTGCTATCCACCCAACCCTATTCAGCTCTACATTTTCCTGTCCTCATAACCCAACCTTCAGAAATAATTGGTATCTCCTCCACAGAATGTTCCGTTCATTCACTGCGAATCTTAAATTCATCTGACTCTCAACTCCCGGCGGGTTATCGTTACACCACTTGTGAATGTCCAAGTAAGCCAATGCTGGTTTTCAGTGGCCTGTTCATACTAAGAGACGTGCTGTTCATTTGGCTATCCACTCCACCCTGTTCAGCTCTACATTCTCGTGTCCACAAAACCCAGCCTTCAGAAATCATTGGAATCACCACTAGAGAATGTTCCATTCATTCACTGCGAATCTGGAATTCCTCTGAACCTCCACTCCTGGCAGGTTTTCGTTACGCCACTGGTGAATGTCGAAGTAACTCAATACTGGTTTTCAGAGGCATGTTCAACTCGCAGAAGTGCTGTTCAATGGGCTATCCACTCAATATTGGTCAGCTCTTCATTTTCCTCTCCACACAAACCAGCCTTCAGAAATCATTGGGCTCTCCACTACAGACTGTTCCATTCATTCACTGCGATTCTGCAATTCATCTGACTCTCCGCTCCAGGCAGGTTTTCATTACCGCACTGGTGAATGACCAAGTAATCCAATGCTGGTTTTCAGCCGCCTTTTCACACTCGCAGTGTGCTGTTCAATTGTCTATCCACTCAAACCTGGTCAGCCTTTCATTTTCTTTTCCACAATATCAGACTTCAGAAATCATTGGAATCGCCAGTACAGAATGTTCCATTCATTCACTGCCAATCTGGAATTCATCTGAATCTGCACTCCAGGTAGGCTTTCATTACACCACTTATGAATGTCCAAGTAACACAATGCTGGTTTTCAGCGGTCTGTTCACACTCTAAGCCCTGCTTTTTACTGGGTATCCACACAACTGTGGTCAGCTCTTCATTTTCATGTCCAAACAATCCAGACTTGAGAAATCATTGCAATCTCCAGTACAGAATGTTCCATTCATTCACTGCGAATCTGGAATTCAACTGAATCTCCACTACCTGCAGATTTATCTTACACCACTTGTGAATGTCCAAGTAAAACAATGCTGGTTTTCAGAGGCCTGTTCATGTTCGCAGTCGTGCTGTTCAATTGGCTATCCACTCAACCTGTTTTGCTCCTCATTTTCCTGTGCACACAACCCAGCCTTCAGAAATCATTGTAATCTCCACTACAGGATGTTCCATTCATTCACTGGGAATCTGGAATTCATCTGAATCTGCACTCCACGCAGGCTTTCGTTACACCACTGCTGAAAGTCGAAGTAATGCAATACTGGTTTTCAGTGGTCTGTTCACATTCGAAGCCGAGGCTTTTTACAGGCTATCCACTCAACACTGGTCAGCTCTTCATTTTCGTGTCCCCACAATCCAGATTTCAGAAATCATTGCAATCTCCACTACAGAATGTTCCATTCATTCACTGCGAGTCTGGAGTTTATCTGATTCTCCACTCCCGCCTGGTTAACATTACACCACTTGTGAATGTCCAAGTAAGCCAATGCTGGTTTTCAGAGGCCTGTTCATACTCGCAGCCGTGCTGTTTAATTGACAATTCACTCCACCCTGTTCAGCTCTTCATTGTCCCACCACACTACCAGCCTTCAGAAATCTTTGTTATCTCCACTACAGAATGTTCCATTCATTCACTGCGAATCTGGAATTCATCTGACTCTCAACTCCACGCAGGTTTTCATTACACCACTGTTGAATGTCCAAGTAACCCAATGCTGGTTTTCAGCGGCCTGTTCATATTCGCAGCCCTGCTGTTTACTTGGCTATCGATTCAAGCCTGGTCAGCTCTTCATTTTCCTGTCCACACAACACAGGCTTCAGAAATCATTGGAATCTCCTCTACAGAATGTTCCATTCATTCACTGCGAATGTGGAATTCAACTGACTCTCCACTCCATGCAGGTTTTCCTTACACCACTGATGAATGTCCAAGTAACCCAATGCTGGTTTTCAGCTGCATGTTCACACTCGCAGCCATGCTATACAATTGGCTTTCCACTAAATCCTGATTAGTTCTTGATTTTCCTTCCACACGACCCAGCCTTCAGAAATCGTTGGAATCTCCACTAGAGAATGTTCCATTCATTCACTGCGAATCTGGAATTCCTCTGAACCTCCACTCCCGGCAGGTTTTCGTTACACCACTGTTGAATGTCCAAGTAACCCAAAGTTTTAAGTGTTTTCTTCACAAGCGCAGTGGTGCTGTTCAATTGGCTATCCACTCAACCCTGGCCAGCTCTACATTTTCCTGTCCACACCACAGAGACTGGAGAAATCATTGTTATCTCCACTACAGAATGTTCCATTCATTCACAGCGAATCTGGAATTCATCTGAATCTCCACTCCCGGCAGGTTTTCGTGACACCACTGGTAAATATCCAAGTAAGCCAATGCTGGTTTTAAGTGGCCTGCTCATACTCTCAGCCGTGCTGTTCAATTTGCTATCCACTCAACCCTCTTCAGCTCCATTTTCCTGTCCACATAACCCAAACTTCAGAAACAATTGGTATCTCCTCCACAGAATGTTCCATTCATTGACGGCAAATCTGAAATTCATCTAATTCTCAACTCCCGTCAGGTTTTCGTTACACCACTTGTGAATGTCCAATTAAGCCAAAGCTGGTTTTCAGTGGCCTGTTCTTACTACGAGACGTGCTGTTCATTTGGCTATCCATTCCACCCTGTTCAGCTCTACATTTTCGTGTCCACAAAACCCAGCCTTCAGAAATCATTGGAATCACCACTAGAGAATGTTCCATTCATTCACTGCGAATCTGGAATTCATCTGAATCTCCACTCCCGGCAGGTTTTCATTGCACCACTGCTGAATGTTCAAGTAACGCAATGATGGTTTTCAGCGGTCTATTCACACTCGAACCCGTGCTGTTCACGGTCTAGCGACTCAACACTGGTGAGTTCTTCTTTTTCCAGTTCAGACAATACAAACCTCAGAAACCATTGCAATCTACACTACAGAATGTTTCATTCATTCAGGCGAATCTTGAATTCATCTTGTTCTCCACTCCCAGCAGGTTTTCGTTTCACCACTGGTGAATGTCCAAGCAACCCAAGGCTGGTTTCAGCTGCGTGTTAACACTCGCAGCCGTGCTGTTCAATTGGCTATCCAGTGAACGCTGGTTAGCTCTTGATTTTCCTTCCACACACCGAGCCTTCAGAAATCATTCTTATCTCCACTTCAGAATGTTCCATTCGTTCCCTGCGAATCTGGAATTCCTCTGACTCTCCACACCAGGCAGATTTTCCTAACAACACTGGTGAATGACCAGGTAATCCAATGCTGGTTTTCAGCGGCTGTTCACACTCACAGCCTTGCTGTTCAATTGGCAATCCAGTCAAACCTAGTCAGCTCTTCATTTTCCTGTCCACACAACCCAGCGTTCAGAAATCATTGGAATCTCTACTACAGAAATTTCCATTCATTCACTGTGAATCTGGAAATACTCTGAATCTGCATTCCAGGAAGGCTTTCGTTACACCACTGATGAATGTCCAAGTAATGCAATGCTGCTTCTTAGTGGTCTGTTCACACTCGAAACCGTGCTGTTCATTGGCTATCCACTCAATATCGGTCAGCTCTTCAATATCCTGTCCAGACTATCCAGATTCCTAAATGTTGGCAATCACCACTACAGAATGTTCCATTCAATCACGCGAATCTGGAATTCATCAGAGTCTCCACTCCTGGAAGGTTTTCGTGACACCACTGGTAAATGTCCAAGGAAGACAATGCTGGTTTTAAGCCGCCTGCTAACACACTCAGCCGTGCTGTTCAATTTGCTATCCACCCAACCCTATTCAGCTCTACATTTTCCTGTCCTCATAACCCAACCTTCAGAAATAATTGGTATCTCCTCCACAGAATGTTCCGTTCATTCACTGCGAATCTTAAATTCATCTGACTCTCAACTCCCGGCGGGTTATCGTTACACCACTTGTGAATGTCCAAGTAAGCCAATGCTGGTTTTCAGTGGCCTGTTCATACTAAGAGACGTGCTGTTCATTTGGCTATCCACTCCACCCTGTTCAGCTCTACATTTTCGTGTCCACAAAACCCAGCCTTCAGAAATCATTGGAATCACCACTAGAGAATGTTCCATTCATTCACTGCGAATCTGGAATTCCTCTGAACCTCCACTCCTGGCAGGTTTTCGTTACGCCACTGGTGAATGTCCAAGTAACTCAATACTGGTTTTCAGAGGCATGTTCAACTCGCAGAAGTGCTGTTCAATGGGCTATCCACTCAATATTGGTCAGCTCTTCATTTTCCTCTCCACACAAACCAGCCTTCAGAAATCATTGGGCTCTCCACTACAGACTGTTCCATTCATTCACTGCGATTCTGCAATTCATCTGACTCTCCGCTCCAGGCAGGTTTTCATTACCGCACTGGTGAATGACCAAGTAATCCAATGCTGGTTTTCAGCCGCCTTTTCACACTCGCAGTGTGCTGTTCAATTGTCTATCCACTCAAACCTGGTCAGCCTTTCATTTTCTTTTCCACAATATCAGACTTCAGAAATCATTGGAATCGCCAGTACAGAATGTTCCATTCATTCACTGCCAATCTGGAATTCATCTGAATCTGCACTCCAGGTAGGCTTTCATTACACCACTTATGAATGTCCAAGTAACACAATGCTGGTTTTCAGCGGTCTGTTCACACTCTAAGCCCTGCTTTTTACTGGGTATCCACACAACTGTGGTCAGCTCTTCATTTTCATGTCCAAACAATCCAGACTTGAGAAATCATTGCAATCTCCAGTACAGAATGTTCCATTCATTCACTGCGAATCTGGAATTCAACTGAATCTCCACTACCTGCAGATTTATCTTACACCACTTGTGAATGTCCAAGTAAAACAATGCTGGTTTTCAGAGGCCTGTTCATGTTCGCAGTCGTGCTGTTCAATTGGCTATCCACTCAACCTGTTTTGCTCCTCATTTTCCTGTGCACACAACCCAGCCTTCAGAAATCATTGTAATCTCCACTACAGGATGTTCCATTCATTCACTGGGAATCTGGAATTCATCTGAATCTGCACTCCACGCAGGCTTTCGTTACACCACTGCTGAAAGTCGAAGTAATGCAATACTGGTTTTCAGTGGTCTGTTCACATTCGAAGCCGAGGCTTTTTACAGGCTATCCACTCAACACTGGTCAGCTCTTCATTTTCGTGTCCCCACAATCCAGATTTCAGAAATCATTGCAATCTCCACTACAGAATGTTCCATTCATTCACTGCGAGTCTGGAGTTTATCTGATTCTCCACTCCCGCCTGGTTAACATTACACCACTTGTGAATGTCCAAGTAAGCCAATGCTGGTTTTCAGAGGCCTGTTCATACTCGCAGCCGTGCTGTTTAATTGACAATTCACTCCACCCTGTTCAGCTCTTCATTGTCCCACCACACTACCAGCCTTCAGAAATCTTTGTTATCTCCACTACAGAATGTTCCATTCATTCACTGCGAATCTGGAATTCATCTGACTCTCAACTCCACGCAGGTTTTCATTACACCACTGTTGAATGTCCAAGTAACCCAATGCTGGTTTTCAGCGGCCTGTTCATATTCGCAGCCCTGCTGTTTACTTGGCTATCGATTCAAGCCTGGTCAGCTCTTCATTTTCCTGTCCACACAACACAGGCTTCAGAAATCATTGGAATCTCCTCTACAGAATGTTCCATTCATTCACTGCGAATGTGGAATTCAACTGACTCTCCACTCCATGCAGGTTTTCCTTACACCACTGATGAATGTCCAAGTAACCCAATGCTGGTTTTCAGCTGCATGTTCACACTCGCAGCCATGCTATACAATTGGCTTTCCACTAAATCCTGATTAGTTCTTGATTTTCCTTCCACACGACCCAGCCTTCAGAAATCGTTGGAATCTCCACTAGAGAATGTTCCATTCATTCACTGCGAATCTGGAATTCCTCTGAACCTCCACTCCCGGCAGGTTTTCGTTACACCACTGTTGAATGTCCAAGTAACCCAATGTTTTAAGTGTTTTCTTCACAAGCGCAGTGGTGCTGTTCAATTGGCTATCCACTCAACCCTGGCCAGCTCTACATTTTCCTGTCCACACCACAGAGACTGGAGAAATCATTGTTATCTCCACTACAGAATGTTCCATTCATTCACAGCGAATCTGGAATTCATCTGAATCTCCACTCCCGGCAGGTTTTCGTGACACCACTGGTAAATATCCAAGTAAGCCAATGCTGGTTTTAAGTGGCCTGCTCATACTCTCAGCCGTGCTGTTCAATTTGCTATCCACTCAACCCTCTTCAGCTCCATTTTCCTGTCCACATAACCCAAACTTCAGAAACAATTGGTATCTCCTCCACAGAATGTTCCATTCATTGACGGCAAATCTGAAATTCATCTAATTCTCAACTCCCGTCAGGTTTTCGTTACACCACTTGTGAATGTCCAATTAAGCCAAAGCTGGTTTTCAGTGGCCTGTTCTTACTACGAGACGTGCTGTTCATTTGGCTATCCATTCCACCCTGTTCAGCTCTACATTTTCGTGTCCACAAAACCCAGCCTTCAGAAATCATTGGAATCACCACTAGAGAATGTTCCATTCATTCACTGCGAATCTGGAATTCATCTGAATCTCCACTCCCGGCAGGTTTTCATTGCACCACTGCTGAATGTTCAAGTAACGCAATGATGGTTTTCAGCGGTCTATTCACACTCGAACCCGTGCTGTTCACGGTCTAGCGACTCAACACTGGTGAGTTCTTCTTTTTCCAGTTCAGACAATACAAACCTCAGAAACCATTGCAATCTACACTACAGAATGTTTCATTCATTCAGGCGAATCTTGAATTCATCTTGTTCTCCACTCCCAGCAGGTTTTCGTTTCACCACTGGTGAATGTCCAAGCAACCCAAGGCTGGTTTCAGCTGCGTGTTAACACTCGCAGCCGTGCTGTTCAATTGGCTATCCAGTGAACGCTGGTTAGCTCTTGATTTTCCTTCCACACACCGAGCCTTCAGAAATCATTCTTATCTCCACTTCAGAATGTTCCATTCGTTCCCTGCGAATCTGGAATTCCTCTGACTCTCCACACCAGGCAGATTTTCCTAACAACACTGGTGAATGACCAGGTAATCCAATGCTGGTTTTCAGCGGCTGTTCACACTCACAGCCTTGCTGTTCAATTGGCAATCCAGTCAAACCTAGTCAGCTCTTCATTTTCCTGTCCACACAACCCAGCATTCAGAAATCATTGGAATCTCTACTACAGAAATTTCCATTCATTCACTGTGAATCTGGAAATACTCTGAATCTGCATTCCAGGAAGGCTTTCGTTACACCACTGATGAATGTCCAAGTAATGCAATGCTGCTTCTTAGTGGTCTGTTCACACTCGAAACCGTGCTGTTCATTGGCTATCCACTCAATATCGGTCAGCTCTTCAATATCCTGTCCAGACTATCCAGATTCCTAAATGTTGGCAATCACCACTACAGAATGTTCCATTCAATCACGCGAATCTGGAATTCATCAGAGTCTCCACTCCTGGAAGGTTTTCGTGACACCACTGGTAAATGTCCAAGGAAGACAATGCTGGTTTTAAGCCGCCTGCTAACACACTCAGCCGTGCTGTTCAATTTGCTATCCACCCAACCCTATTCAGCTCTACATTTTCCTGTCCTCATAACCCAACCTTCAGAAATAATTGGTATCTCCTCCACAGAATGTTCCGTTCATTCACTGCGAATCTTAAATTCATCTGACTCTCAACTCCCGGCGGGTTATCGTTACACCACTTGTGAATGTCCAAGTAAGCCAATGCTGGTTTTCAGTGGCCTGTTCATACTCAGAGACGTGCTGTTCATTTGGCTATCCACTCCACCCTGTTCAGCTCTACATTCTCGTGTCCACAAAACCCAGCCTTCAGAAATCATTGGAATCACCACTAGAGAATGTTCCATTCATTCACTGCGAATCTGGAATTCCTCTGAACCTCCACTCCTGGCAGGTTTTCGTTATGCCACTGGTGAATGTCCAAGTAACTCAATACTGGTTTTCAGAGGCATGTTCAACTCGCAGAAGTGCTGTTCAATGGGCTATCCACTCAATATTGGTCAGCTCTTCATTTTCCTCTCCACACAAACCAGCCTTCAGAAATCATTGGGCTCTCCACTACAGACTGTTCCATTCATTCACTGCGATTCTGCAATTCATCTGACTCTCCGCTCCAGGCAGGTTTTCATTACAGCACTGGTGAATGACCAAGTAATCCAATGCTGGTTTTCAGCCGCCTTTTCACACTCGCAGTGTGCTGTTCAATTGTCTATCCACTCAAACCTGGTCAGCCTTTCATTTTCTTTTCCACAATATCAGACTTCAGAAATCATTGGAATCGCCAGTACAGAATGTTCCATTCATTCACTGCCAATCTGGAATTCATCTGAATCTGCACTCCAGGTAGGCTTTCATTACACCACTTAGGAATGTCCAAGTAACACAATGCTGGTTTTCAGCGGTCTGTTCACACTCTAAGCCCTGCTTTTTACTGGGTATCCACACAACTGTGGTCAGCTCTTCATTTTCATGTCCAAACAATCCAGACTTGAGAAATCATTGCAATCTCCAGTACAGAATGTTCCATTCATTCACTGCGAATCTGGAATTCAACTGAATCTCCACTACCTGCAGATTTATCTTACACCACTTGTGAATGTCCAAGTAAAACAATGCTGGTTTTCAGAGGCCTGTTCATGTTCGCAGTCGTGCTGTTCAATTGGCTATCCACTCAACCTGTTTTGCTCCTCATTTTCCTGTGCACACAACCCAGCCTTCAGAAATCATTGTAATCTCCACTACAGGATGTTCCATTCATTCACTGGGAATCTGGAATTCATCTGAATCTGCACTCCACGCAGGCTTTCGTTACACCACTGCTGAAAGTCGAAGTAATGCAATACTGGTTTTCAGTGGTCTGTTCACATTCGAAGCCGAGGCTTTTTACAGGCTATCCACTCAACACTGGTCAGCTCTTCATTTTCGTGTCCCCACAATCCAGATTTCAGAAATCATTGCAATCTCCACTACAGAATGTTCCATTCATTCACTGCGAGTCTGGAGTTTATCTGATTCTCCACTCCCGCCTGGTTAACATTACACCACTTGTGAATGTCCAAGTAAGCCAATGCTGGTTTTCAGAGGCCTGTTCATACTCGCAGCCGTGCTGTTTAATTGACAATTCACTCCACCCTGTTCAGCTCTTCATTGTCCCACCACACTACCAGCCTTCAGAAATCTTTGTTATCTCCACTACAGAATGTTCCATTCATTCACTGCGAATCTGGAATTCATCTGACTCTCAACTCCACGCAGGTTTTCATTACACCACTGTTGAATGTCCAAGTAACCCAATGCTGGTTTTCAGCGGCCTGTTCATATTCGCAGCCCTGCTGTTTACTTGGCTATCGATTCAAGCCTGGTCAGCTCTTCATTTTCCTGTCCACACAACACAGGCTTCAGATATCATTGGAATCTCCTCTACAGAATGTTCCATTCATTCACTGCGAATGTGGAATTCAACTGACTCTCCACTCCATGCAGGTTTTCCTTACACCACTGATGAATGTCCAAGTAACCCAATGCTGGTTTTCAGCTGCATGTTCACACTCGCAGCCATGCTATACAATTGGCTTTCCACTAAATCCTGATTAGTTCTTGATTTTCCTTCCACACGACCCAGCCTTCAGAAATCGTTGGAATCTCCACTAGAGAATGTTCCATTCATTCACTGCGAATCTGGAATTCCTCTGAACCTCCACTCCCGGCAGGTTTTCGTTACACCACTGTTGAATGTCCAAGTAACCCAATGTTTTAAGTGTTTTCTTCACAAGCGCAGTGGTGCTGTTCAATTGGCTATCCACTCAACCCTGGCCAGCTCTACATTTTCCTGTCCACACCACAGAGACTGGAGAAATCATTGTTATCTCCACTACAGAATGTTCCATTCATTCACAGCGAATCTGGAATTCATCTGAATCTCCACTCCCGGCAGGTTTTCGTGACACCACTGGTAAATATCCAAGTAAGCCAATGCTGGTTTTAAGTGGCCTGCTCATACTCTCAGCCGTGCTGTTCAATTTGCTATCCACTCAACCCTCTTCAGCTCCATTTTCCTGTCCACATAACCCAAACTTCAGAAACAATTGGTATCTCCTCCACAGAATGTTCCATTCATTGACGGCAAATCTGAAATTCATCTAATTCTCAACTCCCGTCAGGTTTTCGTTACACCACTTGTGAATGTCCAATTAAGCCAAAGCTGGTTTTCAGTGGCCTGTTCTTACTACGAGACGTGCTGTTCATTTGGCTATCCATTCCACCCTGTTCAGCTCTACATTTTCGTGTCCACAAAACCCAGCCTTCAGAAATCATTGGAATCACCACTAGAGAATGTTCCATTCATTCACTGCGAATCTGGAATTCATCTGAATCTCCACTCCCGGCAGGTTTTCATTGCACCACTGCTGAATGTTCAAGTAACGCAATGATGGTTTTCAGCGGTCTATTCACACTCGAACCCGTGCTGTTCACGGTCTAGCGACTCAACACTGGTGAGTTCTTCTTTTTCCAGTTCAGACAATACAAACCTCAGAAACCATTGCAATCTACACTACAGAATGTTTCATTCATTCACGCGAATCTTGAATTCATCTTGTTCTCCACTCCCAGCAGGTTTTCGTTTCACCACTGGTGAATGTCCAAGCAACCCAAGGCTGGTTTCAGCTGCGTGTTAACACTCGCAGCCGTGCTGTTCAATTGGCTATCCAGTGAACGCTGGTTAGCTCTTGATTTTCCTTCCACACACCGAGCCTTCAGAAATCATTCTTATCTCCACTTCAGAATGTTCCATTCGTTCCCTGCGAATCTGGAATTCCTCTGACTCTCCACACCAGGCAGATTTTCCTAACAACACTGGTGAATGACCAGGTAATCCAATGCTGGTTTTCAGCGGCTGTTCACACTCACAGCCTTGCTGTTCAATTGGCAATCCAGTCAAACCTAGTCAGCTCTTCATTTTCCTGTCCACACAACCCAGCGTTCAGAAATCATTGGAATCTCTACTACAGAAATTTCCATTCATTCACTGTGAATCTGGAAATACTCTGAATCTGCATTCCAGGAAGGCTTTCGTTACACCACTGATGAATGTCCAAGTAATGCAATGCTGCTTCTTAGTGGTCTGTTCACACTCGAAACCGTGCTGTTCATTGGCTATCCACTCAATATCGGTCAGCTCTTCAATATCCTGTCCAGACTATCCAGATTCCTAAATGTTGGCAATCACCACTACAGAATGTTCCATTCAATCACGCGAATCTGGAATTCATCAGAGTCTCCACTCCTGGAAGGTTTTCGTGACACCACTGGTAAATGTCCAAGGAAGACAATGCTGGTTTTAAGCCGCCTGCTAACACACTCAGCCGTGCTGTTCAATTTGCTATCCACCCAACCCTATTCAGCTCTACATTTTCCTGTCCTCATAACCCAACCTTCAGAAATAATTGGTATCTCCTCCACAGAATGTTCCGTTCATTCACTGCGAATCTTAAATTCATCTGACTCTCAACTCCCGGCGGGTTATCGTTACACCACTTGTGAATGTCCAAGTAAGCCAATGCTGGTTTTCAGTGGCCTGTTCATACTAAGAGACGTGCTGTTCATTTGGCTATCCACTCCACCCTGTTCAGCTCTACATTCTCGTGTCCACAAAACCCAGCCTTCAGAAATCATTGGAATCACCACTAGAGAATGTTCCATTCATTCACTGCGAATCTGGAATTCCTCTGAACCTCCACTCCTGGCAGGTTTTCGTTACGCCACTGGTGAATGTCCAAGTAACTCAATACTGGTTTTCAGAGGCATGTTCAACTCGCAGAAGTGCTGTTCAATGGGCTATCCACTCAATATTGGTCAGCTCTTCATTTTCCTCTCCACACAAACCAGCCTTCAGAAATCATTGGGCTCTCCACTACAGACTGTTCCATTCATTCACTGCGATTCTGCAATTCATCTGACTCTCCGCTCCAGGCAGGTTTTCATTACAGCACTGGTGAATGACCAAGTAATCCAATGCTGGTTTTCAGCCGCCTTTTCACACTCGCAGTGTGCTGTTCAATTGTCTATCCACTCAAACCTGGTCAGCCTTTCATTTTCTTTTCCACAATATCAGACTTCAGAAATCATTGGAATCGCCAGTACAGAATGTTCCATTCATTCACTGCCAATCTGGAATTCATCTGAATCTGCACTCCAGGTAGGCTTTCATTACACCACTTATGAATGTCCAAGTAACACAATGCTGGTTTTCAGCGGTCTGTTCACACTCTAAGCCCTGCTTTTTACTGGGTATCCACACAACTGTGGTCAGCTCTTCATTTTCATGTCCAAACAATCCAGACTTGAGAAATCATTGCAATCTCCAGTACAGAATGTTCCATTCATTCACTGCGAATCTGGAATTCAACTGAATCTCCACTACCTGCAGATTTATCTTACACCACTTGTGAATGTCCAAGTAAAACAATGCTGGTTTTCAGAGGCCTGTTCATGTTCGCAGTCGTGCTGTTCAATTGGCTATCCACTCAACCTGTTTTGCTCTTCATTTTCCTGTGCACACAACCCAGCCTTCAGAAATCATTGTAATCTCCACTACAGGATGTTCCATTCATTCACTGGGAATCTGGAATTCATCTGAATCTGCACTCCACGCAGGCTTTCGTTACACCACTGCTGAAAGTCGAAGTAATGCAATACTGGTTTTCAGTGGTCTGTTCACATTCGAAGCCGAGGCTTTTTACAGGCTATCCACTCAACACTGGTCAGCTCTTCATTTTCGTGTCCCCACAATCCAGATTTCAGAAATCATTGCAATCTCCACTACAGAATGTTCCATTCATTCACTGCGAGTCTGGAGTTCATCTGATTCTCCACTCCCGCCTGGTTAACATTACACCACTTGTGAATGTCCAAGTAAGCCAATGCTGGTTTTCAGAGGCCTGTTCATACTCGCAGCCGTGCTGTTTAATTGACAATTCACTCCACCCTGTTCAGCTCTTCATTGTCCCACCACACTACCAGCCTTCAGAAATCTTTGTTATCTCCACTACAGAATGTTCCATTCATTCACTGCGAATCTGGAATTCATCTGACTCTCAACTCCACGCAGGTTTTCATTACACCACTGTTGAATGTCCAAGTAACCCAATGCTGGTTTTCAGCGGCCTGTTCATATTCGCAGCCCTGCTGTTTACTTGGCTATCGATTCAAGCCTGGTCAGCTCTTCATTTTCCTGTCCACACAACACAGGCTTCAGAAATCATTGGAATCTCCTCTACAGAATGTTCCATGCATTCACTGCGAATGTGGAATTCAACTGACTCTCCACTCCATGCAGGTTTTCCTTACACCACTGATGAATGTCCAAGTAACCCAATGCTGGTTTTCAGCTGCATGTTCACACTCGCAGCCATGCTATACAATTGGCTTTCCACTAAATCCTGATTAGTTCTTGATTTTCCTTCCACACGACCCAGCCTTCAGAAATCGTTGGAATCTCCACTAGAGAATGTTCCATTCATTCACTGCGAATCTGGAATTCCTCTGAACCTCCACTCCCGGCAGGTTTTCGTTACACCACTGTTGAATGTCCAAGTAACCCAATGTTTTAAGTGTTTTCTTCACAAGCGCAGTGGTGCTGTTCAATTGGCTATCCACTCAACCCTGGCCAGCTCTACATTTTCCTGTCCACACCACAGAGACTGGAGAAATCATTGTTATCTCCACTACAGAATGTTCCATTCATTCACAGCGAATCTGGAATTCATCTGAATCTCCACTCCCGGCAGGTTTTCGTGACACCACTGGTAAATATCCAAGTAAGCCAATGCTGGTTTTAAGTGGCCTGCTCATACTCTCAGCCGTGCTGTTCAATTTGCTATCCACTCAACCCTCTTCAGCTCCATTTTCCTGTCCACATAACCCAAACTTCAGAAACAATTGGTATCTCCTCCACAGAATGTTCCATTCATTGACGGCAAATCTGAAATTCATCTAATTCTCAACTCCCGTCAGGTTTTCGTTACACCACTTGTGAATGTCCAATTAAGCCAAAGCTGGTTATCAGTGGCCTGTTCTTACTACGAGACGTGCTGTTCATTTGGCTATCCATTCCACCCTGTTCAGCTCTACATTTTCGTGTCCACAAAACCCAGCCTTCAGAAATCATTGGAATCACCACTAGAGAATGTTCCATTCATTCACTGAGAATCTGGAATTCATCTGAATCTCCACTCCCGGCAGGTTTTCATTGCACCACTGCTGAATGTTCAAGTAACGCAATGATGGTTTTCAGCGGTCTATTCACACTCGAACCCGTGCTGTTCACGGTCTAGCGACTCAACACTGGTGAGTTCTTCTTTTTCCAGTTCAGACAATACAAACCTCAGAAACCATTGCAATCTACACTACAGAATGTTTCATTCATTCAGGCGAATCTTGAATTCATCTTGTTCTCCACTCCCAGCAGGTTTTCGTTTCACCACTGGTGAATGTCCAAGCAACCCAAGGCTGGTTTCAGCTGCGTGTTAACACTCGCAGCCGTGCTGTTCAATTGGCTATCCAGTGAACGCTGGTTAGCTCTTGATTTTCCTTCCACACACCGAGCCTTCAGAAATCATTCTTATCTCCACTTCAGAATGTTCCATTCGTTCCCTGCGAATCTGGAATTCCTCTGACTCTCCACACCAGGCAGATTTTCCTAACAACACTGGTGAATGACCAGGTAATCCAATGCTGGTTTTCAGCGGCTGTTCACACTCACAGCCTTGCTGTTCAATTGGCAATCCAGTCAAACCTAGTCAGCTCTTCATTTTCCTGTCCACACAACCCAGCGTTCAGAAATCATTGGAATCTCTACTACAGAAATTTCCATTCATTCACTGTGAATCTGGAAATACTCTGAATCTGCATTCCAGGAAGGCTTTCGTTACACCACTGATGAATGTCCAAGTAATGCAATGCTGCTTCTTAGTGGTCTGTTCACACTCGAAACCGTGCTGTTCATTGGCTATCCACTCAATATCGGTCAGCTCTTCCATATCCTGTCCAGACTATCCAGATTCCTAAATGTTGGCAATCACCACTACAGAATGTTCCATTCAATCACGCGAATCTGGAATTCATCAGAGTCTCCACTCCTGGAAGGTTTTCGTGACACCACTGGTAAATGTCCAAGGAAGACAATGCTGGTTTTAAGTCGCCTGCTAACACACTCAGCCGTGCTGTTCAATTTGCTATCCACCCAACCCTATTCAGCTCTACATTTTCCTGTCCTCATAACCCAACCTTCAGAAATAATTGGTATCTCCTCCACAGAATGTTCCGTTCATTCACTGCGAATCTTAAATTCATCTGACTCTCAACTCCCGGCGGGTTATCGTTACACCACTTGTGAATGTCCAAGTAAGCCAATGCTGGTTTTCAGTGGCCTGTTCATACTAAGAGACGTGCTGGTCATTTGGCTATCCACTCCACCCTGTTCAGCTCTACATTCTCGTGTCCACAAAACCCAGCCTTCAGAAATCATTGGAATCACCACTAGAGAATGTTCCATTCATTCACTGCGAATCTGGAATTCATCTGAACCTCCACTCCTGGCAGGTTTTCGTTACGCCACTGGTGAATGTCCAAGTAACTCAATACTGGTTTTCAGAGGCATGTTCAACTCGCAGAAGTGCTGTTCAATGGGCTATCCACTCAATATTGGTCAGCTCTTCATTTTCCTCTCCACACAAACCAGCCTTCAGAAATCATTGGGCTCTCCACTACAGACTGTTCCATTCATTCACTGCGATTCTGCAATTCATCTGACTCTCCGCTCCAGGCAGGTTTTCATTACAGCACTGGTGAATGACCAAGTAATCCAATGCTGGTTTTCAGCCGCCTTTTCACACTCGCAGTGTGCTGTTCAATTGTCTATCCACTCAAACCTGGTCAGCCTTTCATTTTCTTTTCCACAATATCAGACTTCAGAAATCATTGGAATCGCCAGTACAGAATGTTCCATTCATTCACTGCCAATCTGGAATTCATCTGAATCTGCACTCCAGGTAGGCTTTCATTACACCACTTATGAATGTCCAAGTAACACAATGCTGGTTTTCAGCGGTCTGTTCACACTCTAAGCCCTGCTTTTTACTGGGTATCCACACAACTGTGGTCAGCTCTTCATTTTCATGTCCAAACAATCCAGACTTGAGAAATCATTGCAATCTCCAGTACAGAATGTTCCATTCATTCACTGCGAATCTGGAATTCAACTGAATCTCCACTACCTGCAGATTTATCTTACACCACTTGTGAATGTCCAAGTAAAACAATGCTGGTTTTCAGAGGCCTGTTCATGTTCGCAGTCGTGCTGTTCAATTGGCTATCCACTCAACCTGTTTTGCTCCTCATTTTCCTGTGCACACAACCCAGCCTTCAGAAATCATTGTAATCTCCACTACAGGATGTTCCATTCATTCACTGGGAATCTGGAATTCATCTGAATCTGCACTCCACGCAGGCTTTCGTTACACCACTGCTGAAAGTCGAAGTAATGCAATACTGGTTTTCAGTGGTCTGTTCACATTCGAAGCCGAGGCTTTTTACAGGCTATCCACTCAACACTGGTCAGCTCTTCATTTTCGTGTCCCCAAAATCCAGATTTCAGAAATCATTGCAATCTCCACTACAGAATGTTCCATTCATTCACTGCGAGTCTGGAGTTTATCTGATTCTCCACTCCCGCCTGGTTAACATTACACCACTTGTGAATGTCCAAGTAAGCCAATGCTGGTTTTCAGAGGCCTGTTCATACTCGCAGCCGTGCTGTTTAATTGACAATTCACTCCACCCTGTTCAGCTCTTCATTGTCCCACCACACTACCAGCCTTCAGAAATCTTTGTTATCTCCACTACAGAATGTTCCATTCATTCACTGCGAATCTGGAATTCATCTGACTCTCAACTCCACGCAGGTTTTCATTACACCACTGTTGAATGTCCAAGTAACCCAATGCTGGTTTTCAGCGGCCTGTTCATATTCGCAGCCCTGCTGTTTACTTGGCTATCGATTCAAGCCTGGTCAGCTCTTCATTTTCCTGTCCACACAACACAGGCTTCAGAAATCATTGGAATCTCCTCTACAGAATGTTCCATTCATTCACTGCGAATCTGGAATTCATCTGACTCTCAACTCCACGCAGGTTTTCATTACACCACTGTTGAATGTCCAAGTAACCCAATGCTGGTTTTCAGCGGCCTGTTCATATTCGCAGCCCTGCTGTTTACTTGACTATCGATTCAAGCCTGGTCAGCTCTTCATTTTCCTGTCCACACAACACAGGCTTCAGAAATCATTGGAATCTCCTCTACAGAATGTTCCATTCATTCACTGCGAATGTGGAATTCAACTGACTCTCCACTCCATGCAGGTTTTCCTTACACCACTGATGAATGTCCAAGTAACCCAATGCTGGTTTTCAGCTGCATGTTCACACTCGCAGCCATGCTATACAATTGGCTTTCCACTAAATCCTGATTAGTTCTTGATTTTCCTTCCACACGACCCAGCCTTCAGAAATCGTTGGAATCTCCACTAGAGAATGTTCCATTCATTCACTGCGAATCTGGAATTCCTCTGAACCTCCACTCCCGGCAGGTTTTCGTTACACCACTGTTGAATGTCCAAGTAACCCAATGTTTTAAGTGTTTTCTTCACAAGCGCAGTGGTGCTGTTCAATTGGCTATCCACTCAACCCTGGCCAGCTCTACATTTTCCTGTCCACACCACAGAGACTGGAGAAATCATTGTTATCTCCACTACAGAATGTTCCATTCATTCACAGCGAATCTGGAATTCATCTGAATCTCCACTCCCGGCAGGTTTTCGTGACACCACTGGTAAATATCCAAGTAAGCCAATGCTGGTTTTAAGTGGCCTGCTCATACTCTCAGCCGTGCTGTTCAATTTGCTATCCACTCAACCCTCTTCAGCTCCATTTTCCTGTCCACATAACCCAAACTTCAGAAACAATTGGTATCTCCTCCACAGAATGTTCCATTCATTGACGGCAAATCTGAAATTCATCTAATTCTCAACTCCCGTCAGGTTTTCGTTACACCACTTGTGAATGTCCAATTAAGCCAAAGCTGGTTTTCAGTGGCCTGTTCTTACTACGAGACGTGCTGTTCATTTGGCTATCCATTCCACCCTGTTCAGCTCTACATTTTCGTGTCCACAAAACCCAGCCTTCAGAAATCATTGGAATCACCACTAGAGAATGTTCCATTCATTCACTGCGAATCTGGAATTCATCTGAATCTCCACTCCCGGCAGGTTTTCATTGCACCACTGCTGAATGTTCAAGTAACGCAATGATGGTTTTCAGCGGTCTATTCACACTCGAACCCGTGCTGTTCACGGTCTAGCGACTCAACACTGGTGAGTTCTTCTTTTTCCAGTTCAGACAATACAAACCTCAGAAACCATTGCAATCTACACTACAGAATGTTTCATTCATTCAGGCGAATCTTGAATTCATCTTGTTCTCCACTCCCAGCAGGTTTTCGTTTCACCACTGGTGAATGTCCAAGCAACCCAAGGCTGGTTTCAGCTGCGTGTTAACACTCGCAGCCGTGCTGTTCAATTGGCTATCCAGTGAACGCTGGTTAGCTCTTGATTTTCCTTCCACACACCGAGCCTTCAGAAATCATTCTTATCTCCACTTCAGAATGTTCCATTCGTTCCCTGCGAATCTGGAATTCCTCTGACTCTCCACACCAGGCAGATTTTCCTAACAACACTGGTGAATGACCAGGTAATCCAATGCTGGTTTTCAGCGGCTGTTCACACTCACAGCCTTGCTGTTCAATTGGCAATCCAGTCAAACCTAGTCAGCTCTTCATTTTCCTGTCCACAAAACCCAGCGTTCAGAAATCATTGGAATCTCTACTACAGAAATTTCCATTCATTCACTGTGAATCTGGAAATACTCTGAATCTGCATTCCAGGAAGGCTTTCGTTACACCACTGATGAATGTCCAAGTAATGCAATGCTGCTTCTTAGTGGTCTGTTCACACTCGAAACCGTGCTGTTCATTGGCTATCCACTCAATATCGGTCAGCTCTTCAATATCCTGTCCAGACTATCCAGATTCCTAAATGTTGGCAATCACCACTACAGAATGTTCCATTCAATCACGCGAATCTGGAATTCATCAGAGTCTCCACTCCTGGAAGGTTTTCGTGACACCACTGGTAAATGTCCAAGGAAGACAATGCTGGTTTTAAGCCGCCTGCTAACACACTCAGCCGTGCTGTTCAATTTGCTATCCACCCAACCCTATTCAGCTCTACATTTTCCTGTCCTCATAACCCAACCTTCAGAAATAAATGGTATCTCCTCCACAGAATGTTCCGTTCATTCACTGCGAATCTTAAATTCATCTGACTCTCAACTCCCGGCGGGTTATCGTTACACCACTTGTGAATGTCCAAGTAAGCCAATGCTGGTTTTCAGTGGCCTGTTCATACTAAGAGACGTGCTGTTCATTTGGCTATCCACTCCACCCTGTTCAGCTCTACATTTTCGTGTCCACAAAACCCAGCCTTCAGAAATCATTGGAATCACCACTAGAGAATGTTCCATTCATTCACTGCGAATCTGGAATTCCTCTGAACCTCCACTCCTGGCAGGTTTTCGTTACGCCACTGGTGAATGTCCAAGTCACTCAATACTGGTTTTCAGAGGCATGTTCAACTCGCAGAAGTGCTGTTCAATGGGCTATCCACTCAATATTGGTCAGCTCTTCATTTTCCTCTCCACACAAACCAGCCTTCAGAAATCATTGGGCTCTCCACTACAGACTGTTCCATTCATTCACTGCGATTCTGCAATTCATCTGACTCTCCGCTCCAGGCAGGTTTTCATTACAGCACTGGTGAATGACCAAGTAATCCAATGCTGGTTTTCAGCCGCCTTTTCACACTCGCAGTGTGCTGTTCAATTGTCTATCCACTCAAACCTGGTCAGCCTTTCATTTTCTTTTCCACAATATCAGACTTCAGAAATCATTGGAATCGCCAGTACAGAATGTTCCATTCATTCACTGCCAATCTGGAATTCATCTGAATCTGCACTCCAGGTAGGCTTTCATTACACCACTTATGAATGTCCAAGTAACACAATGCTGGTTTTCAGCGGTCTGTTCACACTCTAAGCCCTGCTTTTTACTGGGTATCCACACAACTGTGGTCAGCTCTTCATTTTCATGTCCAAACAATCCAGACTTGAGAAATCATTGCAATCTCCAGTACAGAATGTTCCATTCATTCACTGCGAATCTGGAATTCAACTGAATCTCCACTACCTGCAGATTTATCTTACACCACTTGTGAATGTCCAAGTAAAACAATGCTGGTTTTCAGAGGCCTGTTCATGTTCGCAGTCGTGCTGTTCAATTGGCTATCCACTCAACCTGTTTTGCTCCTCATTTTCCTGTGCACACAACCCAGCCTTCAGAAATCATTGTAATCTCCACTACAGGATGTTCCATTCATTCACTGGGAATCTGGAATTCATCTGAATCTGCACTCCACGCAGGCTTTCGTTACACCACTGCTGAAAGTCGAAGTAATGCAATACTGGTTTTCAGTGGTCTGTTCACATTCGAAGCCGAGGCTTTTTACAGGCTATCCACTCAACACTGGTCAGCTCTTCATTTTCGTGTCCCCACAATCCAGATTTCAGAAATCATTGCAATCTCCACTACAGAATGTTCCATTCATTCACTGCGAGTCTGGAGTTTATCTGATTCTCCACTCCCGCCTGGTTAACATTACACCACTTGTGAATGTCCAAGTAAGCCAATGCTGGTTTTCAGAGGCCTGTTCATACTCGCAGCCGTGCTGTTTAATTGACAATTCACTCCACCCTGTTCAGCTCTTCATTGTCCCACCACACTACCAGCCTTCAGAAATCTTTGTTATCTCCACTACAGAATGTTCCATTCATTCACTGCGAATCTGGAATTCATCTGACTCTCAACTCCACGCAGGTTTTCATTACACCACTGTTGAATGTCCAAGTAACCCAATGCTGGTTTTCAGCGGCCTGTTCATATTCGCAGCCCTGCTGTTTACTTGGCTATCGATTCAAGCCTGGTCAGCTCTTCATTTTCCTGTCCACACAACACAGGCTTCAGAAATCATTGGAATCTCCTCTACAGAATGTTCCATTCATTCACTGCGAATGTGGAATTCAACTGACTCTCCACTCCATGCAGGTTTTCCTTACACCACTGATGAATGTCCAAGTAACCCAATGCTGGTTTTCAGCTGCATGTTCACACTCGCAGCCATGCTATACAATTGGCTTTCCACTAAATCCTGATTAGTTCTTGATTTTCCTTCCACACGACCCAGCCTTCAGAAATCGTTGGAATCTCCACTAGAGAATGTTCCATTCATTCACTGCGAATCTGGAATTCCTCTGAACCTCCACTCCCGGCAGGTTTTCGTTACACCACTGTTGAATGTCCAAGTAACCCAATGTTTTAAGTGTTTTCTTCACAAGCGCAGTGGTGCTGTTCAATTGGCTATCCACTCAACCCTGGCCAGCTCTACATTTTCCTGTCCACACCACAGAGACTGGAGAAATCATTGTTATCTCCACTACAGAATGTTCCATTCATTCACAGCGAATCTGGAATTCATCTGAATCTCCACTCCCGGCAGGTTTTCGTGACACCACTGGTAAATATCCAAGTAAGCCAATGCTGGTTTTAAGTGGCCTGCTCATACTCTCAGCCGTGCTGTTCAATTTGCTATCCACTCAACCCTCTTCAGCTCCATTTTCCTGTCCACATAACCCAAACTTCAGAAACAATTGGTATCTCCTCCACAGAATGTTCCATTCATTGACGGCGAATCTGAAATTCATCTAATTCTCAACTCCCGTCAGGTTTTCGTTACACCACTTGTGAATGTCCAATTAAGCCAAAGCTGGTTTTCAGTGGCCTGTTCTTACTACGAGACGTGCTGTTCATTTGGCTATCCATTCCACCCTGTTCAGCTCTACATTTTCGTGTCCACAAAACCCAGCCTTCAGAAATCATTGGAATCACCACTAGAGAATGTTCCATTCATTCACTGCGAATCTGGAATTCATCTGAATCTCCACTCCCGGCAGGTTTTCATTGCACCACTGCTGAATGTTCAAGTAACGCAATGATGGTTTTCAGCGGTCTATTCACACTCGAACCCGTGCTGTTCACGGTCTAGCGACTCAACACTGGTGAGTTCTTCTTTTTCCAGTTCAGACAATACAAACCTCAGAAACCATTGCAATCTACACTACAGAATGTTTCATTCATTCAGGCGAATCTTGAATTCATCTTGTTCTCCACTCCCAGCAGGTTTTCGTTTCACCACTGGTGAATGTCCAAGCAACCCAAGGCTGGTTTCAGCTGCGTGTTAACACTCGCAGCCGTGCTGTTCAATTGGCTATCCAGTGAACGCTGGTTAGCTCTTGATTTTCCTTCCACACACCGAGCCTTCAGAAATCATTCTTATCTCCACTTCAGAATGTTCCATTCGTTCCCTGCGAATCTGGAATTCCTCTGACTCTCCACACCAGGCAGATTTTCCTAACAACACTGGTGAATGACCAGGTAATCCAATGCTGGTTTTCAGCGGCTGTTCACACTCACAGCCTTGCTGTTCAATTGGCAATCCAGTCAAACCTAGTCAGCTCTTCATTTTCCTGTCCACAAAACCCAGCGTTCAGAAATCATTGGAATCTCTACTACAGAAATTTCCATTCATTCACTGTGAATCTGGAAATACTCTGAATCTGCATTCCAGGAAGGCTTTCGTTACACCACTGATGAATGTCCAAGTAATGCAATGCTGCTTCTTAGTGGTCTGTTCACACTCGAAACCGTGCTGTTCATTGGCTATCCACTCAATATCGGTCAGCTCTTCAATATCCTGTCCAGACTATCCAGATTCCTAAATGTTGGCAATCACCACTACAGAATGTTCCATTCAATCACGCGAATCTGGAATTCATCAGAGTCTCCACTCCTGGAAGGTTTTCGTGACACCACTGGTAAATGTCCAAGGAAGACAATGCTGGTTTTAAGCCGCCTGCTAACACACTCAGCCGTGCTGTTCAATTTGCTATCCACCCAACCCTATTCAGCTCTACATTTTCCTGTCCTCATAACCCAACCTTCAGAAATAATTGGTATCTCCTCCACAGAATGTTCCGTTCATTCACTGCGAATCTTAAATTCATCTGACTCTCAACTCCCGGCGGGTTATCGTTACACCACTTGTGAATGTCCAAGTAAGCCAATGCTGGTTTTCAGTGGCCTGTTCATACTAAGAGACGTGCTGTTCATTTGGCTATCCACTCCACCCTGTTCAGCTCTACATTCTCGTGTCCACAAAACCCAGCCTTCAGAAATCATTGGAATCACCACTAGAGAATGTTCCATTCATTCACTGCGAATCTGGAATTCCTCTGAACCTCCACTCCTGGCAGGTTTTCGTTACGCCACTGGTGAATGTCCAAGTAACTCAATACTGGTTTTCAGAGGCATGTTCAACTCGCAGAAGTGCTGTTCAATGGGCTATCCACTCAATATTGGTCAGCTCTTCATTTTCCTCTCCACACAAACCAGCCTTCAGAAATCATTGGGCTCTCCACTACAGACTGTTCCATTCATTCACTGCGATTCTGCAATTCATCTGACTCTCCGCTCCAGGCAGGTTTTCATTACAGCACTGGTGAATGACCAAGTAATCCAATGCTGGTTTTCAGCCGCCTTTTCACACTCGCAGTGTGCTGTTCAATTGTCTATCCACTCAAACCTGGTCAGCCTTTCATTTTCTTTTCCACAATATCAGACTTCAGAAATCATTGGAATCGCCAGTACAGAATGTTCCATTCATTCACTGCCAATCTGGAATTCATCTGAATCTGCACTCCAGGTAGGCTTTCATTACACCACTTATGAATGTCCAAGTAACACAATGCTGGTTTTCAGCGGTCTGTTCACACTCTAAGCCCTGCTTTTTACTGGGTATCCACACAACTGTGGTCAGCTCTTCATTTTCATGTCCAAACAATCCAGACTTGAGAAATCATTGCAATCTCCAGTACAGAATGTTCCATTCATTCACTGCGAATCTGGAATTCAACTGAATCTCCACTACCTGCAGATTTATCTTACACCACTTGTGAATGTCCAAGTAAAACAATGCTGGTTTTCAGAGGCCTGTTCATGTTCGCAGTCGTGCTGTTCAATTGGCTATCCACTCAACCTGTTTTGCTCCTCATTTTCCTGTGCACACAACCCAGCCTTCAGAAATCATTGTAATCTCCACTACAGGATGTTCCATTCATTCACTGGGAATCTGGAATTCATCTGAATCTGCACTCCACGCAGGCTTTCGTTACACCACTGCTGAAAGTCGAAGTAATGCAATACTGGTTTTCAGTGGTCTGTTCACATTCGAAGCCGAGGCTTTTTACAGGCTATCCACTCAACACTGGTCAGCTCTTCATTTTCGTGTCCCCACAATCCAGATTTCAGAAATCATTGCAATCTCCACTACAGAATGTTCCATTCATTCACTGCGAGTCTGGAGTTTATCTGATTCTCCACTCCCGCCTGGTTAACATTACACCACTTGTGAATGTCCAAGTAAGCCAATGCTGGTTTTCAGAGGCCTGTTCATACTCGCAGCCGTGCTGTTTAATTGACAATTCACTCCACCCTGTTCAGCTCTTCATTGTCCCACCACACTACCAGCCTTCAGAAATCTTTGTTATCTCCACTACAGAATGTTCCATTCATTCACTGCGAATCTGGAATTCATCTGACTCTCAACTCCACGCAGGTTTTCATTACACCACTGTTGAATGTCCAAGTAACCCAATGCTGGTTTTCAGCGGCCTGTTCATATTCGCAGCCCTGCTGTTTACTTGGCTATCGATTCAAGCCTGGTCAGCTCTTCATTTTCCTGTCCACACAACACAGGCTTCAGAAATCATTGGAATCTCCTCTACAGAATGTTCCATTCATTCACTGCGAATGTGGAATTCAACTGACTCTCCACTCCATGCAGGTTTTCCTTACACCACTGATGAATGTCCAAGTAACCCAATGCTGGTTTTCAGCTGCATGTTCACACTCGCAGCCATGCTATACTATTGGCTTTCCACTAAATCCTGATTAATTCTTGATTTTCCTTCCACACGACCCAGCCTTCAGAAATCATTGGAATCTCCACTAGAGAATGTTCCATTCATTCACTGCGAATCTGGAATTCCTCTGAACCTCCACTCCCGGCAGGTTTTCGTTACACCACTGTTGAATGTCCAAGTAACCCAATGTTTTAAGTGTTTTCTTCACAAGCGCAGTGGTGCTGTTCAATTGGCTATCCACTCAACCCTGGCCAGCTCTACATTTTCCTGTCCACACCACAGAGACTGGAGAAATCATTGTTATCTCCACTACAGAATGTTCCATTCATTCACAGCGAATCTGGAATTCATCTGAATCTCCACTCCCGGCAGGTTTTCGTGACACCACTGGTAAATATCCAAGTAAGCCAATGCTGGTTTTAAGTGGCCTGCTCATACTCTCAGCCGTGCTGTTCAATTTGCTATCCACTCAACCCTCTTCAGCTCCATTTTCCTGTCCACATAACCCAAACTTCAGAAACAATTGGTATCTCCTCCACAGAATGTTCCATTCATTGACGGCGAATCTGAAATTCATCTAATTCTCAACTCCCGTCAGGTTTTCGTTACACCACTTGTGAATGTCCAATTAAGCCAAAGCTGGTTTTCAGTGGCCTGTTCTTACTACGAGACGTGCTGTTCATTTGGCTATCCATTCCACCCTGTTCAGCTCTACATTTTCGTGTCCACAAAACCCAGCCTTCAGAAATCATTGGAATCACCACTAGAGAATGTTCCATTCATTCACTGCGAATCTGGAATTCATCTGAATCTCCACTCCCGGCAGGTTTTCATTGCACCACTGCTGAATGTTCAAGTAACGCAATGATGGTTTTCAGCGGTCTATTCACACTCGAACCCGTGCTGTTCACGGTCTAGCGACTCAACACTGGTGAGTTCTTCTTTTTCCAGTTCAGACAATACAAACCTCAGAAACCATTGCAATCTACACTACAGAATGTTTCATTCATTCAGGCGAATCTTGAATTCATCTTGTTCTCCACTCCCAGCAGGTTTTCGTTTCACCACTGGTGAATGTCCAAGCAACCCAAGGCTGGTTTCAGCTGCGTGTTAACACTCGCAGCCGTGCTGTTCAATTGGCTATCCAGTGAATGCTGGTTAGCTCTTGATTTTCCTTCCACACACCGAGCCTTCAGAAATCATTCTTATCTCCACTTCAGAATGTTCCATTCGTTCCCTGCGAATCTGGAATTCCTCTGACTCTCCACACCAGGCAGATTTTCCTAACAACACTGGTGAATGACCAGGTAATCCAATGCTGGTTTTCAGCGGCTGTTCACACTCACAGCCTTGCTGTTCAATTGGCAATCCAGTCAAACCTAGTCAGCTCTTCATTTTCCTGTCCACACAACCCAGCGTTCAGAAATCATTGGAATCTCTACTACAGAAATTTCCATTCATTCACTGTGAATCTGGAAATACTCTGAATCTGCATTCCAGGAAGGCTTTCGTTACACCACTGATGAATGTCCAAGTAATGCAATGCTGCTTCTTAGTGGTCTGTTCACACTCGAAACCGTGCTGTTCATTGGCTATCCACTCAATATCGGTCAGCTCTTCAATATCCTGTCCAGACTATCCAGATTCCTAAATGTTGGCAATCACCACTACAGAATGTTCCATTCAATCACGCGAATCTGGAATTCATCAGAGTCTCCACTCCTGGAAGGTTTTCGTGACACCACTGGTAAATGTCCAAGGAAGACAATGCTGGTTTTAAGCCGCCTGCTAACACACTCAGCCGTGCTGTTCAATTTGCTATCCACCCAACCCTATTCAGCTCTACATTTTCCTGTCCTCATAACCCAACCTTCAGAAATAATTGGTATCTCCTCCACAGAATGTTCCGTTCATTCACTGCGAATCTTAAATTCATCTGACTCTCAACTCCCGGCGGGTTATCGTTACACCACTTGTGAATGTCCAAGTAAGCCAATGCTGGTTTTCAGTGGCCTGTTCATACTAAGAGACGTGCTGTTCATTTGGCTATCCACTCCACCCTGTTCAGCTCTACATTCTCGTGTCCACAAAACCCAGCCTTCAGAAATCATTGGAATCACCACTAGAGAATGTTCCATTCATTCACTGCGAATCTGGAATTCCTCTGAACCTCCACTCCTGGCAGGTTTTCGTTACGCCACTGGTGAATGTCCAAGTAACTCAATACTGGTTTTCAGAGGCATGTTCAACTCGCAGAAGTGCTGTTCAATGGGCTATCCACTCAATATTGGTCAGCTCTTCATTTTCCTCTCCACACAAACCAGCCTTCAGAAATCATTGGGCTCTCCACTACAGACTGTTCCATTCATTCACTGCGATTCTGCAATTCATCTGACTCTCCGCTCCAGGCAGGTTTTCATTACCGCACTGGTGAATGACCAAGTAATCCAATGCTGGTTTTCAGCCGCCTTTTCACACTCGCAGTGTGCTGTTCAATTGTCTATCCACTCAAACCTGGTCAGCCTTTCATTTTCTTTTCCACAATATCAGACTTCAGAAATCATTGGAATCGCCAGTACAGAATGTTCCATTCATTCACTGCCAATCTGGAATTCATCTGAATCTGCACTCCAGGTAGGCTTTCATTACACCACTTATGAATGTCCAAGTAACACAATGCTGGTTTTCAGCGGTCTGTTCACACTCTAAGCCCTGCTTTTTACTGGGTATCCACACAACTGTGGTCAGCTCTTCATTTTCATGTCCAAACAATCCAGACTTGAGAAATCATTGCAATCTCCAGTACAGAATGTTCCATTCATTCACTGCGAATCTGGAATTCAACTGAATCTCCACTACCTGCAGATTTATCTTACACCACTTGTGAATGTCCAAGTAAAACAATGCTGGTTTTCAGAGGCCTGTTCATGTTCGCAGTCGTGCTGTTCAATTGGCTATCCACTCAACCTGTTTTGCTCCTCATTTTCCTGTGCACACAACCCAGCCTTCAGAAATCATTGTAATCTCCACTACAGGATGTTCCATTCATTCACTGGGAATCTGGAATTCATCTGAATCTGCACTCCACGCAGGCTTTCGTTACACCACTGCTGAAAGTCGAAGTAATGCAATACTGGTTTTCAGTGGTCTGTTCACATTCGAAGCCGAGGCTTTTTACAGGCTATCCACTCAACACTGGTCAGCTCTTCATTTTCGTGTCCCCACAATCCAGATTTCAGAAATCATTGCAATCTCCACTACAGAATGTTCCATTCATTCACTGCGAGTCTGGAGTTTATCTGATTCTCCACTCCCGCCTGGTTAACATTACACCACTTGTGAATGTCCAAGTAAGCCAATGCTGGTTTTCAGAGGCCTGTTCATACTCGCAGCCGTGCTGTTTAATTGACAATTCACTCCACCCTGTTCAGCTCTTCATTGTCCCACCACACTACCAGCCTTCAGAAATCTTTGTTATCTCCACTACAGAATGTTCCATTCATTCACTGCGAATCTGGAATTCATCTGACTCTCAACTCCACGCAGGTTTTCATTACACCACTGTTGAATGTCCAAGTAACCCAATGCTGGTTTTCAGCGGCCTGTTCATATTCGCAGCCCTGCTGTTTACTTGGCTATCGATTCAAGCCTGGTCAGCTCTTCATTTTCCTGTCCACACAACACAGGCTTCAGAAATCATTGGAATCTCCTCTACAGAATGTTCCATTCACTCACTGCGAATGTGGAATTCAACTGACTCTCCACTCCATGCAGGTTTTCCTTACACCACTGATGAATGTCCAAGTAACCCAATGCTGGTTTTCAGCTGCATGTTCACACTCGCAGCCATGCTATACAATTGGCTTTCCACTAAATCCTGATTAGTTCTTGATTTTCCTTCCACACGACCCAGCCTTCAGAAATCGTTGGAATCTCCACTAGAGAATGTTCCATTCATTCACTGCGAATCTGGAATTCCTCTGAACCTCCACTCCCGGCAGGTTTTCGTTACACCACTGTTGAATGTCCAAGTAACCCAATGTTTTAAGTGTTTTCTTCACAAGCGCAGTGGTGCTGTTCAATTGGCTATCCACTCAAACCTGGCCAGCTCTACATTTTCCTGTCCACACCACAGAGACTGGAGAAATCATTGTTATCTCCACTACAGAATGTTCCATTCATTCACAGCGAATCTGGAATTCATCTGAATCTCCACTCCCGGCAGGTTTTCGTGACACCACTGGTAAATATCCAAGTAAGCCAATGCTGGTTTTAAGTGGCCTGCTCATACTCTCAGCCGTGCTGTTCAATTTGCTATCCACTCAACCCTCTTCAGCTCCATTTTCCTGTCCACATAACCCAAACTTCAGAAACAATTGGTATCTCCTCCACAGAATGTTCCATTCATTGACGGCAAATCTGAAATTCATCTAATTCTCAACTCCCGTCAGGTTTTCGTTACACCACTTGTGAATGTCCAATTAAGCCAAAGCTGGTTTTCAGTGGCCTGTTCTTACTACGAGATGTGCTGTTCATTTGGCTATCCATTCCACCCTGTTCAGCTCTACATTTTCGTGTCCACAAAACCCAGCCTTCAGAAATCATTGGAATCACCACTAGAGAATGTTCCATTCATTCACTGCGAATCTGGAATTCATCTGAATCTCCACTCCCGGCAGGTTTTCATTGCACCACTGCTGAATGTTCAAGTAACGCAATGATGGTTTTCAGCGGTCTATTCACACTCGAACCCGTGCTGTTCACGGTCTAGCGACTCAACACTGGTGAGTTCTTCTTTTTCCAGTTCAGACAATACAAACCTCAGAAACCATTGCAATCTACACTACAGAATGTTTCATTCATTCAGGCGAATCTTGAATTCATCTTGTTCTCCACTCCCAGCAGGTTTTCGTTTCACCACTGGTGAATGTCCAAGCAACCCAAGGCTGGTTTCAGCTGCGTGTTAACACTCGCAGCCGTGCTGTTCAATTGGCTATCCAGTGAACGCTGGTTAGCTCT
Source organism: Sorex fumeus (assembly GCF_029834395.1). Taxonomy (NCBI): domain Eukaryota; kingdom Metazoa; phylum Chordata; class Mammalia; order Eulipotyphla; family Soricidae; genus Sorex; species Sorex fumeus. Next base: position 453,496 of record NW_026606088.1, on the reverse strand, counting down.
TGATTTTCCTTCCACACACCGAGCCTTCAGAAATCATTCTTATCTCCACTTCAGAATGTTCCATTCGTTCCCTGCGAATCTGGAATTCCTCTGACTCTCCACACCAGGCAGATTTTCCTAACAACACTGGTGAATGACCAGGTAATCCAATGCTGGTTTTCAGCGGCTGTTCACACTCACAGCCTTGCTGTTCAATTGGCAATCCAGTCAAACCTAGTCAGCTCTTCATTTTCCTGTCCACACAACCCAGCGTTCAGAAATCATTGGAATCTCTACTACAGAAATTTCCATTCATTCACTGTGAATCTGGAAATACTCTGAATCTGCATTCCAGGAAGGCTTTCGTTACACCACTGATGAATGTCCAAGTAATGCAATGCTGCTTCTTAGTGGTCTGTTCACACTCGAAACCGTGCTGTTCATTGGCTATCCACTCAATATCGGTCAGCTCTTCAATATCCTGTCCAGACTATCCAGATTCCTAAATGTTGGCAATCACCACTACAGAATGTTCCATTCAATCACGCGAATCTGGAATTCATCAGAGTCTCCACTCCTGGAAGGTTTTCGTGACACCACTGGTAAATGTCCAAGGAAGACAATGCTGGTTTTAAGCCGCCTGCTAACACACTCAGCCGTGCTGTTCAATTTGCTATCCACCCAACCCTATTCAGCTCTACATTTTCCTGTCCTCATAACCCAACCTTCAGAAATAATTGGTATCTCCTCCACAGAATGTTCCGTTCATTCACTGCGAATCTTAAATTCATCTGACACTCAACTCCCGGCGGGTTATCGTTACACCACTTGTGAATGTCCAAGTAAGCCAATGCTGGTTTTCAGTGGCCTGTTCATACTAAGAGACGTGCTGTTCATTTGGCTATCCACTCCACCCTGTTCAGCTCTACATTTTCGTGTCCACAAAACCCAGCCTTCAGAAATCATTGGAATCACCACTAGAGAATGTTCCATTCATTCACTGCGAATCTGGAATTCCTCTGAACCTCCACTCCTGGCAGGTTTTCGTTACGCCACTGGTGAATGTCCAAGTAACTCAATACTGGTTTTCAGAGGCATGTTCAACTCGCAGAAGTGCTGTTCAATGGGCTATCCACTCAATATTGGTCAGCTCTTCATTTTCCTCTCCACACAAACCAGCCTTCAGAAATCATTGGGCTCTCCACTACAGACTGTTCCATTCATTCACTGCGATTCTGCAATTCATCTGACTCTCCGCTCCAGGCAGGTTTTCATTACAGCACTGGTGAATGACCAAGTAATCCAATGCTGGTTTTCAGCCGCCTTTTCACACTCGCAGTGTGCTGTTCAATTGTCTATCCACTCAAACCTGGTCAGCCTTTCATTTTCTTTTCCACAATATCAGACTTCAGAAATCATTGGAATCGCCAGTACAGAATGTTCCATTCATTCACTGCCAATCTGGAATTCATCTGAATCTGCACTCCAGGTAGGCTTTCATTACACCACTTATGAATGTCCAAGTAACACAATGCTGGTTTTCAGCGGTCTGTTCACACTCTAAGCCCTGCTTTTTACTGGGTATCCACACAACTGTGGTCAGCTCTTCATTTTCATGTCCAAACAATCCAGACTTGAGAAATCATTGCAATCTCCAGTACAGAATGTTCCATTCATTCACTGCGAATCTGGAATTCAACTGAATCTCCACTACCTGCAGATTTATCTTACACCACTTGTGAATGTCCAAGTAAAACAATGCTGGTTTTCAGAGGCCTGTTCATGTTCGCAGTCGTGCTGTTCAATTGGCTATCCACTCAACCTGTTTTGCTCCTCATTTTCCTGTGCACACAACCCAGCCTTCAGAAATCATTGTAATCTCCACTACAGGATGTTCCATTCATTCACTGGGAATCTGGAATTCATCTGAATCTGCACTCCACGCAGGCTTTCGTTACACCACTGCTGAAAGTCGAAGTAATGCAATACTGGTTTTCAGTGGTCTGTTCACATTCGAAGCCGAGGCTTTTTACAGGCTATCCACTCAACACTGGTCAGCTCTTCATTTTCGTGTCCCCACAATCCAGATTTCAGAAATCATTGCAATCTCCACTACAGAATGTTCCATTCATTCACTGCGAGTCTGGAGTTTATCTGATTCTCCACTCCCGCCTGGTTAACATTACACCACTTGTGAATGTCCAAGTAAGCCAATGCTGGTTTTCAGAGGCCTGTTCATACTCGCAGCCGTGCTGTTTAATTGACAATTCACTCCACCCTGTTCAGCTCTTCATTGTCCCACCACACTACCAGCCTTCAGAAATCTTTGTTATCTCCACTACAGAATGTTCCATTCATTCACTGCGAATCTGGAATTCATCTGACTCTCAACTCCACGCAGGTTTTCATTACACCACTGTTGAATGTCCAAGTAACCCAATGCTGGTTTTCAGCGGCCTGTTCATATTCGCAGCCCTGCTGTTTACTTGGCTATCGATTCAAGCCTGGTCAGCTCTTCATTTTCCTGTCCACACAACACAGGCTTCAGAAATCATTGGAATCTCCTCTACAGAATGTTCCATTCATTCACTGCGAATGTGGAATTCAACTGACTCTCCACTCCATGCAGGTTTTCCTTACACCACTGATGAATGTCCAAGTAACCCAATGCTGGTTTTCAGCTGCATGTTCACACTCGCAGCCATGCTATACAATTGGCTTTCCACTAAATCCTGATTAGTTCTTGATTTTCCTTCCACACGACCCAGCCTTCAGAAATCGTTGGAATCTCCACTAGAGAATGTTCCATTCATTCACTGCGAATCTGGAATTCCTCTGAACCTCCACTCCCGGCAGGTTTTCGTTACACCACTGTTGAATGTCCAAGTAACCCAATGTTTTAAGTGTTTTCTTCACAAGCGCAGTGGTGCTGTTCAATTGGCTATCCACTCAACCCTGGCCAGCTCTACATTTTCCTGTCCACACCACAGAGACTGGAGAAATCATTGTTATCTCCACTACAGAATGTTCCATTCATTCACAGCGAATCTGGAATTCATCTGAATCTCCACTCCCGGCAGGTTTTCGTGACACCACTGGTAAATATCCAAGTAAGCCAATGCTGGTTTTAAGTGGCCTGCTCATACTCTCAGCCGTGCTGTTCAATTTGCTATCCACTCAACCCTCTTCAGCTCCATTTTCCTGTCCACATAACCCAAACTTCAGAAACAATTGGTATCTCCTCCACAGACTGTTCCATTCATTGACGGCAAATCTGAAATTCATCTAATTCTCAACTCCCGTCAGGTTTTCGTTACACCACTTGTGAATGTCCAATTAAGCCAAAGCTGGTTTTCAGTGGCCTGTTCTTACTACGAGACGTGCTGTTCATTTGGCTATCCATTCCACCCTGTTCAGCTCTACATTTTCGTGTCCACAAAACCCAGCCTTCAGAAATCATTGGAATCACCACTAGAGAATGTTCCATTCATTCACTGCGAATCTGGAATTCATCTGAATCTCCACTCCCGGCAGGTTTTCATTGCACCACTGCTGAATGTTCAAGTAACGCAATGATGGTTTTCAGCGGTCTATTCACACTCGAACCCGTGCTGTTCACGGTCTAGCGACTCAACACTGGTGAGTTCTTCTTTTTCCAGTTCAGACAATACAAACCTCAGAAACCATTGCAATCTACACTACAGAATGTTTCATTCATTCAGGCGAATCTTGAATTCATCTTGTTCTCCACTCCCAGCAGGTTTTCGTTTCACCACTGGTGAATGTCCAAGCAACCCAAGGCTGGTTTCAGCTGCGTGTTAACACTCGCAGCCGTGCTGTTCAATTGGCTATCCAGTGAACGCTGGTTAGCTCTTGATTTTCCTTCCACACACCGAGCCTTCAGAAATCATTCTTATCTCCACTTCAGAATGTTCCATTCGTTCCCTGCGAATCTGGAATTCCTCTGACTCTCCACACCAGGCAGATTTTCCTAACAACACTGGTGAATGACCAGGTAATCCAATGCTGGTTTTCAGCGGCTGTTCACACTCACAGCCTTGCTGTTCAATTGGCAATCCAGTCAAACCTAGTCAGCTCTTCATTTTCCTGTCCACACAACCCAGCGTTCAGAAATCATTGGAATCTCTACTACAGAAATTTCCATTCATTCACTGTGAATCTGGAAATACTCTGAATCTGCATTCCAGGAAGGCTTTCGTTACACCACTGATGAATGTCCAAGTAATGCAATGCTGCTTCTTAGTGGTCTGTTCACACTCGAAACCGTGCTGTTCATTGGCTATCCACTCAATATCGGTCAGCTCTTCAATATCCTGTCCAGACTATCCAGATTCCTAAATGTTGGCAATCACCACTACAGAATGTTCCATTCAATCACGCGAATCTGGAATTCATCAGAGTCTCCACTCCTGGAAGGTTTTCGTGACACCACTGGTAAATGTCCAAGGAAGACAATGCTGGTTTTAAGCCGCCTGCTAACACACTCAGCCGTGCTGTTCAATTTGCTATCCACCCAACCCTATTCAGCTCTACATTTTCCTGTCCTCATAACCCAACCTTCAGAAATAATTGGTATCTCCTCCACAGAATGTTCCGTTCATTCACTGCGAATCTTAAATTCATCTGACTCTCAACTCCCGGCGGGTTATCGTTACACCACTTGTGAATGTCCAAGTAAGCCAATGCTGGTTTTCAGTGGCCTGTTCATACTAAGAGACGTGCTGTTCATTTGGCTATCCACTCCACCCTGTTCAGCTCTACATTTTCGTGTCCACAAAACCCAGCCTTCAGAAATCATTGGAATCACCACTAGAGAATGTTCCATTCATTCACTGCGAATCTGGAATTCCTCTGAACCTCCACTCCTGGCAGGTTTTCGTTACGCCACTGGTGAATGTCCAAGTAACTCAATACTGGTTTTCAGAGGCATGTTCAACTCGCAGAAGTGCTGTTCAATGGGCTATCCACTCAATATTGGTCAGCTCTTCATTTTCCTCTCCACACAAACCAGCCTTCAGAAATCATTGGGCTCTCCACTACAGACTGTTCCATTCATTCACTGCGATTCTGCAATTCATCTGACTCTCCGCTCCAGGCAGGTTTTCATTACAGCACTGGTGAATGACCAAGTAATCCAATGCTGGTTTTCAGCCGCCTTTTCACACTCGCAGTGTGCTGTTCAATTGTCTATCCACTCAAACCTGGTCAGCCTTTCATTTTCTTTTCCACAATATCAGACTTCAGAAATCATTGGAATCGCCAGTACAGAATGTTCCATTCATTCACTGCCAATCTGGAATTCATCTGAATCTGCACTCCAGGTAGGCTTTCATTACACCACTTATGAATGTCCAAGTAACACAATGCTGGTTTTCAGCGGTCTGTTCACACTCTAAGCCCTGCTTTTTACTGGGTATCCACACAACTGTGGTCAGCTCTTCATTTTCATGTCCAAACAATCCAGACTTGAGAAATCATTGCAATCTCCAGTACAGAATGTTCCATTCATTCACTGCGAATCTGGAATTCAACTGAATCTCCACTACCTGCAGATTTATCTTACACCACTTGTGAATGTCCAAGTAAAACAATGCTGGTTTTCAGAGGCCTGTTCATGTTCGCAGTCGTGCTGTTCAATTGGCTATCCACTCAACCTGTTTTGCTCCTCATTTTCCTGTGCACACAACCCAGCCTTCAGAAATCATTGTAATCTCCACTACAGGATGTTCCATTCATTCACTGGGAATCTGGAATTCATCTGAATCTGCACTCCACGCAGGCTTTCGTTACACCACTGCTGAAAGTCGAAGTAATGCAATACTGGTTTTCAGTGGTCTGTTCACATTCGAAGCCGAGGCTTTTTACAGGCTATCCACTCAACACTGGTCAGCTCTTCATTTTCGTGTCCCCACAATCCAGATTTCAGAAATCATTGCAATCTCCACTACAGAATGTTCCATTAATTCACTGCGAGTCTGGAGTTTATCTGATTCTCCACTCCCGCCTGGTTAACATTACACCACTTGTGAATGTCCAAGTAAGCCAATGCTGGTTTTCAGAGGCCTGTTCATACTCGCAGCCGTGCTGTTTAATTGACAATTCACTCCACCCTGTTCAGCTCTTCATTGTCCCACCACACTACCAGCCTTCAGAAATCTTTGTTATCTCCACTACAGAATGTTCCATTCATTCACTGCGAATCTGGAATTCATCTGACTCTCAACTCCACGCAGGTTTTCATTACACCACTGTTGAATGTCCAAGTAACCCAATGCTGGTTTTCAGCGGCCTGTTCATATTCGCAGCCCTGCTGTTTACTTGGCTATCGATTCAAGCCTGGTCAGCTCTTCATTTTCCTGTCCACACAACACAGGCTTCAGAAATCATTGGAATCTCCTCTACAGAATGTTCCATTCATTCACTGCGAATGTGGAATTCAACTGACTCTCCACTCCATGCAGGTTTTCCTTACACCACTGATGAATGTCCAAGTAACCCAATGCTGGTTTTCAGCTGCATGTTCACACTCGCAGCCATGCTATACAATTGGCTTTCCACTAAATCCTGATTAGTTCTTGATTTTCCTTCCACACGACCCAGCCTTCAGAAATCGTTGGAATCTCCACTAGAGAATGTTCCATTCATTCACTGCGAATCTGGAATTCCTCTGAACCTCCACTCCCGGCAGGTTTTCGTTACACCACTGTTGAATGTCCAAGTAACCCAATGTTTTAAGTGTTTTCTTCACAAGCGCAGTGGTGCTGTTCAATTGGCTATCCACTCAACCCTGGCCAGCTCTACATTTTCCTGTCCACACCACAGAGACTGGAGAAATCATTGTTATCTCCACTACAGAATGTTCCATTCATTCACAGCGAATCTGGAATTCATCTGAATCTCCACTCCCGGCAGGTTTTCGTGACACCACTGGTAAATATCCAAGTAAGCCAATGCTGGTTTTAAGTGGCCTGCTCATACTCTCAGCCGTGCTGTCCAATTTGCTATCCACTCAACCCTCTTCAGCTCCATTTTCCTGTCCACATAACCCAAACTTCAGAAACAATTGGTATCTCCTCCACAGAATGTTCCATTCATTGACGGCAAATCTGAAATTCATCTAATTCTCAACTCCCGTCAGGTTTTCGTTACACCACTTGTGAATGTCCAATTAAGCCAAAGCTGGTTTTCAGTGGCCTGTTCTTACTACGAGACGTGCTGTTCATTTGGCTATCCATTCCACCCTGTTCAGCTCTACATTTTCGTGTCCACAAAACCCAGCCTTCAGAAATCATTGGAATCACCACTAGAGAATGTTCCATTCATTCACTGCGAATCTGGAATTCATCTGAATCTCCACTCCCGGCAGGTTTTCATTGCACCACTGCTGAATGTTCAAGTAACGCAATGATGGTTTTCAGCGGTCTATTCACACTCGAACCCGTGCTGTTCACGGTCTAGCGACTCAACACTGGTGAGTTCTTCTTTTTCCAGTTCAGACAATACAAACCTCAGAAACCATTGCAATCTACACTACAGAATGTTTCATTCATTCAGGCGAATCTTGAATTCATCTTGTTCTCCACTCCCAGCAGGTTTTCGTTTCACCACTGGTGAATGTCCAAGCAACCCAAGGCTGGTTTCAGCTGCGTGTTAACACTCGCAGCCGTGCTGTTCAATTGGCTATCCAGTGAACGCTGGTTAGCTCTTGATTTTCCTTCCACACACCGAGCCTTCAGAAATCATTCTTATCTCCACTTCAGAATGTTCCATTCGTTCCCTGCGAATCTGGAATTCCTCTGACTCTCCACACCAGGCAGATTTTCCTAACAACACTGGTGAATGACCAGGTAATCCAATGCTGGTTTTCAGCGGCTGTTCACACTCACAGCCTTGCTGTTCAATTGGCAATCCAGTCAAACCTAGTCAGCTCTTCATTTTCCTGTCCACACAACCCAGCGTTCAGAAATCATTGGAATCTCTACTACAGAAATTTCCATTCATTCACTGTGAATCTGGAAATACTCTGAATCTGCATTCCAGGAAGGCTTTCGTTACACCACTGATGAATGTCCAAGTAATGCAATGCTGCTTCTTAGTGGTCTGTTCACACTCGAAACCGTGCTGTTCATTGGCTATCCACTCAATATCGGTCAGCTCTTCCATATCCTGTCCAGACTATCCAGATTCCTAAATGTTGGCAATCACCACTACAGAATGTTCCATTCAATCACGCGAATCTGGAATTCATCAGAGTCTCCACTCCTGGAAGGTTTTCGTGACACCACTGGTAAATGTCCAAGGAAGACAATGCTGGTTTTAAGCCGCCTGCTAACACACTCAGCCGTGCTGTTCAATTTGCTATCCACCCAACCCTATTCAGCTCTACATTTTCCTGTCCTCATAACCCAACCTTCAGAAATAATTGGTATCTCCTCCACAGAATGTTCCGTTCACTCACTGCGAATCTTAAATTCATCTGACTCTCAACTCCCGGCGGGTTATCGTTACACCACTTGTGAATGTCCAAGTAAGCCAATGCTGGTTTTCAGTGGCCTGTTCATACTAAGAGACGTGCTGTTCATTTGGCTATCCACTCCACCCTGTTCAGCTCTACATTTTCGTGTCCACAAAACCCAGCCTTCAGAAATCATTGGAATCACCACTAGAGAATGTTCCATTCATTCACTGCGAATCTGGAATTCCTCTGAACCTCCACTCCTGGCAGGTTTTCGTTACGCCACTGGTGAATGTCCAAGTAACTCAATACTGGTTTTCAGAGGCATGTTCAACTCGCAGAAGTGCTGTTCAATGGGCTATCCACTCAATATTGGTCAGCTCTTCATTTTCCTCTCCACACAAACCAGCCTTCAGAAATCATTGGGCTCTCCACTACAGACTGTTCCATTCATTCACTGCGATTCTGCAATTCATCTGACTCTCCGCTCCAGGCAGGTTTTCATTACAGCACTGGTGAATGACCAAGTAATCCAATGCTGGTTTTCAGCCGCCTTTTCACACTCGCAGTGTGCTGTTCAATTGTCTATCCACTCAAACCTGGTCAGCCTTTCATTTTCTTTTCCACAATATCAGACTTCAGAAATCATTGGAATCGCCAGTACAGAATGTTCCATTCATTCACTGCCAATCTGGAATTCATCTGAATCTGCACTCCAGGTAGGCTTTCATTACACCACTTATGAATGTCCAAGTAACACAATGCTGGTTTTCAGCGGTCTGTTCACACTCTAAGCCCTGCTTTTTACTGGGTATCCACACAACTGTGGTCAGCTCTTCATTTTCATGTCCAAACAATCCAGACTTGAGAAATCATTGCAATCTCCAGTACAGAATGTTCCATTCATTCACTGCGAATCTGGAATTCAACTGAATCTCCACTACCTGCAGATTTATCTTACACCACTTGTGAATGTCCAAGTAAAACAATGCTGGTTTTCAGAGGCCTGTTCATGTTCGCAGTCGTGCTGTTCAATTGGCTATCCACTCAACCTGTTTTGCTCCTCATTTTCCTGTGCACACAACCCAGCCTTCAGAAATCATTGTAATCTCCACTACAGGATGTTCCATTCATTCACTGGGAATCTGGAATTCATCTGAATCTGCACTCCACGCAGGCTTTCGTTACACCACTGCTGAAAGTCGAAGTAATGCAATACTGGTTTTCAGTGGTCTGTTCACATTCGAAGCCGAGGCTTTTTACAGGCTATCCACTCAACACTGGTCAGCTCTTCATTTTCGTGTCCCCACAATCCAGATTTCAGAAATCATTGCAATCTCCACTACAGAATGTTCCATTCATTCACTGCGAGTCTGGAGTTTATCTGATTCTCCACTCCCGCCTGGTTAACATTACACCACTTGTGAATGTCCAAGTAAGCCAATGCTGGTTTTCAGAGGCCTGTTCATACTCGCAGCCGTGCTGTTTAATTGACAATTCACTCCACCCTGTTCAGCTCTTCATTGTCCCACCACACTACCAGCCTTCAGAAATCTTTGTTATCTCCACTACAGAATGTTCCATTCATTCACTGCGAATCTGGAATTCATCTGACTCTCAACTCCACGCAGGTTTTCATTACACCACTGTTGAATGTCCAAGTAACCCAATGCTGGTTTTCAGCGGCCTGTTCATATTCGCAGCCCTGCTGTTTACTTGGCTATCGATTCAAGCCTGGTCAGCTCTTCATTTTCCTGTCCACACAACACAGGCTTCAGAAATCATTGGAATCTCCTCTACAGAATGTTCCATTCACTCACTGCGAATGTGGAATTCAACTGACTCTCCACTCCATGCAGGTTTTCCTTACACCACTGATGAATGTCCAAGTAACCCAATGCTGGTTTTCAGCTGCATGTTCACACTCGCAGCCATCCTATACAATTGGCTTTCCACTAAATCCTGATTAGTTCTTGATTTTCCTTCCACACGACCCAGCCTTCAGAAATCGTTGGAATCTCCACTAGAGAATGTTCCATTCATTCACTGCGAATCTGGAATTCCTCTGAACCTCCACTCCCGGCAGGTTTTCGTTACACCACTGTTGAATGTCCAAGTAACCCAATGTTTTAAGTGTTTTCTTCACAAGCGCAGTGGTGCTGTTCAATTGGCTATCCACTCAACCCTGGCCAGCTCTACATTTTCCTGTCCACACCACAGAGACTGGAGAAATCATTGTTATCTCCACTACAGAATGTTCCATTCATTCACAGCGAATCTGGAATTCATCTGAATCTCCACTCCCGGCAGGTTTTCGTGACACCACTGGTAAATATCCAAGTAAGCCAATGCTGGTTTTAAGTGGCCTGCTCATACTCTCAGCCGTGCTGTTCAATTTGCTATCCACTCAACCCTCTTCAGCTCCATTTTCCTGTCCACATAACCCAAACTTCAGAAACAATTGGTATCTCCTCCACAGAATGTTCCATTCATTGACGGCAAATCTGAAATTCATCTAATTCTCAACTCCCGTCAGGTTTTCGTTACACCACTTGTGAATGTCCAATTAAGCCAAAGCTGGTTTTCAGTGGCCTGTTCTTACTACGAGACGTGCTGTTCATTTGGCTATCCATTCCACCCTGTTCAGCTCTACATTTTCGTGTCCACAAAACCCAGCCTTCAGAAATCATTGGAATCACCACTAGAGAATGTTCCATTCATTCACTGCGAATCTGGAATTCATCTGAATCTCCACTCCCGGCAGGTTTTCATTGCACCACTGCTGAATGTTCAAGTAACGCAATGATGGTTTTCAGCGGTCTATTCACACTCGAACCCGTGCTGTTCACGGTCTAGCGACTCAACACTGGTGAGTTCTTCTTTTTCCAGTTCAGACAATACAAACCTCAGAAACCATTGCAATCTACACTACAGAATGTTTCATTCATTCAGGCGAATCTTGAATTCATCTTGTTCTCCACTCCCAGCAGGTTTTCGTTTCACCACTGGTGAATGTCCAAGCAACCCAAGGCTGGTTTCAGCTGCGTGTTAACACTCGCAGCCGTGCTGTTCAATTGGCTATCCAGTGAACGCTGGTTAGCTCTTGATTTTCCTTCCACACACCGAGCCTTCAGAAATCATTCTTATCTCCACTTCAGAATGTTCCATTCGTTCCCTGCGAATCTGGAATTCCTCTGACTCTCCACACCAGGCAGATTTTCCTAACAACACTGGTGAATGACCAGGTAATCCAATGCTGGTTTTCAGCGGCTGTTCACACTCACAGCCTTGCTGTTCAATTGGCAATCCAGTCAAACCTAGTCAGCTCTTCATTTTCCTGTCCACACAACCCAGCGTTCAGAAATCATTGGAATCTCTACTACAGAAATTTCCATTCATTCACTGTGAATCTGGAAATACTCTGAATCTGCATTCCAGGAAGGCTTTCGTTACACCACTGATGAATGTCCAAGTAATGCAATGCTGCTTCTTAGTGGTCTGTTCACACTCGAAACCGTGCTGTTCATTGGCTATCCACTCAATATCGGTCAGCTCTTCAATATCCTGTCCAGACTATCCAGATTCCTAAATGTTGGCAATCACCACTACAGAATGTTCCATTCAATCACGCGAATCTGGAATTCATCAGAGTCTCCACTCCTGGAAGGTTTTCGTGACACCACTGGTAAATGTCCAAGGAAGACAATGCTGGTTTTAAGCCGCCTGCTAACACACTCAGCCGTGCTGTTCAATTTGCTATCCACCCAACCCTATTCAGCTCTACATTTTCCTGTCCTCATAACCCAACCTTCAGAAATAATTGGTATCTCCTCCACAGAATGTTCCGTTCATTCACTGCGAATCTTAAATTCATCTGACTCTCAACTCCCGGCGGGTTATCGTTACACCACTTGTGAATGTCCAAGTAAGCCAATGCTGGTTTTCAGTGGCCTGTTCATACTAAGAGACGTGCTGTTCATTTGGCTATCCACTCCACCCTGTTCAGCTCTACATTTTCGTGTCCACAAAACCCAGCCTTCAGAAATCATTGGAATCACCACTAGAGAATGTTCCATTCATTCACTGCGAATCTGGAATTCCTCTGAACCTCCACTCCTGGCAGGTTTTCGTTACGCCACTGGTGAATGTCCAAGTAACTCAATACTGGTTTTCAGAGGCATGTTCAACTCGCAGAAGTGCTGTTCAATGGGCTATCCACTCAATATTGGTCAGCTCTTCATTTTCCTCTCCACACAAACCAGCCTTCAGAAATCATTGGGCTCTCCACTACAGACTGTTCCATTCATTCACTGCGATTCTGCAATTCATCTGACTCTCCGCTCCAGGCAGGTTTTCATTACAGCACTGGTGAATGACCAAGTAATCCAATGCTGGTTTTCAGCCGCCTTTTCACACTCGCAGTGTGCTGTTCAATTGTCTATCCACTCAAACCTGGTCAGCCTTTCATTTTCTTTTCCACAATATCAGACTTCAGAAATCATTGGAATCGCCAGTACAGAATGTTCCATTCATTCACTGCCAATCTGGAATTCATCTGAATCTGCACTCCAGGTAGGCTTTCATTACACCACTTATGAATGTCCAAGTAACACAATGCTGGTTTTCAGCGGTCTGTTCACACTCTAAGCCCTGCTTTTTACTGGGTATCCACACAACTGTGGTCAGCTCTTCATTTTCATGTCCAAACAATCCAGACTTGAGAAATCATTGCAATCTCCAGTACAGAATGTTCCATTCATTCACTGCGAATCTGGAATTCAACTGAATCTCCACTACCTGCAGATTTATCTTACACCACTTGTGAATGTCCAAGTAAAACAATGCTGGTTTTCAGAGGCCTGTTCATGTTCGCAGTCGTGCTGTTCAATTGGCTATCCACTCAACCTGTTTTGCTCCTCATTTTCCTGTGCACACAACCCAGCCTTCAGAAATCATTGTAATCTCCACTACAGGATGTTCCATTCATTCACTGGGAATCTGGAATTCATCTGAATCTGCACTCCACGCAGGCTTTCGTTACACCACTGCTGAAAGTCGAAGTAATGCAATACTGGTTTTCAGTGGTCTGTTCACATTCGAAGCCGAGGCTTTTTACAGGCTATCCACTCAACACTGGTCAGCTCTTCATTTTCGTGTCCCCACAATCCAGATTTCAGAAATCATTGCAATCTCCACTACAGAATGTTCCATTCATTCACTGCGAGTCTGGAGTTTATCTGATTCTCCACTCCCGCCTGGTTAACATTACACCACTTGTGAATGTCCAAGTAAGCCAATGCTGGTTTTCAGAGGCCTGTTCATACTCGCAGCCGTGCTGTTTAATTGACAATTCACTCCACCCTGTTCAGCTCTTCATTGTCCCACCACACTACCAGCCTTCAGAAATCTTTGTTATCTCCACTACAGAATGTTCCATTCATTCACTGCGAATCTGGAATTCATCTGACTCTCAACTCCACGCAGGTTTTCATTACACCACTGTTGAATGTCCAAGTAACCCAATGCTGGTTTTCAGCGGCCTGTTCATATTCGCAGCCCTGCTGTTTACTTGGCTATCGATTCAAGCCTGGTCAGCTCTTCATTTTCCTGTCCACACAACACAGGCTTCAGAAATCATTGGAATCTCCTCTACAGAATGTTCCATTCATTCACTGCGAATGTGGAATTCAACTGACTCTCCACTCCATGCAGGTTTTCCTTACACCACTGATGAATGTCCAAGTAACCCAATGCTGGTTTTCAGCTGCATGTTCACACTCGCAGCCATGCTATACAATTGGCTTTCCACTAAATCCTGATTAGTTCTTGATTTTCCTTCCACACGACCCAGCCTTCAGAAATCGTTGGAATCTCCACTAGAGAATGTTCCATTCATTCACTGCGAATCTGGAATTCCTCTGAACCTCCACTCCCGGCAGGTTTTCGTTACACCACTGTTGAATGTCCAAGTAACCCAATGTTTTAAGTGTTTTCTTCACAAGCGCAGTGGTGCTGTTCAATTGGCTATCCACTCAACCCTGGCCAGCTCTACATTTTCCTGTCCACACCACAGAGACTGGAGAAATCATTGTTATCTCCACTACAGAATGTTCCATTCATTCACAGCGAATCTGGAATTCATCTGAATCTCCACTCCCGGCAGGTTTTCGTGACACCACTGGTAAATATCCAAGTAAGCCAATGCTGGTTTTAAGTGGCCTGCTCATACTCTCAGCCGTGCTGTTCAATTTGCTATCCACTCAACCCTCTTCAGCTCCATTTTCCTGTCCACATAACCCAAACTTCAGAAACAATTGGTATCTCCTCCACAGAATGTTCCATTCATTGACGGCAAATCTGAAATTCATCTAATTCTCAACTCCCGTCAGGTTTTCGTTACACCACTTGTGAATGTCCAATTAAGCCAAAGCTGGTTTTCAGTGGCCTGTTCTTACTACGAGACGTGCTGTTCATTTGGCTATCCATTCCACCCTGTTCAGCTCTACATTTTCGTGTCCACAAAACCCAGCCTTCAGAAATCATTGGAATCACCACTAGAGAATGTTCCATTCATTCACTGCGAATCTGGAATTCATCTGAATCTCCACTCCCGGCAGGTTTTCATTGCACCACTGCTGAATGTTCAAGTAACGCAATGATGGTTTTCAGCGGTCTATTCACACTCGAACCCGTGCTGTTCACGGTCTAGCGACTCAACACTGGTGAGTTCTTCTTTTTCCAGTTCAGACAATACAAACCTCAGAAACCATTGCAATCTACACTACAGAATGTTTCATTCATTCAGGCGAATCTTGAATTCATCTTGTTCTCCACTCCCAGCAGGTTTTCGTTTCACCACTGGTGAATGTCCAAGCAACCCAAGGCTGGTTTCAGCTGCGCGTTAACACTCGCAGCCGTGCTGTTCAATTGGCTATCCAGTGAACGCTGGTTAGCTCTTGATTTTCCTTCCACACACCGAGCCTTCAGAAATCATTCTTATCTCCACTTCAGAATGTTCCATTCGTTCCCTGCGAATCTGGAATTCCTCTGACTCTCCACACCAGGCAGATTTTCCTAACAACACTGGTGAATGACCAGGTAATCCAATGCTGGTTTTCAGCGGCTGTTCACACTCACAGCCTTGCTGTTCAATTGGCAATCCAGTCAAACCTAGTCAGCTCTTCATTTTCCTGTCCACACAACCCAGCGTTCAGAAATCATTGGAATCTCTACTACAGAAATTTCCATTCATTCACTGTGAATCTGGAAATACTCTGAATCTGCATTCCAGGAAGGCTTTCGTTACACCACTGATGAATGTCCCAGTAATGCAATGCTGCTTCTTAGTGGTCTGTTCACACTCGAAACCGTGCTGTTCATTGGCTATCCACTCAATATCGGTCAGCTCTTCAATATCCTGTCCAGACTATCCAGATTCCTAAATGTTGGCAATCACCACTACAGAATGTTCCATTCAATCACGCGAATCTGGAATTCATCAGAGTCTCCACTCCTGGAAGGTTTTCGTGACACCACTGGTAAATGTCCAAGGAAGACAATGCTGGTTTTAAGCCGCCTGCTAACACACTCAGCCGTGCTGTTCAATTTGCTATCCACCCAACCCTACTCAGCTCTACATTTTCCTGTCCTCATAACCCAACCTTCAGAAATAATTGGTATCTCCTCCACAGAATGTTCCGTTCATTCACTGCGAATCTTAAATTCATCTGACTCTCAACTCCCGGCGGGTTATCGTTACACCACTTGTGAATGTCCAAGTAAGCCAATGCTGGTTTTCAGTGGCCTGTTCATACTAAGAGACGTGCTGTTCATTTGGCTATCCACTCCACCCTGTTCAGCTCTACATTTTCGTGTCCACAAAACCCAGCCTTCAGAAATCATTGGAATCACCACTAGAGAATGTTCCATTCATTCACTGCGAATCTGGAATTCCTCTGAACCTCCACTCCTGG
Organism: Sorex fumeus; assembly: GCF_029834395.1. Taxonomy (NCBI): domain Eukaryota; kingdom Metazoa; phylum Chordata; class Mammalia; order Eulipotyphla; family Soricidae; genus Sorex; species Sorex fumeus. Next base: position 437,068 of record NW_026606088.1, on the reverse strand, counting down.
CAGGTTTTCGTTATGCCACTGGTGAATGTCCAAGTAACTCAATACTGGTTTTCAGAGGCATGTTCAACTCGCAGAAGTGCTGTTCAATGGGCTATCCACTCAATATTGGTCAGCTCTTCATTTTCCTCTCCACACAAACCAGCCTTCAGAAATCATTGGGCTCTCCACTACAGACTGTTCCATTCATTCACTGCGATTCTGCAATTCATCTGACTCTCCGCTCCAGGCAGGTTTTCATTACAGCACTGGTGAATGACCAAGTAATCCAATGCTGGTTTTCAGCCGCCTTTTCACACTCGCAGTGTGCTGTTCAATTGTCTATCCACTCAAACCTGGTCAGCCTTTCATTTTCTTTTCCACAATATCAGACTTCAGAAATCATTGGAATCGCCAGTACAGAATGTTCCATTCATTCACTGCCAATCTGGAATTCATCTGAATCTGCACTCCAGGTAGGCTTTCATTACACCACTTATGAATGTCCAAGTAACACAATGCTGGTTTTCAGCGGTCTGTTCACACTCTAAGCCCTGCTTTTTACTGGGTATCCACACAACTGTGGTCAGCTCTTCCTTTTCATGTCCAAACAATCCAGACTTGAGAAATCATTGCAATCTCCAGTACAGAATGTTCCATTCATTCACTGCGAATCTGGAATTCAACTGAATCTCCACTACCTGCAGATTTATCTTACACCACTTGTGAATGTCCAAGTAAAACAATGCTGGTTTTCAGAGGCCTGTTCATGTTCGCAGTCGTGCTGTTCAATTGGCTATCCACTCAACCTGTTTTGCTCCTCATTTTCCTGTGCACACAACCCAGCCTTCAGAAATCATTGTAATCTCCACTACAGGATGTTCCATTCATTCACTGGGAATCTGGAATTCATCTGAATCTGCACTCCACGCAGGCTTTCGTTACACCACTGCTGAAAGTCGAAGTAATGCAATACTGGTTTTCAGTGGTCTGTTCACATTCGAAGCCGAGGCTTTTTACAGGCTATCCACTCAACACTGGTCAGCTCTTCATTTTCGTGTCCCCACAATCCAGATTTCAGAAATCATTGCAATCTCCACTACAGAATGTTCCATTCATTCACTGCGAGTCTGGAGTTTATCTGATTCTCCACTCCCGCCTGGTTAACATTACACCACTTGTGAATGTCCAAGTAAGCCAATGCTGGTTTTCAGAGGCCTGTTCATACTCGCAGCCGTGCTGTTTAATTGACAATTCACTCCACCCTGTTCAGCTCTTCATTGTCCCACCACACTACCAGCCTTCAGAAATCTTTGTTATCTCCACTACAGAATGTTCCATTCATTCACTGCGAATCTGGAATTCATCTGACTCTCAACTCCACGCAGGTTTTCATTACACCACTGTTGAATGTCCAAGTAACCCAATGCTGGTTTTCAGCGGCCTGTTCATATTCGCAGCCCTGCTGTTTACTTGGCTATCGATTCAAGCCTGGTCAGCTCTTCATTTTCCTGTCCACACAACACAGGCTTCAGAAATCATTGGAATCTCCTCTACAGAATGTTCCATTCATTCACTGCGAATGTGGAATTCAACTGACTCTCCACTCCATGCAGGTTTTCCTTACACCACTGATGAATGTCCAAGTAACCCAATGCTGGTTTTCAGCTGCATGTTCACACTCGCAGCCATGCTATACAATTGGCTTTCCACTAAATCCTGATTAGTTCTTGATTTTCCTTCCACACGACCCAGCCTTCAGAAATCGTTGGAATCTCCACTAGAGAATGTTCCATTCATTCACTGCGAATCTGGAATTCCTCTGAACCTCCACTCCCGGCAGGTTTTCGTTACACCACTGTTGAATGTCCAAGTAACCCAATGTTTTAAGTGTTTTCTTCACAAGCGCAGTGGTGCTGTTCAATTGGCTATCCACTCAACCCTGGCCAGCTCTACATTTTCCTGTCCACACCACAGAGACTGGAGAAATCATTGTTATCTCCACTACAGAATGTTCCATTCATTCACAGCGAATCTGGAATTCATCTGAATCTCCACTCCCGGCAGGTTTTCGTGACACCACTGGTAAATATCCAAGTAAGCCAATGCTGGTTTTAAGTGGCCTGCTCATACTCTCAGCCGTGCTGTTCAATTTGCTATCCACTCAACCCTCTTCAGCTCCATTTTCCTGTCCACATAACCCAAACTTCAGAAACAATTGGTATCTCCTCCACAGAATGTTCCATTCATTGACGGCAAATCTGAAATTCATCTAATTCTCAACTCCCGTCAGGTTTTCGTTACACCACTTGTGAATGTCCAATTAAGCCAAAGCTGGTTTTCAGTGGCCTGTTCTTACTACGAGACGTGCTGTTCATTTGGCTATCCATTCCACCCTGTTCAGCTCTACATTTTCGTGTCCACAAAACCCAGCCTTCAGAAATCATTGGAATCACCACTAGAGAATGTTCCATTCATTCACTGCGAATCTGGAATTCATCTGAATCTCCACTCCCGGCAGGTTTTCATTGCACCACTGCTGAATGTTCAAGTAACGCAATGATGGTTTTCAGCGGTCTATTCACACTCGAACCCGTGCTGTTCACGGTCTAGCGACTCAACACTGGTGAGTTCTTCTTTTTCCAGTTCAGACAATACAAACCTCAGAAACCATTGCAATCTACACTACAGAATGTTTCATTCATTCAGGCGAATCTTGAATTCATCTTGTTCTCCACTCCCAGCAGGTTTTCGTTTCACCACTGGTGAATGTCCAAGCAACCCAAGGCTGGTTTCAGCTGCGTGTTAACACTCGCAGCCGTGCTGTTCAATTGGCTATCCAGTGAACGCTGGTTAGCTCTTGATTTTCCTTCCACACACCGAGCCTTCAGAAATCATTCTTATCTCCACTTCAGAGTGTTCCATTCGTTCCCTGCGAATCTGGAATTCCTCTGACTCTCCACACCAGGCAGATTTTCCTAACAACACTGGTGAATGACCAGGTAATCCAATGCTGGTTTTCAGCGGCTGTTCACACTCACAGCCTTGCTGTTCAATTGGCAATCCAGTCAAACCTAGTCAGCTCTTCATTTTCCTGTCCACACAACCCAGCGTTCAGAAATCATTGGAATCTCTACTACAGAAATTTCCATTCATTCACTGTGAATCTGGAAATACTCTGAATCTGCATTCCAGGAAGGCTTTCGTTACACCACTGATGAATGTCCAAGTAATGCAATGCTGCTTCTTAGTGGTCTGTTCACACTCGAAACCGTGCTGTTCATTGGCTATCCACTCAATATCGGTCAGCTCTTCAATATCCTGTCCAGACTATCCAGATTCCTAAATGTTGGCAATCACCACTACAGAATGTTCCATTCAATCACGCGAATCTGGAATTCATCAGAGTCTCCACTCCTGGAAGGTTTTCGTGACACCACTGGTAAATGTCCAAGGAAGACAATGCTGGTTTTAAGCCGCCTGCTAACACACTCAGCCGTGCTGTTCAATTTGCTATCCACCCAACCCTATTCAGCTCTACATTTTCCTGTCCTCATAACCCAACCTTCAGAAATAATTGGTATCTCCTCCACAGAATGTTCCGTTCATTCACTGCGAATCTTAAATTCATCTGACTCTCAACTCCCGGCGGGTTATCGTTACACCACTTGTGAATGTCCAAGTAAGCCAATGCTGGTTTTCAGTGGCCTGTTCATACTAAGAGACGTGCTGTTCATTTGGCTATCCACTCCACCCTGTTCAGCTCTACATTTTCGTGTCCACAAAACCCAGCCTTCAGAAATCATTGGAATCACCACTAGAGAATGTTCCATTCATTCACTGCGAATCTGGAATTCCTCTGAACCTCCACTCCTGGCAGGTTTTCGTTACGCCACTGGTGAATGTCCAAGTAACTCAATACTGGTTTTCAGAGGCATGTTCAACTCGCAGAAGTGCTGTTCAATGGGCTATCCACTCAATATTGGTCAGCTCTTCATTTTCCTCTCCACACAAACCAGCCTTCAGAAATCATTGGGCTCTCCACTACAGACTGTTCCATTCATTCACTGCGATTCTGCAATTCATCTGACTCTCCGCTCCAGGCAGGTTTTCATTACAGCACTGGTGAATGACCAAGTAATCCAATGCTGGTTTTCAGCCGCCTTTTCACACTCGCAGTGTGCTGTTCAATTGTCTATCCACTCAAACCTGGTCAGCCTTTCATTTTCTTTTCCACAATATCAGACTTCAGAAATCATTGGAATCGCCAGTACAGAATGTTCCATTCATTCACTGCCAATCTGGAATTCATCTGAATCTGCACTCCAGGTAGGCTTTCATTACACCACTTATGAATGTCCAAGTAACACAATGCTGGTTTTCAGCGGTCTGTTCACACTCTAAGCCCTGCTTTTTACTGGGTATCCACACAACTGTGGTCAGCTCTTCATTTTCATGTCCAAACAATCCAGACTTGAGAAATCATTGCAATCTCCAGTACAGAATGTTCCATTCATTCACTGCGAATCTGGAATTCAACTGAATCTCCACTACCTGCAGATTTATCTTACACCACTTGTGAATGTCCAAGTAAAACAATGCTGGTTTTCAGAGGCCTGTTCATGTTCGCAGTCGTGCTGTTCAATTGGCTATCCACTCAACCTGTTTTGCTCCTCATTTTCCTGTGCACACAACCCAGCCTTCAGAAATCATTGTAATCTCCACTACAGGATGTTCCATTCATTCACTGGGAATCTGGAATTCATCTGAATCTGCACTCCACGCAGGCTTTCGTTACACCACTGCTGAAAGTCGAAGTAATGCAATACTGGTTTTCAGTGGTCTGTTCACATTCGAAGCCGAGGCTTTTTACAGGCTATCCACTCAACACTGGTCAGCTCTTCATTTTCGTGTCCCCACAATCCAGATTTCAGAAATCATTGCAATCTCCACTACAGAATGTTCCATTCATTCACTGCGAGTCTGGAGTTTATCTGATTCTCCACTCCCGCCTGGTTAACATTACACCACTTGTGAATGTCCAAGTAAGCCAATGCTGGTTTTCAGAGGCCTGTTCATACTCGCAGCCGTGCTGTTTAATTGACAATTCACTCCACCCTGTTCAGCTCTTCATTGTCCCACCACACTACCAGCCTTCAGAAATCTTTGTTATCTCCACTACAGAATGTTCCATTCATTCACTGCGAATCTGGAATTCATCTGACTCTCAACTCCACGCAGGTTTTCATTACACCACTGTTGAATGTCCAAGTAACCCAATGCTGGTTTTCAGCGGCCTGTTCATATTCGCAGCCCTGCTGTTTACTTGGCTATCGATTCAAGCCTGGTCAGCTCTTCATTTTCCTGTCCACACAACACAGGCTTCAGAAATCATTGGAATCTCCTCTACAGAATGTTCCATTCATTCACTGCGAATGTGGAATTCAACTGACTCTCCACTCCATGCAGGTTTTCCTTACACCACTGATGAATGTCCAAGTAACCCAATGCTGGTTTTCAGCTGCATGTTCACACTCGCAGCCATGCTATACAATTGGCTTTCCACTAAATCCTGATTAGTTCTTGATTTTCCTTCCACACGACCCAGCCTTCAGAAATCGTTGGAATCTCCACTAGAGAATGTTCCATTCATTCACTGCGAATCTGGAATTCCTCTGAACCTCCACTCCCGGCAGGTTTTCGTTACACCACTGTTGAATGTCCAAGTAACCCAATGTTTTAAGTGTTTTCTTCACAAGCGCAGTGGTGCTGTTCAATTGGCTATCCACTCAACCCTGGCCAGCTCTACATTTTCCTGTCCACACCACAGAGACTGGAGAAATCATTGTTATCTCCACTACAGAATGTTCCATTCATTCACAGCGAATCTGGAATTCATCTGAATCTCCACTCCCGGCAGGTTTTCGTGACACCACTGGTAAATATCCAAGTAAGCCAATGCTGGTTTTAAGTGGCCTGCTCATACTCTCAGCCGTGCTGTTCAATTTGCTATCCACTCAACCCTCTTCAGCTCCATTTTCCTGTCCACATAACCCAAACTTCAGAAACAATTGGTATCTCCTCCACAGAATGTTCCATTCATTGACGGCAAATCTGAAATTCATCTAATTCTCAACTCCCGTCAGGTTTTCGTTACACCACTTGTGAATGTCCAATTAAGCCAAAGCTGGTTTTCAGTGGCCTGTTCTTACTACGAGACGTGCTGTTCATTTGGCTATCCATTCCACCCTGTTCAGCTCTACATTTTCGTGTCCACAAAACCCAGCCTTCAGAAATCATTGGAATCACCACTAGAGAATGTTCCATTCATTCACTGCGAATCTGGAATTCATCTGAATCTCCACTCCCGGCAGGTTTTCATTGCACCACTGCTGAATGTTCAAGTAACGCAATGATGGTTTTCAGCGGTCTATTCACACTCGAACCCGTGCTGTTCACGGTCTAGCGACTCAACACTGGTGAGTTCTTCTTTTTCCAGTTCAGACAATACAAACCTCAGAAACCATTGCAATCTACACTACAGAATGTTTCATTCATTCAGGCGAATCTTGAATTCATCTTGTTCTCCACTCCCAGCAGGTTTTCGTTTCACCACTGGTGAATGTCCAAGCAACCCAAGGCTGGTTTCAGCTGCGTGTTAACACTCGCAGCCGTGCTGTTCAATTGGCTATCCAGTGAACGCTGGTTAGCTCTTGATTTTCCTTCCACACACCGAGCCTTCAGAAATCATTCTTATCTCCACTTCAGAATGTTCCATTCGTTCCCTGCGAATCTGGAATTCCTCTGACTCTCCACACCAGGCAGATTTTCCTAACAACACTGGTGAATGACCAGGTAATCCAATGCTGGTTTTCAGCGGCTGTTCACACTCACAGCCTTGCTGTTCAATTGGCAATCCAGTCAAACCTAGTCAGCTCTTCATTTTCCTGTCCACACAACCCAGCGTTCAGAAATCATTGGAATCTCTACTACAGAAATTTCCATTCATTCACTGTGAATCTGGAAATACTCTGAATCTGCATTCCAGGAAGGCTTTCGTTACACCACTGATGAATGTCCAAGTAATGCAATGCTGCTTCTTAGTGGTCTGTTCACACTCGAAACCGTGCTGTTCATTGGCTATCCACTCAATATCGGTCAGCTCTTCAATATCCTGTCCAGACTATCCAGATTCCTAAATGTTGGCAATCACCACTACAGAATGTTCCATTCAATCACGCGAATCTGGAATTCATCAGAGTCTCCACTCCTGGAAGGTTTTCGTGACACCACTGGTAAATGTCCAAGGAAGACAATGCTGGTTTTAAGCCGCCTGCTAACACACTCAGCCGTGCTGTTCAATTTGCTATCCACCCAACCCTATTCAGCTCTACATTTTCCTGTCCTCATAACCCAACCTTCAGAAATAATTGGTATCTCCTCCACAGAATGTTCCGTTCATTCACTGCGAATCTTAAATTCATCTGACTCTCAACTCCCGGCGGGTTATCGTTACACCACTTGTGAATGTCCAAGTAAGCCAATGCTGGTTTTCAGTGGCCTGTTCATACTAAGAGACGTGCTGTTCATTTGGCTATCCACTCCACCCTGTTCAGCTCTACATTTTCGTGTCCACAAAACCCAGCCTTCAGAAATCATTGGAATCACCACTAGAGAATGTTCCATTCATTCACTGCGAATCTGGAATTCCTCTGAACCTCCACTCCTGGCAGGTTTTCGTTACGCCACTGGTGAATGTCCAAGTAACTCAATACTGGTTTTCAGAGGCATGTTCAACTCGCAGAAGTGCTGTTCAATGGGCTATCCACTCAATATTGGTCAGCTCTTCATTTTCCTCTCCACACAAACCAGCCTTCAGAAATCATTGGGCTCTCCACTACAGACTGTTCCATTCATTCACTGCGATTCTGCAATTCATCTGACTCTCCGCTCCAGGCAGGTTTTCATTACAGCACTGGTGAATGACCAAGTAATCCAATGCTGGTTTTCAGCCGCCTTTTCACACTCGCAGTGTGCTGTTCAATTGTCTATCCACTCAAACCTGGTCAGCCTTTCATTTTCTTTTCCACAACATCAGACTTCAGAAATCATTGGAATCGCCAGTACAGAATGTTCCATTCATTCACTGCCAATCTGGAATTCATCTGAATCTGCACTCCAGGTAGGCTTTCATTACACCACTTATGAATGTCCAAGTAACACAATGCTGGTTTTCAGCGGTCTGTTCACACTCTAAGCCCTGCTTTTTACTGGGTATCCACACAACTGTGGTCAGCTCTTCATTTTCATGTCCAAACAATCCAGACTTGAGAAATCATTGCAATCTCCAGTACAGAATGTTCCATTCATTCACTGCGAATCTGGAATTCAACTGAATCTCCACTACCTGCAGATTTATCTTACACCACTTGTGAATGTCCAAGTAAAACAATGCTGGTTTTCAGAGGCCTGTTCATGTTCGCAGTCGTGCTGTTCAATTGGCTATCCACTCAACCTGTTTTGCTCCTCATTTTCCTGTGCACACAACCCAGCCTTCAGAAATCATTGTAATCTCCACTACAGGATGTTCCATTCATTCACTGGGAATCTGGAATTCATCTGAATCTGCACTCCACGCAGGCTTTCGTTACACCACTGCTGAAAGTCGAAGTAATGCAATACTGGTTTTCAGTGGTCTGTTCACATTCGAAGCCGAGGCTTTTTACAGGCTATCCACTCAACACTGGTCAGCTCTTCATTTTCGTGTCCCCACAATCCAGATTTCAGAAATCATTGCAATCTCCACTACAGAATGTTCCATTCATTCACTGCGAGTCTGGAGTTTATCTGATTCTCCACTCCCGCCTGGTTAACATTACACCACTTGTGAATGTCCAAGTAAGCCAATGCTGGTTTTCAGAGGCCTGTTCATACTCGCAGCCGTGCTGTTTAATTGACAATTCACTCCACCCTGTTCAGCTCTTCATTGTCCCACCACACTACCAGCCTTCAGAAATCTTTGTTATCTCCACTACAGAATGTTCCATTCATTCACTGCGAATCTGGAATTCATCTGACTCTCAACTCCACGCAGGTTTTCATTACACCACTGTTGAATGTCCAAGTAACCCAATGCTGGTTTTCAGCGGCCTGTTCATATTCGCAGCCCTGCTGTTTACTTGGCTATCGATTCAAGCCTGGTCAGCTCTTCATTTTCCTGTCCACACAACACAGGCTTCAGAAATCATTGGAATCTCCTCTACAGAATGTTCCATTCATTCACTGCGAATGTGGAATTCAACTGACTCTCCACTCCATGCAGGTTTTCCTTACACCACTGATGAATGTCCAAGTAACCCAATGCTGGTTTTCAGCTGCATGTTCACACTCGCAGCCATGCTATACAATTGGCTTTCCACTAAATCCTGATTAGTTCTTGATTTTCCTTCCACACGACCCAGCCTTCAGAAATCGTTGGAATCTCCACTAGAGAATGTTCCATTCATTCACTGCGAATCTGGAATTCCTCTGAACCTCCACTCCCGGCAGGTTTTCGTTACACCACTGTTGAATGTCCAAGTAACCCAATGTTTTAAGTGTTTTCTTCACAAGCGCAGTGGTGCTGTTCAATTGGCTATCCACTCAACCCTGGCCAGCTCTACATTTTCCTGTCCACACCACAGAGACTGGAGAAATCATTGTTATCTCCACTACAGAATGTTCCATTCATTCACAGCGAATCTGGAATTCATCTGAATCTCCACTCCCGGCAGGTTTTCGTGACACCACTGGTAAATATCCAAGTAAGCCAATGCTGGTTTTAAGTGGCCTGCTCATACTCTCAGCCGTGCTGTTCAATTTGTATCCCACTCAACCCTCTTCAGCTCCATTTTCCTGTCCACATAACCCAAACTTCAGAAACAATTGGTATCTCCTCCACAGAATGTTCCATTCATTGACGGCAAATCTGAAATTCATCTAATTCTCAACTCCCGTCAGGTTTTCGTTACACCACTTGTGAATGTCCAATTAAGCCAAAGCTGGTTTTCAGTGGCCTGTTCTTACTACGAGACGTGCTGTTCATTTGGCTATCCATTCCACCCTGTTCAGCTCTACATTTTCGTGTCCACAAAACCCAGCCTTCAGAAATCATTGGAATCACCACTAGAGAATGTTCCATTCATTCACTGCGAATCTGGAATTCATCTGAATCTCCACTCCCGGCAGGTTTTCATTGCACCACTGCTGAATGTTCAAGTAACGCAATGATGGTTTTCAGCGGTCTATTCACACTCGAACCCGTGCTGTTCACGGTCTCAACACTGGTGAGTTCTTCTTTTTCCAGTTCAGACAATACAAACCTCAGAAACCATTGCAATCTACACTACAGAATGTTTCATTCATTCAGGCGAATCTTGAATTCATCTTGTTCTCCACTCCCAGCAGGTTTTCGTTTCACCACTGGTGAATGTCCAAGCAACCCAAGGCTGGTTTCAGCTGCGTGTTAACACTCGCAGCCGTGCTGTTCAATTGGCTATCCAGTGAACGCTGGTTAGCTCTTGATTTTCCTTCCACACACCGAGCCTTCAGAAATCATTCTTATCTCCACTTCAGAGTGTTCCATTCGTTCCCTGCGAATCTGGAATTCCTCTGACTCTCCACACCAGGCAGATTTTCCTAACAACACTGGTGAATGACCAGGTAATCCAATGCTGGTTTTCAGCGGCTGTTCACACTCACAGCCTTGCTGTTCAATTGGCAATCCAGTCAAACCTAGTCAGCTCTTCATTTTCCTGTCCACACAACCCAGCGTTCAGAAATCATTGGAATCTCTACTACAGAAATTTCCATTCATTCACTGTGAATCTGGAAATACTCTGAATCTGCATTCCAGGAAGGCTTTCGTTACACCACTGATGAATGTCCAAGTAATGCAATGCTGCTTCTTAGTGGTCTGTTCACACTCGAAACCGTGCTGTTCATTGGCTATCCACTCAATATCGGTCAGCTCTTCAATATCCTGTCCAGACTATCCAGATTCCTAAATGTTGGCAATCACCACTACAGAATGTTCCATTCAATCACGCGAATCTGGAATTCATCAGAGTCTCCACTCCTGGAAGGTTTTCGTGACACCACTGGTAAATGTCCAAGGAAGACAATGCTGGTTTTAAGCCGCCTGCTAACACACTCAGCCGTGCTGTTCAATTTGCTATCCACCCAACCCTATTCAGCTCTACATTTTCCTGTCCTCATAACCCAACCTTCAGAAATAATTGGTATCTCCTCCACAGAATGTTCCGTTCATTCACTGCGAATCTTAAATTCATCTGACTCTCAACTCCCGGCGGGTTATCGTTACACCACTTGTGAATGTCCAAGTAAGCCAATGCTGGTTTTCAGTGGCCTGTTCATACTAAGAGACGTGCTGTTCATTTGGCTATCCACTCCACCCTGTTCAGCTCTACATTCTCGTGTCCACAAAACCCAGCCTTCAGAAATCATTGGAATCACCACTAGAGAATGTTCCATTCATTCACTGCGAATCTGGAATTCCTCTGAACCTCCACTCCTGGCAGGTTTTCGTTACGCCACTGGTGAATGTCCAAGTAACTCAATACTGGTTTTCAGAGGCATGTTCAACTCGCAGAAGTGCTGTTCAATGGGCTATCCACTCAATATTGGTCAGCTCTTCATTTTCCTCTCCACACAAACCAGCCTTCAGAAATCATTGGGCTCTCCACTACAGACTGTTCCATTCATTCACTGCGATTCTGCAATTCATCTGACTCTCCGCTCCAGGCAGGTTTTCATTACAGCACTGGTGAATGACCAAGTAATCCAATGCTGGTTTTCAGCCGCCTTTTCACACTCGCAGTGTGCTGTTCAATTGTCTATCCACTCAAACCTGGTCAGCCTTTCATTTTCTTTTCCACAACATCAGACTTCAGAAATCATTGGAATCGCCAGTACAGAATGTTCCATTCATTCACTGCCAATCTGGAATTCATCTGAATCTGCACTCCAGGTAGGCTTTCATTACACCACTTATGAATGTCCAAGTAACACAATGCTGGTTTTCAGCGGTCTGTTCACACTCTAAGCCCTGCTTTTTACTGGGTATCCACACAACTGTGGTCAGCTCTTCATTTTCATGTCCAAACAATCCAGACTTGAGAAATCATTGCAATCTCCAGTACAGAATGTTCCATTCATTCACTGCGAATCTGGAATTCAACTGAATCTCCACTACCTGCAGATTTATCTTACACCACTTGTGAATGTCCAAGTAAAACAATGCTGGTTTTCAGAGGCCTGTTCATGTTCGCAGTCGTGCTGTTCAATTGGCTATCCACTCAACCTGTTTTGCTCCTCATTTTCCTGTGCACACAACCCAGCCTTCAGAAATCATTGTAATCTCCACTACAGGATGTTCCATTCATTCACTGGGAATCTGGAATTCATCTGAATCTGCACTCCACGCAGGCTTTCGTTACACCACTGCTGAAAGTCGAAGTAATGCAATACTGGTTTTCAGTGGTCTGTTCACATTCGAAGCCGAGGCTTTTTACAGGCTATCCACTCAACACTGGTCAGCTCTTCATTTTCGTGTCCCCACAATCCAGATTTCAGAAATCATTGCAATCTCCACTACAGAATGTTCCATTCATTCACTGCGAGTCTGGAGTTTATCTGATTCTCCACTCCCGCCTGGTTAACATTACACCACTTGTGAATGTCCAAGTAAGCCAATGCTGGTTTTCAGAGGCCTGTTCATACTCGCAGCCGTGCTGTTTAATTGACAATTCACTCCACCCTGTTCAGCTCTTCATTGTCCCACCACACTACCAGCCTTCAGAAATCTTTGTTATCTCCACTACAGAATGTTCCATTCATTCACTGCGAATCTGGAATTCATCTGACTCTCAACTCCACGCAGGTTTTCATTACACCACTGTTGAATGTCCAAGTAACCCAATGCTGGTTTTCAGCGGCCTGTTCATATTCGCAGCCCTGCTGTTTACTTGGCTATCGATTCAAGCCTGGTCAGCTCTTCATTTTCCTGTCCACACAACACAGGCTTCAGAAATCATTGGAATCTCCTCTACAGAATGTTCCATTCATTCACTGCGAATGTGGAATTCAACTGACTCTCCACTCCATGCAGGTTTTCCTTACACCACTGATGAATGTCCAAGTAACCCAATGCTGGTTTTCAGCTGCATGTTCACACTCGCAGCCATGCTATACAATTGGCTTTCCACTAAATCCTGATTAGTTCTTGATTTTCCTTCCACACGACCCAGCCTTCAGAAATCGTTGGAATCTCCACTAGAGAATGTTCCATTCATTCACTGCGAATCTGGAATTCCTCTGAACCTCCACTCCCGGCAGGTTTTCGTTACACCACTGTTGAATGTCCAAGTAACCCAATGTTTTAAGTGTTTTCTTCACAAGCGCAGTGGTGCTGTTCAATTGGCTATCCACTCAACCCTGGCCAGCTCTACATTTTCCTGTCCACACCACAGAGACTGGAGAAATCATTGTTATCTCCACTACAGAATGTTCCATTCATTCACAGCGAATCTGGAATTCATCTGAATCTCCACTCCCGGCAGGTTTTCGTGACACCACTGGTAAATATCCAAGTAAGCCAATGCTGGTTTTAAGTGGCCTGCTCATACTCTCAGCCGTGCTGTTCAATTTGCTATCCACTCAACCCTCTTCAGCTCCATTTTCCTGTCCACATAACCCAAACTTCAGAAACAATTGGTATCTCCTCCACAGAATGTTCCATTCATTGACGGCAAATCTGAAATTCATCTAATTCTCAACTCCCGTCAGGTTTTCGTTACACCACTTGTGAATGTCCAATTAAGCCAAAGCTGGTTTTCAGTGGCCTGTTCTTACTACGAGACGTGCTGTTCATTTGGCTATCCATTCCACCCTGTTCAGCTCTACATTTTCGTGTCCACAAAACCCAGCCTTCAGAAATCATTGGAATCACCACTAGAGAATGTTCCATTCATTCACTGCGAATCTGGAATTCATCTGAATCTCCACTCCCGGCAGGTTTTCATTGCACCACTGCTGAATGTTCAAGTAACGCAATGATGGTTTTCAGCGGTCTATTCACACTCGAACCCGTGCTGTTCACGGTCTAGCGACTCAACACTGGTGAGTTCTTCTTTTTCCAGTTCAGACAATACAAACCTCAGAAACCATTGCAATCTACACTACAGAATGTTTCATTCATTCACGCGAATCTTGAATTCATCTTGTTCTCCACTCCCAGCAGGTTTTCGTTTCACCACTGGTGAATGTCCAAGCAACCCAAGGCTGGTTTCAGCTGCGTGTTAACACTCGCAGCCGTGCTGTTCAATTGGCTATCCAGTGAACGCTGGTTAGCTCTTGATTTTCCTTCCACACACCGAGCCTTCAGAAATCATTCTTATCTCCACTTCAGAATGTTCCATTCGTTCCCTGCGAATCTGGAATTCCTCTGACTCTCCACACCAGGCAGATTTTCCTAACAACACTGGTGAATGACCAGGTAATCCAATGCTGGTTTTCAGCGGCTGTTCACACTCACAGCCTTGCTGTTCAATTGGCAATCCAGTCAAACCTAGTCAGCTCTTCATTTTCCTGTCCACACAACCCAGCGTTCAGAAATCATTGGAATCTCTACTACAGAAATTTCCATTCATTCACTGGGAATCTGGAAATACTCTGAATCTGCACTCCAGGAAGGCTTTCGTTACACCACTGATGAATGTCCAAGTAATGCAATGCTGCTTCTTAGTGGTCTGTTCACACTCGAAACCGTGCTGTTCATTGGCTATCCACTCAATATCGGTCAGCTCTTCAATATCCTGTCCAGACTATCCAGATTCCTAAATGTTGGCAATCACCACTACAGAATGTTCCATTCAATCACGCGAATCTGGAATTCATCAGAGTCTCCACTCCTGGAAGGTTTTCGTGACACCACTGGTAAATGTCCAAGGAAGACAATGCTGGTTTTAAGCCGCCTGCTAACACACTCAGCCGTGCTGTTCAATTTGCTATCCACCCAACCCTATTCAGCTCTACATTTTCCTGTCCTCATAACCCAACCTTCAGAAATAATTGGTATCTCCTCCACAGAATGTTCCGTTCATTCACTGCGAATCTTAAATTCATCTGACTCTCAACTCCCGGCGGGTTATCGTTACACCACTTGTGAATGTCCAAGTAAGCCAATGCTGGTTTTCAGTGGCCTGTTCATACTAAGAGACGTGCTGTTCATTTGGCTATCCACTCCACCCTGTTCAGCTCTACATTTTCGTGTCCACAAAACCCAGCCTTCAGAAATCATTGGAATCACCACTAGAGAATGTTCCATTCATTCACTGCGAATCTGGAATTCCTCTGAACCTCCACTCCTGGCAGGTTTTCGTTACGCCACTGGTGAATGTCCAAGTAACTCAATACTGGTTTTCAGAGGCATGTTCAACTCGCAGAAGTGCTGTTCAATGGGCTATCCACTCAATATTGGTCAGCTCTTCATTTTCCTCTCCACACAAACCAGCCTTCAGAAATCATTGGGCTCTCCACTACAGACTGTTCCATTCATTCACTGCGATTCTGCAATTCATCTGACTCTCCGCTCCAGGCAGGTTTTCATTACAGCACTGGTGAATGACCAAGTAATCCAATGCTGGTTTTCAGCCGCCTTTTCACACTCGCAGTGTGCTGTTCAATTGTCTATCCACTCAAACCTGGTCAGCCTTTCATTTTCTTTTCCACAATATCAGACTTCAGAAATCATTGGAATCGCCAGTACAGAATGTTCCATTCATTCACTGCCAATCTGGAATTCATCTGAATCTGCACTCCAGGTAGGCTTTCATTACACCACTTATGAATGTCCAAGTAACACAATGCTGGTTTTCAGCGGTCTGTTCACACTCTAAGCCCTGCTTTTTACTGGGTATCCACACAACTGTGGTCAGCTCTTCATTTTCATGTCCAAACAATCCAGACTTGAGAAATCATTGCAATCTCCAGTACAGAATGTTCCATTCATTCACTGCGAATCTGGAATTCAACTGAATCTCCACTACCTGCAGATTTATCTTACACCACTTGTGAATGTCCAAGTAAAACAATGCTGGTTTTCAGAGGCCTGTTCATGTTCGCAGTCGTGCTGTTCAATTGGCTATCCACTCAACCTGTTTTGCTCCTCATTTTCCTGTGCACACAACCCAGCCTTCAGAAATCATTGTAATCTCCACTACAGGATGTTCCATTCATTCACTGGGAATCTGGAATTCATCTGAATCTGCACTCCACGCAGGCTTTCGTTACACCACTGCTGAAAGTCGAAGTAATGCAATACTGGTTTTCAGTGGTCTGTTCACATTCGAAGCCGAGGCTTTTTACAGGCTATCCACTCAACACTGGTCAGCTCTTCATTTTCGTGTCCCCACAATCCAGATTTCAGAAATCATTGCAATCTCCACTACAGAATGTTCCATTCATTCACTGCGAGTCTGGAGTTTATCTGATTCTCCACTCCCGCCTGGTTAACATTACACCACTTGTGAATGTCCAAGTAAGCCAATGCTGGTTTTCAGAGGCCTGTTCATACTCGCAGCCGTGCTGTTTAATTGACAATTCACTCCACCCTGTTCAGCTCTTCATTGTCCCACCACACTACCAGCCTTCAGAAATCTTTGTTATCTCCACTACAGAATGTTCCATTCATTCACTGCGAATCTGGAATTCATCTGACTCTCAACTCCACGCAGGTTTTCATTACACCACTGTTGAATGTCCAAGTAACCCAATGCTGGTTTTCAGCGGCCTGTTCATATTCGCAGCCCTGCTGTTTACTTGGCTATCGATTCAAGCCTGGTCAGCTCTTCATTTTCCTGTCCACACAACACAGGCTTCAGAAATCATTGGAATCTCCTCTACAGAATGTTCCATTCATTCACTGCGAATGTGGAATTCAACTGACTGTCCACTCCATGCAGGTTTTCTTTACACCACTGATGAATGTCCAAGTAACCCAATGCTGGTTTTCAGCTGCATGTTCACACTCGCAGCCATGCTATACAATTGGCTTTCCACTAAATCCTGATTAGTTCTTGATTTTCCTTCCACACGACCCAGCCTTCAGAAATCGTTGGAATCTCCACTAGAGAATGTTCCATTCATTCACTGCGAATCTGGAATTCCTCTGAACCTCCACTCCCGGCAGGTTTTCGTTACACCACTGTTGAATGTCCAAGTAACCCAATGTTTTAAGTGTTTTCTTCACAAGCGCAGTGGTGCTGTTCAATTGGCTATCCACTCAACCCTGGCCAGCTCTACATTTTCCTGTCCACACCACAGAGACTGGAGAAATCATTGTTATCTCCACTACAGAATGTTCCATTCATTCACAGCGAATCTGGAATTCATCTGAATCTCCACTCCCGGCAGGTTTTCGTGACACCACTGGTAAATATCCAAGTAAGCCAATGCTGGTTTTAAGTGGCCTGCTCATACTCTCAGCCGTGCTGTTCAATTTGCTATCCACTCAACCCTCTTCAGCTCCATTTTCCTGTCCACATAACCCAAACTTCAGAAACAATTGGTATCTCCTCCACAGAATGTTCCATTCATTGACGGCAAATCTGAAATTCATCTAATTCTCAACTCCCGTCAGGTTTTCGTTACACCACTTGTGAATGTCCAATTAAGCCAAAGCTGGTTTTCAGTGGCCTGTTCTTACTACGAGACGTGCTGTTCATTTGGCTATCCATTCCACCCTGTTCAGCTCTACATTTTCGTGTCCACAAAACCCAGCCTTCAGAAATCATTGGAATCACCACTAGAGAATGTTCCATTCATTCACTGCGAATCTGGAATTCATCTGAATCTCCACTCCCGGCAGGTTTTCATTGCACCACTGCTGAATGTTCAAGTAACGCAATGATGGTTTTCAGCGGTCTATTCACACTCGAACCCGTGCTGTTCACGGTCTAGCGACTCAACACTGGTGAGTTCTTCTTTTTCCAGTTCAGACAATACAAACCTCAGAAACCATTGCAATCTACACTACAGAATGTTTCATTCATTCAGGCGAATCTTGAATTCATCTTGTTCTCCACTCCCAGCAGGTTTTCGTTTCACCACTGGTGAATGTCCAAGCAACCCAAGGCTGGTTTCAGCTGCGTGTTAACACTCGCAGCCGTGCTGTTCAATTGGCTATCCAGTGAACGCTGGTTAGCTCTTGATTTTCCTTCCACACACCGAGCCTTCAGAAATCATTCTTATCTCCACTTCAGAATGTTCCATTCGTTCCCTGCGAATCTGGAATTCCTCTGACTCTCCACACCAGGCAGATTTTCCTAACAACACTGGTGAATGACCAGGTAATCCAATGCTGGTTTTCAGCGGCTGTTCACACTCACAGCCTTGCTGTTCAATTGGCAATCCAGTCAAACCTAGTCAGCTCTTCATTTTCCTGTCCACACAACCCAGCGTTCAGAAATCATTGGAATCTCTACTACAGAAATTTCCATTCATTCACTGTGAATCTGGAAATACTCTGAATCTGCATTCCAGGAAGGCTTTCGTTACACCACTGATGAATGTCCAAGTAATGCAATGCTGCTTCTTAGTGGTCTGTTCACACTCGAAACCGTGCTGTTCATTGGCTATCCACTCAATATCGGTCAGCTCTTCAATATCCTGTCCAGACTATCCAGATTCCTAAATGTTGGCAATCACCACTACAGAATGTTCCATTCAATCACGCGAATCTGGAATTCATCAGAGTCTCCACTCCTGGAAGGTTTTCGTGACACCACTGGTAAATGTCCAAGGAAGACAATGCTGGTTTTAAGCCGCCTGCTAACACACTCAGCCGTGCTGTTCAATTTGCTATCCACCCAACCCTATTCAGCTCTACATTTTCCTGTCCTCATAACCCAACCTTCAGAAATAATTGGTATCTCCTCCACAGAATGTTCCGTTCATTCACTGCGAATCTTAAATTCATCTGACTCTCAACTCCCGGCGGGTTATCGTTACACCACTTGTGAATGTCCAAGTAAGCCAATGCTGGTTTTCAGTGGCCTGTTCATACTAAGAGACGTGCTGTTCATTTGGCTATCCACTCCACCCTGTTCAGCTCTACATTTTCGTGTCCACAAAACCCAGCCTTCAGAAATCATTGGAATCACCACTAGAGAATGTTCCATTCATTCACTGCGAATCTGGAATTCCTCTGAACCTCCACTCCTGGCAGGTTTTCGTTACGCCACTGGTGAATGTCCAAGTAACTCAATACTGGTTTTCAGAGGCATGTTCAACTCGCAGAAGTGCTGTTCAATGGGCTATCCACTCAATATTGGTCAGCTCTTCATTTTCCTCTCCACACAAACCAGCCTTCAGAAATCATTGGGCTCTCCACTACAGACTGTTCCATTCATTCACTGCGATTCTGCAATTCATCTGACTCTCCGCTCCAGGCAGGTTTTCATTACAGCACTGGTGAATGACCAAGTAATCCAATGCTGGTTTTCAGCCGCCTTTTCACACTCGCAGTGTGCTGTTCAATTGTCTATCCACTCAAACCTGGTCAGCCTTTCATTTTCTTTTCCACAATATCAGACTTCAGAAATCATTGGAATCGCCAGTACAGAATGTTCCATTCATTCACTGCCAATCTGGAATTCATCTGAATCTGCACTCCAGGTAGGCTTTCATTACACCACTTATGAATGTCCAAGTAACACAATGCTGGTTTTCAGCGGTCTGTTCACACTCTAAGCCCTGCTTTTTACTGGGTATCCACACAACTGTGGTCAGCTCTTCATTTTCATGTCCAAACAATCCAGACTTGAGAAATCATTGCAATCTCCAGTACAGAATGTTCCATTCATTCACTGCGAATCTGGAATTCAACTGAATCTCCACTACCTGCAGATTTATCTTACACCACTTGTGAATGTCCAAGTAAAACAATGCTGGTTTTCAGAGGCCTGTTCATGTTCGCAGTCGTGCTGTTCAATTGGCTATCCACTCAACCTGTTTTGCTCCTCATTTTCCTGTGCACACAACCCAGCCTTCAGAAATCATTGTAATCTCCACTACAGGATGTTCCATTCATTCACTGGGAATCTGGAATTCATCTGAATCTGCACTCCACGCAGGCTTTCGTTACACCACTGCTGAAAGTCGAAGTAATGCAATACTGGTTTTCAGTGGTCTGTTCACATTCGAAGCCGAGGCTTTTTACAGGCTATCCACTCAACACTGGTCAGCTCTTCATTTTCGTGTCCCCACAATCCAGATTTCAGAAATCATTGCAATCTCCACTACAGAATGTTCCATTCATTCACTGCGAGTCTGGAGTTTATCTGATTCTCCACTCCCGCCTGGTTAACATTACACCACTTGTGAATGTCCAAGTAAGCCAATGCTGGTTTTCAGAGGCCTGTTCATACTCGCAGCCGTGCTGTTTAATTGACAATTCACTCCACCCTGTTCAGCTCTTCATTGTCCCACCACACTACCAGCCTTCAGAAATCTTTGTTATCTCCACTACAGAATGTTCCATTCATTCACTGCGAATCTGGAATTCATCTGACTCTCAACTCCACGCAGGTTTTCATTACACCACTGTTGAATGTCCAAGTAACCCAATGCTGGTTTTCAGCGGCCTGTTCATATTCGCAGCCCTGCTGTTTACTTGGCTATCGATTCAAGCCTGGTCAGCTCTTCATTTTCCTGTCCACACAACACAGGCTTCAGAAATCATTGGAATCTCCTCTACAGAATGTTCCATTCATTCACTGCGAATGTGGAATTCAACTGACTCTCCACTCCATGCAGGTTTTCCTTACACCACTGATGAATGTCCAAGTAACCCAATGCTGGTTTTCAGCTGCATGTTCACACTCGCAGCCATGCTATACAATTGGCTTTCCACTAAATCCTGATTAGTTCTTGATTTTCCTTCCACACGACCCAGCCTTCAGAAATCGTTGGAATCTCCACTAGAGAATGTTCCATTCATTCACTGCGAATCTGGAATTCCTCTGAACCTCCACTCCCGGCAGGTTTTCGTTACACCACTGTTGAATGTCCAAGTAACCCAATGTTTTAAGTGTTTTCTTCACAAGCGCAGTGGTGCTGTTCAATTGGCTATCCACTCAACCCTGGCCAGCTCTACATTTTCCTGTCCACACCACAGAGACTGGAGAAATCATTGTTATCTCCACTACAGAATGTTCCATTCATTCACAGCGAATCTGGAATTCATCTGAATCTCCACTCCCGGCAGGTTTTCGTGACACCACTGGTAAATATCCAAGTAAGCCAATGCTGGTTTTAAGTGGCCTGCTCATACTCTCAGCCGTGCTGTTCAATTTGCTATCCACTCAACCCTCTTCAGCTCCATTTTCCTGTCCACATAACCCAAACTTCAGAAACAATTGGTATCTCCTCCACAGAATGTTCCATTCATTGACGGCAAATCTGAAATTCATCTAATTCTCAACTCCCGTCAGGTTTTCGTTACACCACTTGTGAATGTCCAATTAAGCCAAAGCTGGTTTTCAGTGGCCTGTTCTTACTACGAGACGTGCTGTTCATTTGGCTATCCATTCCACCCTGTTCAGCTCTACATTTTCGTGTCCACAAAACCCAGCCTTCAGAAATCATTGGAATCACCACTAGAGAATGTTCCATTCATTCACTGCGAATCTGGAATTCATCTGAATCTCCACTCCCGGCAGGTTTTCATTGCACCACTGCTGAATGTTCAAGTAACGCAATGATGGTTTTCAGCGGTCTATTCACACTCGAACCCGTGCTGTTCACGGTCTAGCGACTCAACACTGGTGAGTTCTTCTTTTTCCAGTTCAGACAATACAAACCTCAGAAACCATTGCAATCTACACTACAGAATGTTTCATTCATTCAGGCGAATCTTGAATTCATCTTGTTCTCCACTCCCAGCAGGTTTTCGTTTCACCACTGGTGAATGTCCAAGCAACCCAAGGCTGGTTTCAGCTGCGTGTTAACACTCGCAGCCGTGCTGTTCAATTGGCTATCCAGTGAACGCTGGTTAGCTCTTGATTTTCCTTCCACACACCGAGCCTTCAGAAATCATTCTTATCTCCACTTCAGAATGTTCCATTCGTTCCCTGCGAATCTGGAATTCCTCTGACTCTCCACACCAGGCAGATTTTCCTAACAACACTGGTGAATGACCAGGTAATCCAATGCTGGTTTTCAGCGGCTGTTCACACTCACAGCCTTGCTGTTCAATTGGCAATCCAGTCAAACCTAGTCAGCTCTTCATTTTCCTGTCCACACAACCCAGCGTTCAGACATCATTGGCATCTCTACTACAGAAATTTCCATTCATTCACTGTGAATCTGGAAATACTCTGAATCTGCATTCCAGGAAGGCTTTCGTTACACCACTGATGAATGTCCAAGTAATGCAATGCTGCTTCTTAGTGGTCTGTTCACACTCGAAACCGTGCTGTTCATTGGCTATCCACTCAATATCGGTCAGCTCTTCAATATCCTGTCCAGACTATCCAGATTCCTAAATGTTGGCAATCACCACTACAGAATGTTCCATTCAATCACGCGAATCTGGAATTCATCAGAGTCTCCACTCCTGGAAGGTTTTCGTGACACCACTGGTAAATGTCCAAGGAAGACAATGCTGGTTTTAAGCCGCCTGCTAACACACTCAGCCGTGCTGTTCAATTTGCTATCCACCCAACCCTATTCAGCTCTACATTTTCCTGTCCTCATAACCCAACCTTCAGAAATAATTGGTATCTCCTCCACAGAATGTTCCGTTCATTCACTGCGAATCTTAAATTCATCTGACTCTCAACTCCCGGCGGGTTATCGTTACACCACTTGTGAATGTCCAAGTAAGCCAATGCTGGTTTTCAGTGGCCTGTTCATACTAAGAGACGTGCTGTTCATTTGGCTATCCACTCCACCCTGTTCAGCTCTACATTTTCGTGTCCACAAAACCCAGCCTTCAGAAATCATTGGAATCACCACTAGAGAATGTTCCATTCATTCACTGCGAATCTGGAATTCCTCTGAACCTCCACTCCTGGCAGGTTTTCGTTACGCCACTGGTGAATGTCCAAGTAACTCAATACTGGTTTTCAGAGGCATGTTCAACTCGCAGAAGTGCTGTTCAATGGGCTATCCACTCAATATTGGTCAGCTCTTCATTTTCCTCTCCACACAAACCAGCCTTCAGAAATCATTGGGCTCTCCACTACAGACTGTTCCATTCATTCACTGCGATTCTGCAATTCATCTGACTCTCCGCTCCAGGCAGGTTTTCATTACAGCACTGGTGAATGACCAAGTAATCCAATGCTGGTTTTCAGCCGCCTTTTCACACTCGCAGTGTGCTGTTCAATTGTCTATCCACTCAAACCTGGTCAGCCTTTCATTTTCTTTTCCACAATATCAGACTTCAGAAATCATTGGAATCGCCAGTACAGAATGTTCCATTCATTCACTGCCAATCTGGAATTCATCTGAATCTGCACTCCAGGTAGGCTTTCATTACACCACTTATGAATGTCCAAGTAACACAATGCTGGTTTTCAGCGGTCTGTTCACACTCTAAGCCCTGCTTTTTACTGGGTATCCACACAACTGTGGTCAGCTCTTCATTTTCATGTCCAAACAATCCAGACTTGAGAAATCATTGCAATCTCCAGTACAGAATGTTCCATTCATTCACTGCGAATCTGGAATTCAACTGAATCTCCACTACCTGCAGATTTATCTTACACCACTTGTGAATGTCCAAGTAAAACAATGCTGGTTTTCAGAGGCCTGTTCATGTTCGCAGTCGTGCTGTTCAATTGGCTATCCACTCAACCTGTTTTGCTCCTCATTTTCCTGTGCACACAACCCAGCCTTCAGAAATCATTGTAATCTCCACTACAGGATGTTCCATTCATTCACTGGGAATCTGGAATTCATCTGAATCTGCACTCCACGCAGGCTTTCGTTACACCACTGCTGAAAGTCGAAGTAATGCAATACTGGTTTTCAGTGGTCTGTTCACATTCGAAGCCGAGGCTTTTTACAGGCTATCCACTCAACACTGGTCAGCTCTTCATTTTCGTGTCCCCACAATCCAGATTTCAGAAATCATTGCAATCTCCACTACAGAATGTTCCATTCATTCACTGCGAGTCTGGAGTTTATCTGATTCTCCACTCCCGCCTGGTTAACATTACACCACTTGTGAATGTCCAAGTAAGCCAATGCTGGTTTTCAGAGGCCTGTTCATACTCGCAGCCGTGCTGTTTAATTGACAATTCACTCCACCCTGTTCAGCTCTTCATTGTCCCACCACACTACCAGCCTTCAGAAATCTTTGTTATCTCCACTACAGAATGTTCCATTCATTCACTGCGAATCTGGAATTCATCTGACTCTCAACTCCACGCAGGTTTTCATTACACCACTGTTGAATGTCCAAGTAACCCAATGCTGGTTTTCAGCGGCCTGTTCATATTCGCAGCCCTGCTGTTTACTTGGCTATCGATTCAAGCCTGGTCAGCTCTTCATTTTCCTGTCCACACAACACAGGCTTCAGAAATCATTGGAATCTCCTCTACAGAATGTTCCATTCATTCACTGCGAATGTGGAATTCAACTGACTCTCCACTCCATGCAGGTTTTCCTTACACCACTGATGAATGTCCAAGTAACCCAATGCTGGTTTTCAGCTGCATGTTCACACTCGCAGCCATGCTATACAATTGGCTTTCCACTAAATCCTGATTAGTACTTGATTTTCCTTCCACACGACCCAGCCTTCAGAAATCATTGGAATCTCCACTAGAGAATGTTCCATTCATTCACTGCGAATCTGGAATTCCTCTGAACCTCCACTCCCGGCAGGTTTTCGTTACACCACTGTTGAATGTCCAAGTAACCCAATGTTTTAAGTGTTTTCTTCACAAGCGCAGTGGTGCTGTTCAATTGGCTATCCACTCAACCCTGGCCAGCTCTACATTTTCCTGTCCACACCACAGAGACTGGAGAAATCATTGTTATCTCCACTACAGAATGTTCCATTCATTCACAGCGAATCTGGAATTCATCTGAATCTCCACTCCCGGCAGGTTTTCGTGACACCACTGGTAAATATCCAAGTAAGCCAATGCTGGTTTTAAGTGGCCTGCTCATACTCTCAGCCGTGCTGTTCAATTTGCTATCCACTCAACCCTCTTCAGCTCCATTTTCCTGTCCACATAACCCAAACTTCAGAAACAATTGGTATCTCCTCCACAGAATGTTCCATTCATTGACGGCAAATCTGAAATTCATCTAATTCTCAACTCCCGTCAGGTTTTCGTTACACCACTTGTGAATGTCCAATTAAGCCAAAGCTGGTTTTCAGTGGCCTGTTCTTACTACGAGACGTGCTGTTCATTTGGCTATCCATTCCACCCTGTTCAGCTCTACATTTTCGTGTCCACAAAACCCAGCCTTCAGAAATCATTGGAATCACCACTAGGGAATGTTCCATTCATTCACTGCGAATCTGGAATTCATCTGAATCTCCACTCCCGGCAGGTTTTCATTGCACCACTGCTGAATGTTCAAGTAACGCAATGATGGTTTTCAGCGGTCTATTCACACTCGAACCCGTGCTGTTCACGGTCTAGCGACTCAACACTGGTGAGTTCTTCTTTTTCCAGTTCAGACAATACAAACCTCAGAAACCATTGCAATCTACACTACAGAATGTTTCATTCATTCAGGCGAATCTTGAATTCATCTTGTTCTCCACTCCCAGCAGGTTTTCGTTTCACCACTGGTGAATGTCCAAGCAACCCAAGGCTGGTTTCAGCTGCGTGTTAACACTCGCAGCCGTGCTGTTCAATTGGCTATCCAGTGAACGCTGGTTAGCTCTTGATTTTCCTTCCACACACCGAGCCTTCAGAAATCATTCTTATCTCCACTTCAGAATGTTCCATTCGTTCCCTGCGAATCTGGAATTCCTCTGACTCTCCACACCAGGCAGATTTTCCTAACAACACTGGTGAATGACCAGGTAATCCAATGCTGGTTTTCAGCGGCTGTTCACACTCACAGCCTTGCTGTTCAATTGGCAATCCAGTCAAACCTAGTCAGCTCTTCATTTTCCTGTCCACACAACCCAGCGTTCAGAAATCATTGGAATCTCTACTACAGAAATTTCCATTCATTCACTGTGAATCTGGAAATACTCTGAATCTGCATTCCAGGAAGGCTTTCGTTACACCACTGATGAATGTCCAAGTAATGCAATGCTGCTTCTTAGTGGTCTGTTCACACTCGAAACCGTGCTGTTCATTGGCTATCCACTCAATATCGGTCAGCTCTTCAATATCCTGTCCAGACTATCCAGATTCCTAAATGTTGGCAATCACCACTACAGAATGTTCCATTCAATCACGCGAATCTGGAATTCATCAGAGTCTCCACTCCTGGAAGGTTTTCGTGACACCACTGGTAAATGTCCAAGGAAGACAATGCTGGTTTTAAGCCGCCTGCTAACACACTCAGCCGTGCTGTTCAATTTGCTATCCACCCAACCCTATTCAGCTCTACATTTTCCTGTCCTCATAACCCAACCTTCAGAAATAATTGGTATCTCCTCCACAGAATGTTCCGTTCATTCACTGCGAATCTTAAATTCATCTGACTCTCAACTCCCGGCGGGTTATCGTTACACCACTTGTGAATGTCCAAGTAAGCCAATGCTGGTTTTCAGTGGCCTGTTCATACTAAGAGACGTGCTGTTCATTTGGCTATCCACTCCACCCTGTTCAGCTCTACATTTTCGTGTCCACAAAACCCAGCCTTCAGAAATCATTGGAATCACCACTAGAGAATGTTCCATTCATTCACTGCGAATCTGGAATTCCTCTGAACCTCCACTCCTGGCAGGTTTTCGTTACGCCACTGGTGAATGTCCAAGTAACTCAATACTGGTTTTCAGAGGCATGTTCAACTCGCAGAAGTGCTGTTCAATGGGCTATCCACTCAATATTGGTCAGCTCTTCATTTTCCTCTCCACACAAACCAGCCTTCAGAAATCATTGGGCTCTCCACTACAGACTGTTCCATTCATTCACTGCGATTCTGCAATTCATCTGACTCTCCGCTCCAGGCAGGTTTTCATTACAGCACTGGTGAATGACCAAGTAATCCAATGCTGGTTTTCAGCCGCCTTTTCACACTCGCAGTGTGCTGTTCAATTGTCTATCCACTCAAACCTGGTCAGCCTTTCATTTTCTTTTCCACAATATCAGACTTCAGAAATCATTGGAATCGCCAGTACAGAATGTTCCATTCATTCACTGCCAATCTGGAATTCATCTGAATCTGCACTCCAGGTAGGCTTTCATTACACCACTTATGAATGTCCAAGTAACACAATGCTGGTTTTCAGCGGTCTGTTCACACTCTAAGCCCTGCTTTTTACTGGGTATCCACACAACTGTGGTCAGCTCTTCATTTTCATGTCCAAACAATCCAGACTTGAGAAATCATTGCAATCTCCAGTACAGAATGTTCCATTCATTCACTGCGAATCTGGAATTCAACTGAATCTCCACTACCTGCAGATTTATCTTACACCACTTGTGAATGTCCAAGTAAAACAATGCTGGTTTTCAGAGGCCTGTTCATGTTCGCAGTCGTGCTGTTCAATTGGCTATCCACTCAACCTGTTTTGCTCCTCATTTTCCTGTGCACACAACCCAGCCTTCAGAAATCATTGTAATCTCCACTACAGGATGTTCCATTCATTCACTGGGAATCTGGAATTCATCTGAATCTGCACTCCACGCAGGCTTTCGTTACACCACTGCTGAAAGTCGAAGTAATGCAATACTGGTTTTCAGTGGTCTGTTCACATTCGAAGCCGAGGCTTTTTACAGGCTATCCACTCAACACTGGTCAGCTCTTCATTTTCGTGTCCCCACAATCCAGATTTCAGAAATCATTGCAATCTCCACTACAGAATGTTCCATTCATTCACTGCGAGTCTGGAGTTTATCTGATTCTCCACTCCCGCCTGGTTAACATTACACCACTTGTGAATGTCCAAGTAAGCCAATGCTGGTTTTCAGAGGCCTGTTCATACTCGCAGCCGTGCTGTTTAATTGACAATTCACTCCACCCTGTTCAGCTCTTCATTGTCCCACCACACTACCAGCCTTCAGAAATCTTTGTTATCTCCACTACAGAATTTTCCATTCATTCACTGCGAATCTGGAATTCATCTGACTCTCAACTCCACGCAGGTTTTCATTACACCACTGTTGAATGTCCAAGTAACCCAATGCTGGTTTTCAGCGGCCTGTTCATATTCGCAGCCCTGCTGTTTACTTGGCTATCGATTCAAGCCTGGTCAGCTCTTCATTTTCCTGTCCACACAACACAGGCTTCAGAAATCATTGGAATCTCCTCTACAGAATGTTCCATTCACTCACTGCGAATGTGGAATTCAACTGACTCTCCACTCCATGCAGGTTTTCCTTACACCACTGATGAATGTCCAAGTAACCCAATGCTGGTTTTCAGCTGCATGTTCACACTCGCAGCCATGCTATACAATTGGCTTTCCACTAAATCCTGATTAGTACTTGATTTTCCTTCCACACGACCCAGCCTTCAGAAATCGTTGGAATCTCCACTAGAGAATGTTCCATTCATTCACTGCGAATCTGGAATTCCTCTGAACCTCCACTCCCGGCAGGTTTTCGTTACACCACTGTTGAATGTCCAAGTAACCCAATGTTTTAAGTGTTTTCTTCACAAGCGCAGTGGTGCTGTTCAATTGGCTATCCACTCAACCCTGGCCAGCTCTACATTTTCCTGTCCACACCACAGAGACTGGAGAAATCATTGTTATCTCCACTACAGAATGTTCCATTCATTCACAGCGAATCTGGAATTCATCTGAATCTCCACTCCCGGCAGGTTTTCGTGACACCACTGGTAAATATCCAAGTAAGCCAATGCTGGTTTTAAGTGGCCTGCTCATACTCTCAGCCGTGCTGTTCAATTTGCTATCCACTCAACCCTCTTCAGCTCCATTTTCCTGTCCACATAACCCAAGCTTCAGAAACAATTGGTATCTCCTCCACAGAATGTTCCATTCATTGACGGCAAATCTGAAATTCATCTAATTCTCAACTCCCGTCAGGTTTTCGTTACACCACTTGTGAATGTCCAATTAAGCCAAAGCTGGTTTTCAGTGGCCTGTTCTTACTACGAGACGTGCTGTTCATTTGGCTATCCATTCCACCCTGTTCAGCTCTACATTTTCGTGTCCACAAAACCCAGCCTTCAGAAATCATTGGAATCACCACTAGGGAATGTTCCATTCATTCACTGCGAATCTGGAATTCATCTGAATCTCCACTCCCGGCAGGTTTTCATTGCAACACTGCTGAATGTTCAAGTAACGCAATGATGGTTTTCAGCGGTCTATTCACACTCGAACCCGTGCTGTTCACGGTCTAGCGACTCAACACTGGTGAGTTCTTCTTTTTCCAGTTCAGACAATACAAACCTCAGAAACCATTGCAATCTACACTACAGAATGTTTCATTCATTCACGCGAATCTTGAATTCATCTTGTTCTCCACTCCCAGCAGGTTTTCGTTTCACCACTGGTGAATGTCCAAGCAACCCAAGGCTGGTTTCAGCTGCGTGTTAACACTCGCAGCCGTGCTGTTCAATTGGCTATCCAGTGAACGCTGGTTAGCTCTTGATTTTCCTTCCACACACCGAGCCTTCAGAAATCATTCTTATCTCCACTTCAGAATGTTCCATTCGTTCCCTGCGAATCTGGAATTCCTCTGACTCTCCACACCAGGCAGATTTTCCTAACAACACTGGTGAATGACCAGGTAATCCAATGCTGGTTTTCAGCGGCTGTTCACACTCACAGCCTTGCTGTTCAATTGGCAATCCAGTCAAACCTAGTCAGCTCTTCATTTTCCTGTCCACACAACCCAGCGTTCAGAAATCATTGGAATCTCTACTACAGAAATTTCCATTCATTCACTGTGAATCTGGAAATACTCTGAATCTGCATTCCAGGAAGGCTTTCGTTACACCACTGATGAATGTCCAAGTAATGCAATGCTGCTTCTTAGTGGTCTGTTCACACTCGAAACCGTGCTGTTCATTGGCTATCCACTCAATATCGGTCAGCTCTTCAATATCCTGTCCAGACTATCCAGATTCCTAAATGTTGGCAATCACCACTACAGAATGTTCCATTCAATCACGCGAATCTGGAATTCATCAGAGTCTCCACTCCTGGAAGGTTTTCGTGACACCACTGGTAAATGTCCAAGGAAGACAATGCTGGTTTTAAGCCGCCTGCTAACACACTCAGCCGTGCTGTTCAATTTGCTATCCACACAACCCTATTCAGCTCTACATTTTCCTGTCCTCATAACCCAACCTTCAGAAATAATTGGTATCTCCTCCACAGAATGTTCCGTTCATTCACTGCGAATCTTAAATTCATCTGACTCTCAACTCCCGGCGGGTTATCGTTACACCACTTGTGAATGTCCAAGTAAGCCAATGCTGGTTTTCAGTGGCCTGTTCATACTAAGAGACGTGCTGTTCATTTGGCTATCCACTCCACCCTGTTCAGCTCTACATTTTCGTGTCCACAAAACCCAGCCTTCAGAAATCATTGGAATCACCACTAGAGAATGTTCCATTCATTCACTGCGAATCTGGAATTCCTCTGAACCTCCACTCCTGGCAGGTTTTCGTTACGCCACTGGTGAATGTCCAAGTAACTCAATACTGGTTTTCAGAGGCATGTTCAACTCGCAGAAGTGCTGTTCAATGGGCTATCCACTCAATATTGGTCAGCTCTTCATTTTCCTCTCCACACAAACCAGCCTTCAGAAATCATTGGGCTCTCCACTACAGACTGTTCCATTCATTCACTGCGATTCTGCAATTCATCTGACTCTCCGCTCCAGGCAGGTTTTCATTACAGCACTGGTGAATGACCAAGTAATCCAATGCTGGTTTTCAGCCGCCTTTTCACACTCGCAGTGTGCTGTTCAATTGTCTATCCACTCAAACCTGGTCAGCCTTTCATTTTCTTTTCCACAATATCAGACTTCAGAAATCATTGGAATCGCCAGTACAGAATGTTCCATTCATTCACTGCCAATCTGGAATTCATCTGAATCTGCACTCCAGGTAGGCTTTCATTACACCACTTATGAATGTCCAAGTAACACAATGCTGGTTTTCAGCGGTCTGTTCACACTCTAAGCCCTGCTTTTTACTGGGTATCCACACAACTGTGGTCAGCTCTTCATTTTCATGTCCAAACAATCCAGACTTGAGAAATCATTGCAATCTCCAGTACAGAATGTTCCATTCATTCACTGCGAATCTGGAATTCAACTGAATCTCCACTACCTGCAGATTTATCTTACACCACTTGTGAATGTCCAAGTAAAACAATGCTGGTTTTCAGAGGCCTGTTCATGTTCGCAGTCGTGCTGTTCAATTGGCTATCCACTCAACCTGTTTTGCTCCTCATTTTCCCGTGCACACAACCCAGCCTTCAGAAATCATTGTAATCTCCACTACAGGATGTTCCATTCATTCACTGGGAATCTGGAATTCATCTGAATCTGCACTCCACGCAGGCTTTCGTTACACCACTGCTGAAAGTCGAAGTAATGCAATACTGGTTTTCAGTGGTCTGTTCACATTCGAAGCCGAGGCTTTTTACAGGCTATCCACTCAACACTGGTCAGCTCTTCATTTTCGTGTCCCCACAATCCAGATTTCAGAAATCATTGCAATCTCCACTACAGAATGTTCCATTCATTCACTGCGAGTCTGGAGTTTATCTGATTCTCCACTCCCGCCTGGTTAACATTACACCACTTGTGAATGTCCAAGTAAGCCAATGCTGGTTTTCAGAGGCCTGTTCATACTCGCAGCCGTGCTGTTTAATTGACAATTCACTCCACCCTGTTCAGCTCTTCATTGTCCCACCACACTACCAGCCTTCAGAAATCTTTGTTATCTCCACTACAGAATGTTCCATTCATTCACTGCGAATCTGGAATTCATCTGACTCTCAACTCCACGCAGGTTTTCATTACACCACTGTTGAATGTCCAAGTAACCCAATGCTGGTTTTCAGCGGCCTGTTCATATTCGCAGCCCTGCTGTTTACTTGGCTATCGATTCAAGCCTGGTCAGCTCTTCATTTTCCTGTCCACACAACACAGGCTTCAGAAATCATTGGAATCTCCTCT
Source organism: Sorex fumeus (assembly GCF_029834395.1). Classification (NCBI taxonomy): domain Eukaryota; kingdom Metazoa; phylum Chordata; class Mammalia; order Eulipotyphla; family Soricidae; genus Sorex; species Sorex fumeus. Next base: position 404,720 of record NW_026606088.1, on the reverse strand, counting down.
ACAGAATGTTCCATTCACTCACTGCGAATGTGGAATTCAACTGACTCTCCACTCCATGCAGGTTTTCCTTACACCACTGATGAATGTCCAAGTAACCCAATGCTGGTTTTCAGCTGCATGTTCACACTCGCAGCCATGCTATACAATTGGCTTTCCACTAAATCCTGATTAGTTCTTGATTTTCCTTCCACACGACCCAGCCTTCAGAAATCGTTGGAATCTCCACTAGAGAATGTTCCATTCATTCACTGCGAATCTGGAATTCCTCTGAACCTCCACTCCCGGCAGGTTTTCGTTACACCACTGTTGAATGTCCAAGTAACCCAATGTTTTAAGTGTTTTCTTCACAAGCGCAGTGGTGCTGTTCAATTGGCTATCCACTCAACCCTGGCCAGCTCTACATTTTCCTGTCCACACCACAGAGACTGGAGAAATCATTGTTATCTCCACTACAGAATGTTCCATTCATTCACAGCGAATCTGGAATTCATCTGAATCTCCACTCCCGGCAGGTTTTCGTGACACCACTGGTAAATATCCAAGTAAGCCAATGCTGGTTTTAAGTGGCCTGCTCATACTCTCAGCCGTGCTGTTCAATTTGCTATCCACTCAACCCTCTTCAGCACCATTTTCCTGTCCACATAACCCAAACTTCAGAAACAATTGGTATCTCCTCCACAGAATGTTCCATTCATTGACGGCAAATCTGAAATTCATCTAATTCTCAACTCCCGTCAGGTTTTCGTTACACCACTTGTGAATGTCCAATTAAGCCAAAGCTGGTTTTCAGTGGCCTGTTCTTACTACGAGACGTGCTGTTCATTTGGCTATCCATTCCACCCTGTTCAGCTCTACATTTTCATGTCCACAAAACCCAGCCTTCAGAAATCATTGGAATCACCACTAGGGAATGTTCCATTCATTCACTGCGAATCTGGAATTCATCTGAATCTCCACTCCCGGCAGGTTTTCATTGCACCACTGCTGAATGTTCAAGTAACGCAATGATGGTTTTCAGCGGTCTATTCACACTCGAACCCGTGCTGTTCACGGTCTAGCGACTCAACACTGGTGAGTTCTTCTTTTTCCAGTTCAGACAATACAAACCTCAGAAACCATTGCAATCTACACTACAGAATGTTTCATTCATTCAGGCGAATCTTGAATTCATCTTGTTCTCCACTCCCAGCAGGTTTTCGTTTCACCACTGGTGAATGTCCAAGCAACCCAAGGCTGGTTTCAGCTGCGTGTTAACACTCGCAGCCGTGCTGTTCAATTGGCTATCCAGTGAACGCTGGTTAGCTCTTGATTTTCCTTCCACACACCGAGCCTTCAGAAATCATTCTTATCTCCACTTCAGAATGTTCCATTCGTTCCCTGCGAATCTGGAATTCCTCTGACTCTCCACACCAGGCAGATTTTCCTAACAACACTGGTGAATGACCAGGTAATCCAATGCTGGTTTTCAGCGGCTGTTCACACTCACAGCCTTGCTGTTCAATTGGCAATCCAGTCAAACCTAGTCAGCTCTTCATTTTCCTGTCCACACAACCCAGCGTTCAGAAATCATTGGAATCTCTACTACAGAAATTTCCATTCATTCACTGTGAATCTGGAAATACTCTGAATCTGCATTCCAGGAAGGCTTTCGTTACACCACTGATGAATGTCCAAGTAATGCAATGCTGCTTCTTAGTGGTCTGTTCACACTCGAAACCGTGCTGTTCATTGGCTATCCACTCAATATCGGTCAGCTCTTCAATATCCTGTCCAGACTATCCAGATTCCTAAATGTTGGCAATCACCACTACAGAATGTTCCATTCAATCACGCGAATCTGGAATTCATCAGAGTCTCCACTCCTGGAAGGTTTTCGTGACACCACTGGTAAATGTCCAAGGAAGACAATGCTGGTTTTAAGCCGCCTGCTAACACACTCAGCCGTGCTGTTCAATTTGCTATCCACCCAACCCTATTCAGCTCTACATTTTCCTGTCCTCATAACCCAACCTTCAGAAATAATTGGTATCTCCTCCACAGAATGTTCCGTTCATTCACTGCGAATCTTAAATTCATCTGACTCTCAACTCCCGGCGGGTTATCGTTACACCACTTGTGAATGTCCAAGTAAGCCAATGCTGGTTTTCAGTGGCCTGTTCATACTAAGAGACGTGCTGTTCATTTGGCTATCCACTCCACCCTGTTCAGCTCTACATTTTCGTGTCCACAAAACCCAGCCTTCAGAAATCATTGGAATCACCACTAGAGAATGTTCCATTCATTCACTGCGAATCTGGAATTCCTCTGAACCTCCACTCCTGGCAGGTTTTCGTTACGCCACTGGTGAATGTCCAAGTAACTCAATACTGGTTTTCAGAGGCATGTTCAACTCGCAGAAGTGCTGTTCAATGGGCTATCCACTCAATATTGGTCAGCTCTTCATTTTCCTCTCCACACAAACCAGCCTTCAGAAATCATTGGGCTCTCCACTACAGACTGTTCCATTCATTCACTGCGATTCTGCAATTCATCTGACTCTCCGCTCCAGGCAGGTTTTCATTACAGCACTGGTGAATGACCAAGTAATCCAATGCTGGTTTTCAGCCGCCTTTTCACACTCGCAGTGTGCTGTTCAATTGTCTATCCACTCAAACCTGGTCAGCCTTTCATTTTCTTTTCCACAATATCAGACTTCAGAAATCATTGGAATCGCCAGTACAGAATGTTCCATTCATTCACTGCCAATCTGGAATTCATCTGAATCTGCACTCCAGGTAGGCTTTCATTACACCACTTATGAATGTCCAAGTAACACAATGCTGGTTTTCAGCGGTCTGTTCACACTCTAAGCCCTGCTTTTTACTGGGTATCCACACAACTGTGGTCAGCTCTTCATTTTCATGTCCAAACAATCCAGACTTGAGAAATCATTGCAATCTCCAGTACAGAATGTTCCATTCATTCACTGCGAATCTGGAATTCAACTGAATCTCCACTACCTGCAGATTTATCTTACACCACTTGTGAATGTCCAAGTAAAACAATGCTGGTTTTCAGAGGCCTGTTCATGTTCGCAGTCGTGCTGTTCAATTGGCTATCCACTCAACCTGTTTTGCTCCTCATTTTCCTGTGCACACAACCCAGCCTTCAGAAATCATTGTAATCTCCACTACAGGATGTTCCATTCATTCACTGGGAATCTGGAATTCATCTGAATCTGCACTCCACGCAGGCTTTCGTTACACCACTGCTGAAAGTCGAAGTAATGCAATACTGGTTTTCAGTGGTCTGTTCACATTCGAAGCCGAGGCTTTTTACAGGCTATCCACTCAACACTGGTCAGCTCTTCATTTTCGTGTCCCCACAATCCAGATTTCAGAAATCATTGCAATCTCCACTACAGAATGTTCCATTCATTCACTGCGAGTCTGGAGTTTATCTGATTCTCCACTCCCGCCTGGTTAACATTACACCACTTGTGAATGTCCAAGTAAGCCAATGCTGGTTTTCAGAGGCCTGTTCATACTCGCAGCCGTGCTGTTTAATTGACAATTCACTCCACCCTGTTCAGCTCTTCATTGTCCCACCACACTACCAGCCTTCAGAAATCTTTGTTATCTCCACTACAGAATGTTCCATTCATTCACTGCGAATCTGGAATTCATCTGACTCTCAACTCCACGCAGGTTTTCATTACACCACTGTTGAATGTCCAAGTAACCCAATGCTGGTTTTCAGCGGCCTGTTCATATTCGCAGCCCTGCTGTTTACTTGGCTATCGATTCAAGCCTGGTCAGCTCTTCATTTTCCTGTCCACACAACACAGGCTTCAGAAATCATTGGAATCTCCTCTACAGAATGTTCCATTCACTCACTGCGAATGTGGAATTCAACTGACTCTCCACTCCATGCAGGTTTTCCTTACACCACTGATGAATGTCCAAGTAACCCAATGCTGGTTTTCAGCTGCATGTTCACACTCGCAGCCATGCTATACAATTGGCTTTCCACTAAATCCTGATTAGTTCTTGATTTTCCTTCCACACGACCCAGCCTTCAGAAATCGTTGGAATCTCCACTAGAGAATGTTCCATTCATTCACTGCGAATCTGGAATTCCTCTGAACCTCCACTCCCGGCAGGTTTTCGTTACACCACTGTTGAATGTCCAAGTAACCCAATGTTTTAAGTGTTTTCTTCACAAGCGCAGTGGTGCTGTTCAATTGGCTATCCACTCAACCCTGGCCAGCTCTACATTTTCCTGTCCACACCACAGAGACTGGAGAAATCATTGTTATCTCCACTACAGAATGTTCCATTCATTCACAGCGAATCTGGAATTCATCTGAATCTCCACTCCCGGCAGGTTTTCGTGACACCACTGGTAAATATCCAAGTAAGCCAATGCTGGTTTTAAGTGGCCTGCTCATACTCTCAGCCGTGCTGTTCAATTTGCTATCCACTCAACCCTCTTCAGCTCCATTTTCCTGTCCACATAACCCAAACTTCAGAAACAATTGGTATCTCCTCCACAGAATGTTCCATTCATTGACGGCAAATCTGAAATTCATCTAATTCTCAACTCCCGTCAGGTTTTCGTTACACCACTTGTGAATGTCCAATTAAGCCAAAGCTGGTTTTCAGTGGCCTGTTCTTACTACGAGACGTGCTGTTCATTTGGCTATCCATTCCACCCTGTTCAGCTCTACATTTTCGTGTCCACAAAACCCAGCCTTCAGAAATCATTGGAATCACCACTAGGGAATGTTCCATTCATTCACTGCGAATCTGGAATTCATCTGAATCTCCACTCCCGGCAGGTTTTCATTGCAACACTGCTGAATGTTCAAGTAACGCAATGATGGTTTTCAGCGGTCTATTCACACTCGAACCCGTGCTGTTCACGGTCTAGCGACTCAACACTGGTGAGTTCTTCTTTTTCCAGTTCAGACAATACAAACCTCAGAAACCATTGCAATCTACACTACAGAATGTTTCATTCATTCAGGCGAATCTTGAATTCATCTTGTTCTCCACTCCCAGCAGGTTTTCGTTTCACCACTGGTGAATGTCCAAGCAACCCAAGGCTGGTTTCAGCTGCGTGTTAACACTCGCAGCCGTGCTGTTCAATTGGCTATCCAGTGAACGCTGGTTAGCTCTTGATTTTCCTTCCACACACCGAGCCTTCAGAAATCATTCTTATCTCCACTTCAGAATGTTCCATTCGTTCCCTGCGAATCTGGAATTCCTCTGACTCTCCACACCAGGCAGATTTTCCTAACAACACTGGTGAATGACCAGGTAATCCAATGCTGGTTTTCAGCGGCTGTTCACACTCACAGCCTTGCTGTTCAATTGGCAATCCAGTCAAACCTAGTCAGCTCTTCATTTTCCTGTCCACACAACCCAGCGTTCAGAAATCATTGGAATCTCTACTACAGAAATTTCCATTCATTCACTGTGAATCTGGAAATACTCTGAATCTGCATTCCAGGAAGGCTTTCGTTACACCACTGATGAATGTCCAAGTAATGCAATGCTGCTTCTTAGTGGTCTGTTCACACTCGAAACCGTGCTGTTCATTGGCTATCCACTCAATATCGGTCAGCTCTTCAATATCCTGTCCAGACTATCCAGATTCCTAAATGTTGGCAATCACCACTACAGAATGTTCCATTCAATCACGCGAATCTGGAATTCATCAGAGTCTCCACTCCTGGAAGGTTTTCGTGACACCACTGGTAAATGTCCAAGGAAGACAATGCTGGTTTTAAGCCGCCTGCTAACACACTCAGCCGTGCTGTTCAATTTGCTATCCACCCAACCCTATTCAGCTCTACATTTTCCTGTCCTCATAACCCAACCTTCAGAAATAATTGGTATCTCCTCCACAGAATGTTCCGTTCATTCACTGCGAATCTTAAATTCATCTGACTCTCAACTCCCGGCGGGTTATCGTTACACCACTTGTGAATGTCCAAGTAAGCCAATGCTGGTTTTCAGTGGCCTGTTCATACTAAGAGACGTGCTGTTCATTTGGCTATCCACTCCACCCTGTTCAGCTCTACATTTTCGTGTCCACAAAACCCAGCCTTCAGAAATCATTGGAATCACCACTAGAGAATGTTCCATTCATTCACTGCGAATCTGGAATTCCTCTGAACCTCCACTCCTGGCAGGTTTTCGTTACGCCACTGGTGAATGTCCAAGTAACTCAATACTGGTTTTCAGAGGCATGTTCAACTCGCAGAAGTGCTGTTCAATGGGCTATCCACTCAATATTGGTCAGCTCTTCATTTTCCTCTCCACACAAACCAGCCTTCAGAAATCATTGGGCTCTCCACTACAGACTGTTCCATTCATTCACTGCGATTCTGCAATTCATCTGACTCTCCGCTCCAGGCAGGTTTTCATTACAGCACTGGTGAATGACCAAGTAATCCAATGCTGGTTTTCAGCCGCCTTTTCACACTCGCAGTGTGCTGTTCAATTGTCTATCCACTCAAACCTGGTCAGCCTTTCATTTTCTTTTCCACAATATCAGACTTCAGAAATCATTGGAATCGCCAGTACAGAATGTTCCATTCATTCACTGCCAATCTGGAATTCATCTGAATCTGCACTCCAGGTAGGCTTTCATTACACCACTTATGAATGTCCAAGTAACACAATGCTGGTTTTCAGCGGTCTGTTCACACTCTAAGCCCTGCTTTTTACTGGGTATCCACACAACTGTGGTCAGCTCTTCATTTTCATGTCCAAACAATCCAGACTTGAGAAATCATTGCAATCTCCAGTACAGAATGTTCCATTCATTCACTGCGAATCTGGAATTCAACTGAATCTCCACTACCTGCAGATTTATCTTACACCACTTGTGAATGTCCAAGTAAAACAATGCTGGTTTTCAGAGGCCTGTTCATGTTCGCAGTCGTGCTGTTCAATTGGCTATCCACTCAACCTGTTTTGCTCCTCATTTTCCTGTGCACACAACCCAGCCTTCAGAAATCATTGTAATCTCCACTACAGGATGTTCCATTCATTCACTGGGAATCTGGAATTCATCTGAATCTGCACTCCACGCAGGCTTTCGTTACACCACTGCTGAAAGTCGAAGTAATGCAATACTGGTTTTCAGTGGTCTGTTCACATTCGAAGCCGAGGCTTTTTACAGGCTATCCACTCAACACTGGTCAGCTCTTCATTTTCGTGTCCCCACAATCCAGATTTCAGAAATCATTGCAATCTCCACTACAGAATGTTCCATTCATTCACTGCGAGTCTGGAGTTTATCTGATTCTCCACTCCCGCCTGGTTAACATTACACCACTTGTGAATGTCCAAGTAAGCCAATGCTGGTTTTCAGAGGCCTGTTCATACTCGCAGCCGTGCTGTTTAATTGACAATTCACTCCACCCTGTTCAGCTCTTCATTGTCCCACCACACTACCAGCCTTCAGAAATCTTTGTTATCTCCACTACAGAATGTTCCATTCATTCACTGCGAATCTGGAATTCATCTGACTCTCAACTCCACGCAGGTTTTCATTACACCACTGTTGAATGTCCAAGTAACCCAATGCTGGTTTTCAGCGGCCTGTTCATATTCGCAGCCCTGCTGTTTACTTGGCTATCGATTCAAGCCTGGTCAGCTCTTCATTTTCCTGTCCACACAACACAGGCTTCAGAAATCATTGGAATCTCCTCTACAGAATGTTCCATTCACTCACTGCGAATGTGGAATTCAACTGACTCTCCACTCCATGCAGGTTTTCCTTACACCACTGATGAATGTCCAAGTAACCCAATGCTGGTTTTCAGCTGCATGTTCACACTCGCAGCCATGCTATACAATTGGCTTTCCACTAAATCCTGATTAGTTCTTGATTTTCCTTCCACACGACCCAGCCTTCAGAAATCGTTGGAATCTCCACTAGAGAATGTTCCATTCATTCACTGCGAATCTGGAATTCCTCTGAACCTCCACTCCCGGCAGGTTTTCGTTACACCACTGTTGAATGTCCAAGTAACCCAATGTTTTAAGTGTTTTCTTCACAAGCGCAGTGGTGCTGTTCAATTGGCTATCCACTCAACCCTGGCCAGCTCTACATTTTCCTGTCCACACCACAGAGACTGGAGAAATCATTGTTATCTCCACTACAGAATGTTCCATTCATTCACAGCGAATCTGGAATTCATCTGAATCTCCACTCCCGGCAGGTTTTCGTGACACCACTGGTAAATATCCAAGTAAGCCAATGCTGGTTTTAAGTGGCCTGCTCATACTCTCAGCCGTGCTGTTCAATTTGCTATCCACTCAACCCTCTTCAGCTCCATTTTCCTGTCCACATAACCCAAACTTCAGAAACAATTGGTATCTCCTCCACAGAATGTTCCATTCATTGACGGCAAATCTGAAATTCATCTAATTCTCAACTCCCGTCAGGTTTTCGTTACACCACTTGTGAATGTCCAATTAAGCCAAAGCTGGTTTTCAGTGGCCTGTTCTTACTACGAGACGTGCTGTTCATTTGGCTATCCATTCCACCCTGTTCAGCTCTACATTTTCGTGTCCACAAAACCCAGCCTTCAGAAATCATTGGAATCACCACTAGAGAATGTTCCATTCATTCACTGCGAATCTGGAATTCATCTGAATCTCCACTCCCGGCAGGTTTTCATTGCACCACTGCTGAATGTTCAAGTAACGCAATGATGGTTTTCAGCGGTCTATTCACACTCGAACCCGTGCTGTTCACGGTCTAGCGACTCAACACTGGTGAGTTCTTCTTTTTCCAGTTCAGACAATACAAACCTCAGAAACCATTGCAATCTACACTACAGAATGTTTCATTCATTCAGGCGAATCTTGAATTCATCTTGTTCTCCACTCCCAGCAGGTTTTCGTTTCACCACTGGTGAATGTCCAAGCAACCCAAGGCTGGTTTCAGCTGCGTGTTAACACTCGCAGCCGTGCTGTTCAATTGGCTATCCAGTGAACGCTGGTTAGCTCTTGATTTTCCTTCCACACACCGAGCCTTCAGAAATCATTCTTATCTCCACTTCAGAATGTTCCATTCGTTCCCTGCGAATCTGGAATTCCTCTGACTCTCCACACCAGGCAGATTTTCCTAACAACACTGGTGAATGACCAGGTAATCCAATGCTGGTTTTCAGCGGCTGTTCACACTCACAGCCTTGCTGTTCAATTGGCAATCCAGTCAAACCTAGTCAGCTCTTCATTTTCCTGTCCACACAACCCAGCGTTCAGAAATCATTGGAATCTCTACTACAGAAATTTCCATTCATTCACTGTGAATCTGGAAATACTCTGAATCTGCATTCCAGGAAGGCTTTCGTTACACCACTGATGAATGTCCAAGTAATGCAATGCTGCTTCTTAGTGGTCTGTTCACACTCGAAACCGTGCTGTTCATTGGCTATCCACTCAATATCGGTCAGCTCTTCAATATCCTGTCCAGACTATCCAGATTCCTAAATGTTGGCAATCACCACTACAGAATGTTCCATTCAATCACGCGAATCTGGAATTCATCAGAGTCTCCACTCCTGGAAGGTTTTCGTGACACCACTGGTAAATGTCCAAGGAAGACAATGCTGGTTTTAAGCCGCCTGCTAACACACTCAGCCGTGCTGTTCAATTTGCTATCCACCCAACCCTATTCAGCTCTACATTTTCCTGTCCTCATAACCCAACCTTCAGAAATAATTGGTATCTCCTCCACAGAATGTTCCGTTCATTCACTGCGAATCTTAAATTCATCTGACTCTCAACTCCCGGCGGGTTATCGTTACACCACTTGTGAATGTCCAAGTAAGCCAATGCTGGTTTTCAGTGGCCTGTTCATACTAAGAGACGTGCTGTTCATTTGGCTATCCACTCCACCCTGTTCAGCTCTACATTTTCGTGTCCACAAAACCCAGCCTTCAGAAATCATTGGAATCACCACTAGAGAATGTTCCATTCATTCACTGCGAATCTGGAATTCCTCTGAACCTCCACTCCTGGCAGGTTTTCGTTACGCCACTGGTGAATGTCCAAGTAACTCAATACTGGTTTTCAGAGGCATGTTCAACTCGCAGAAGTGCTGTTCAATGGGCTATCCACTCAATATTGGTCAGCTCTTCATTTTCCTCTCCACACAAACCAGCCTTCAGAAATCATTGGGCTCTCCACTACAGACTGTTCCATTCATTCACTGCGATTCTGCAATTCATCTGACTCTCCGCTCCAGGCAGGTTTTCATTACAGCACTGGTGAATGACCAAGTAATCCAATGCTGGTTTTCAGCCGCCTTTTCACACTCGCAGTGTGCTGTTCAATTGTCTATCCACTCAAACCTGGTCAGCCTTTCATTTTCTTTTCCACAATATCAGACTTCAGAAATCATTGGAATCGCCAGTACAGAATGTTCCATTCATTCACTGCCAATCTGGAATTCATCTGAATCTGCACTCCAGGTAGGCTTTCATTACACCACTTATGAATGTCCAAGTAACACAATGCTGGTTTTCAGCGGTCTGTTCACACTCTAAGCCCTGCTTTTTACTGGGTATCCACACAACTGTGGTCAGCTCTTCATTTTCATGTCCAAACAATCCAGACTTGAGAAATCATTGCAATCTCCAGTACAGAATGTTCCATTCATTCACTGCGAATCTGGAATTCAACTGAATCTCCACTACCTGCAGATTTATCTTACACCACTTGTGAATGTCCAAGTAAAACAATGCTGGTTTTCAGAGGCCTGTTCATGTTCGCAGTCGTGCTGTTCAATTGGCTATCCACTCAACCTGTTTTGCTCCTCATTTTCCTGTGCACACAACCCAGCCTTCAGAAATCATTGTAATCTCCACTACAGGATGTTCCATTCATTCACTGGGAATCTGGAATTCATCTGAATCTGCACTCCACGCAGGCTTTCGTTACACCACTGCTGAAAGTCGAAGTAATGCAATACTGGTTTTCAGTGGTCTGTTCACATTCGAAGCCGAGGCTTTTTACAGGCTATCCACTCAACACTGGTCAGCTCTTCATTTTCGTGTCCCCACAATCCAGATTTCAGAAATCATTGCAATCTCCACTACAGAATGTTCCATTCATTCACTGCGAGTCTGGAGTTTATCTGATTCTCCACTCCCGCCTGGTTAACATTACACCACTTGTGAATGTCCAAGTAAGCCAATGCTGGTTTTCAGAGGCCTGTTCATACTCGCAGCCGTGCTGTTTAATTGACAATTCACTCCACCCTGTTCAGCTCTTCATTGTCCCACCACACTACCAGCCTTCAGAAATCTTTGTTATCTCCACTACAGAATGTTCCATTCATTCACTGCGAATCTGGAATTCATCTGACTCTCAACTCCACGCAGGTTTTCATTACACCACTGTTGAATGTCCAAGTAACCCAATGCTGGTTTTCAGCGGCCTGTTCATATTCGCAGCCCTGCTGTTTACTTGGCTATCGATTCAAGCCTGGTCAGCTCTTCATTTTCCTGTCCACACAACACAGGCTTCAGAAATCATTGGAATCTCCTCTACAGAATGTTCCATTCACTCACTGCGAATGTGGAATTCAACTGACTCTCCACTCCATGCAGGTTTTCCTTACACCACTGATGAATGTCCAAGTAACCCAATGCTGGTTTTCAGCTGCATGTTCACACTCGCAGCCATGCTATACAATTGGCTTTCCACTAAATCCTGATTAGTTCTTGATTTTCCTTCCACACGACCCAGCCTTCAGAAATCGTTGGAATCTCCACTAGAGAATGTTCCATTCATTCACTGCGAATCTGGAATTCCTCTGAACCTCCACTCCCGGCAGGTTTTCGTTACACCACTGTTGAATGTCCAAGTAACCCAATGTTTTAAGTGTTTTCTTCACAAGCGCAGTGGTGCTGTTCAATTGGCTATCCACTCAACCCTGGCCAGCTCTACATTTTCCTGTCCACACCACAGAGACTGGAGAAATCATTGTTATCTCCACTACAGAATGTTCCATTCATTCACAGCGAATCTGGAATTCATCTGAATCTCCACTCCCGGCAGGTTTTCGTGACACCACTGGTAAATATCCAAGTAAGCCAATGCTGGTTTTAAGTGGCCTGCTCATACTCTCAGCCGTGCTGTTCAATTTGCTATCCACTCAACCCTCTTCAGCTCCATTTTCCTGTCCACATAACCCAAACTTCAGAAACAATTGGTATCTCCTCCACAGAATGTTCCATTCATTGACGGCAAATCTGAAATTCATCTAATTCTCAACTCCCGTCAGGTTTTCGTTACACCACTTGTGAATGTCCAATTAAGCCAAAGCTGGTTTTCAGTGGCCTGTTCTTACTACGAGACGTGCTGTTCATTTGGCTATCCATTCCACCCTGTTCAGCTCTACATTTTCGTGTCCACAAAACCCAGCCTTCAGAAATCATTGGAATCACCACTAGAGAATGTTCCATTCATTCACTGCGAATCTGGAATTCATCTGAATCTCCACTCCCGGCAGGTTTTCATTGCACCACTGCTGAATGTTCAAGTAACGCAATGATGGTTTTCAGCGGTCTATTCACACTCGAACCCGTGCTGTTCACGGTCTAGCGACTCAACACTGGTGAGTTCTTCTTTTTCCAGTTCAGACAATACAAACCTCAGAAACCATTGCAATCTACACTACAGAATGTTTCATTCATTCAGGCGAATCTTGAATTCATCTTGTTCTCCACTCCCAGCAGGTTTTCGTTTCACCACTGGTGAATGTCCAAGCAACCCAAGGCTGGTTTCAGCTGCGTGTTAACACTCGCAGCCGTGCTGTTCAATTGGCTATCCAGTGAACGCTGGTTAGCTCTTGATTTTCCTTCCACACACCGAGCCTTCAGAAATCATTCTTATCTCCACTTCAGAATGTTCCATTCGTTCCCTGCGAATCTGGAATTCCTCTGACTCTCCACACCAGGCAGATTTTCCTAACAACACTGGTGAATGACCAGGTAATCCAATGCTGGTTTTCAGCGGCTGTTCACACTCACAGCCTTGCTGTTCAATTGGCAATCCAGTCAAACCTAGTCAGCTCTTCATTTTCCTGTCCACACAACCCAGCGTTCAGAAATCATTGGAATCTCTACTACAGAAATTTCCATTCATTCACTGTGAATCTGGAAATACTCTGAATCTGCATTCCAGGAAGGCTTTCGTTACACCACTGATGAATGTCCAAGTAATGCAATGCTGCTTCTTAGTGGTCTGTTCACACTCGAAACCGTGCTGTTCATTGGCTATCCACTCAATATCGGTCAGCTCTTCAATATCCTGTCCAGACTATCCAGATTCCTAAATGTTGGCAATCACCACTACAGAATGTTCCATTCAATCACGCGAATCTGGAATTCATCAGAGTCTCCACTCCTGGAAGGTTTTCGTGACACCACTGGTAAATGTCCAAGGAAGACAATGCTGGTTTTAAGCCGCCTGCTAACACACTCAGCCGTGCTGTTCAATTTGCTATCCACCCAACCCTATTCAGCTCTACATTTTCCTGTCCTCATAACCCAACCTTCAGAAATAATTGGTATCTCCTCCACAGAATGTTCCGTTCATTCACTGCGAATCTTAAATTCATCTGACTCTCAACTCCCGGCGGGTTATCGTTACACCACTTGTGAATGTCCAAGTAAGCCAATGCTGGTTTTCAGTGGCCTGTTCATACTAAGAGACGTGCTGTTCATTTGGCTATCCACTCCACCCTGTTCAGCTCTACATTTTCGTGTCCACAAAACCCAGCCTTCAGAAATCATTGGAATCACCACTAGAGAATGTTCCATTCATTCACTGCGAATCTGGAATTCCTCTGAACCTCCACTCCTGGCAGGTTTTCGTTACGCCACTGGTGAATGTCCAAGTAACTCAATACTGGTTTTCAGAGGCATGTTCAACTCGCAGAAGTGCTGTTCAATGGGCTATCCACTCAATATTGGTCAGCTCTTCATTTTCCTCTCCACACAAACCAGCCTTCAGAAATCATTGGGCTCTCCACTACAGACTGTTCCATTCATTCACTGCGATTCTGCAATTCATCTGACTCTCCGCTCCAGGCAGGTTTTCATTACAGCACTGGTGAATGACCAAGTAATCCAATGCTGGTTTTCAGCCGCCTTTTCACACTCGCAGTGTGCTGTTCAATTGTCTATCCACTCAAACCTGGTCAGCCTTTCATTTTCTTTTCCACAATATCAGACTTCAGAAATCATTGGAATCGCCAGTACAGAATGTTCCATTCATTCACTGCCAATCTGGAATTCATCTGAATCTGCACTCCAGGTAGGCTTTCATTACACCACTTATGAATGTCCAAGTAACACAATGCTGGTTTTCAGCGGTCTGTTCACACTCTAAGCCCTGCTTTTTACTGGGTATCCACACAACTGTGGTCAGCTCTTCATTTTCATGTCCAAACAATCCAGACTTGAGAAATCATTGCAATCTCCAGTACAGAATGTTCCATTCATTCACTGCGAATCTGGAATTCAACTGAATCTCCACTACCTGCAGATTTATCTTACACCACTTGTGAATGTCCAAGTAAAACAATGCTGGTTTTCAGAGGCCTGTTCATGTTCGCAGTCGTGCTGTTCAATTGGCTATCCACTCAACCTGTTTTGCTCCTCATTTTCCTGTGCACACAACCCAGCCTTCAGAAATCATTGTAATCTCCACTACAGGATGTTCCATTCATTCACTGGGAATCTGGAATTCATCTGAATCTGCACTCCACGCAGGCTTTCGTTACACCACTGCTGAAAGTCGAAGTAATGCAATACTGGTTTTCAGTGGTCTGTTCACATTCGAAGCCGAGGCTTTTTACAGGCTATCCACTCAACACTGGTCAGCTCTTCATTTTCGTGTCCCCACAATCCAGATTTCAGAAATCATTGCAATCTCCACTACAGAATGTTCCATTCATTCACTGCGAGTCTGGAGTTTATCTGATTCTCCACTCCCGCCTGGTTAACATTACACCACTTGTGAATGTCCAAGTAAGCCAATGCTGGTTTTCAGAGGCCTGTTCATACTCGCAGCCGTGCTGTTTAATTGACAATTCACTCCACCCTGTTCAGCTCTTCATTGTCCCACCACACTACCAGCCTTCAGAAATCTTTGTTATCTCCACTACAGAATGTTCCATTCATTCACTGCGAATCTGGAATTCATCTGACTCTCAACTCCACGCAGGTTTTCATTACACCACTGTTGAATGTCCAAGTAACCCAATGCTGGTTTTCAGCGGCCTGTTCATATTCGCAGCCCTGCTGTTTACTTGGCTATCGATTCAAGCCTGGTCAGCTCTTCATTTTCCTGTCCACACAACACAGGCTTCAGAAATCATTGGAATCTCCTCTACAGAATGTTCCATTCACTCACTGCGAATGTGGAATTCAACTGACTCTCCACTCCATGCAGGTTTTCCTTACACCACTGATGAATGTCCAAGTAACCCAATGCTGGTTTTCAGCTGCATGTTCACACTCGCAGCCATGCTATACAATTGGCTTTCCACTAAATCCTGATTAGTTCTTGATTTTCCTTCCACACGACCCAGCCTTCAGAAATCGTTGGAATCTCCACTAGAGAATGTTCCATTCATTCACTGCGAATCTGGAATTCCTCTGAACCTCCACTCCCGGCAGGTTTTCGTTACACCACTGTTGAATGTCCAAGTAACCCAATGTTTTAAGTGTTTTCTTCACAAGCGCAGTGGTGCTGTTCAATTGGCTATCCACTCAACCCTGGCCAGCTCTACATTTTCCTGTCCACACCACAGAGACTGGAGAAATCATTGTTATCTCCACTACAGAATGTTCCATTCATTCACAGCGAATCTGGAATTCATCTGAATCTCCACTCCCGGCAGGTTTTCGTGACACCACTGGTAAATATCCAAGTAAGCCAATGCTGGTTTTAAGTGGCCTGCTCATACTCTCAGCCGTGCTGTTCAATTTGCTATCCACTCAACCCTCTTCAGCTCCATTTTCCTGTCCACATAACCCAAACTTCAGAAACAATTGGTATCTCCTCCACAGAATGTTCCATTCATTGACGGCAAATCTGAAATTCATCTAATTCTCAACTCCCGTCAGGTTTTCGTTACACCACTTGTGAATGTCCAATTAAGCCAAAGCTGGTTTTCAGTGGCCTGTTCTTACTACGAGACGTGCTGTTCATTTGGCTATCCATTCCACCCTGTTCAGCTCTACATTTTCGTGTCCACAAAACCCAGCCTTCAGAAATCATTGGAATCACCACTAGAGAATGTTCCATTCATTCACTGCGAATCTGGAATTCATCTGAATCTCCACTCCCGGCAGGTTTTCATTGCACCACTGCTGAATGTTCAAGTAACGCAATGATGGTTTTCAGCGGTCTATTCACACTCGAACCCGTGCTGTTCACGGTCTAGCGACTCAACACTGGTGAGTTCTTCTTTTTCCAGTTCAGACAATACAAACCTCAGAAACCATTGCAATCTACACTACAGAATGTTTCATTCATTCAGGCGAATCTTGAATTCATCTTGTTCTCCACTCCCAGCAGGTTTTCGTTTCACCACTGGTGAATGTCCAAGCAACCCAAGGCTGGTTTCAGCTGCGTGTTAACACTCGCAGCCGTGCTGTTCAATTGGCTATCCAGTGAACGCTGGTTAGCTCTTGATTTTCCTTCCACACACCGAGCCTTCAGAAATCATTCTTATCTCCACTTCAGAATGTTCCATTCGTTCCCTGCGAATCTGGAATTCCTCTGACTCTCCACACCAGGCAGATTTTCCTAACAACACTGGTGAATGACCAGGTAATCCAATGCTGGTTTTCAGCGGCTGTTCACACTCACAGCCTTGCTGTTCAATTGGCAATCCAGTCAAACCTAGTCAGCTCTTCATTTTCCTGTCCACACAACCCAGCGTTCAGAAATCATTGGAATCTCTACTACAGAAATTTCCATTCATTCACTGTGAATCTGGAAATACTCTGAATCTGCATTCCAGGAAGGCTTTCGTTACACCACTGATGAATGTCCAAGTAATGCAATGCTGCTTCTTAGTGGTCTGTTCACACTCGAAACCGTGCTGTTCATTGGCTATCCACTCAATATCGGTCAGCTCTTCAATATCCTGTCCAGACTATCCAGATTCCTAAATGTTGGCAATCACCACTACAGAATGTTCCATTCAATCACGCGAATCTGGAATTCATCAGAGTCTCCACTCCTGGAAGGTTTTCGTGACACCACTGGTAAATGTCCAAGGAAGACAATGCTGGTTTTAAGCCGCCTGCTAACACACTCAGCCGTGCTGTTCAATTTGCTATCCACCCAACCCTATTCAGCTCTACATTTTCCTGTCCTCATAACCCAACCTTCAGAAATAATTGGTATCTCCTCCACAGAATGTTCCGTTCATTCACTGCGAATCTTAAATTCATCTGACTCTCAACTCCCGGCGGGTTATCGTTACACCACTTGTGAATGTCCAAGTAAGCCAATGCTGGTTTTCAGTGGCCTGTTCATACTAAGAGACGTGCTGTTCATTTGGCTATCCACTCCACCCTGTTCAGCTCTACATTTTCGTGTCCACAAAACCCAGCCTTCAGAAATCATTGGAATCACCACTAGAGAATGTTCCATTCATTCACTGCGAATCTGGAATTCCTCTGAACCTCCACTCCTGGCAGGTTTTCGTTACGCCACTGGTGAATGTCCAAGTAACTCAATACTGGTTTTCAGAGGCATGTTCAACTCGCAGAAGTGCTGTTCAATGGGCTATCCACTCAATATTGGTCAGCTCTTCATTTTCCTCTCCACACAAACCAGCCTTCAGAAATCATTGGGCTCTCCACTACAGACTGTTCCATTCATTCACTGCGATTCTGCAATTCATCTGACTCTCCGCTCCAGGCAGGTTTTCATTACAGCACTGGTGAATGACCAAGTAATCCAATGCTGGTTTTCAGCCGCCTTTTCACACTCGCAGTGTGCTGTTCAATTGTCTATCCACTCAAACCTGGTCAGCCTTTCATTTTCTTTTCCACAATATCAGACTTCAGAAATCATTGGAATCGCCAGTACAGAATGTTCCATTCATTCACTGCCAATCTGGAATTCATCTGAATCTGCACTCCAGGTAGGCTTTCATTACACCACTTATGAATGTCCAAGTAACACAATGCTGGTTTTCAGCGGTCTGTTCACACTCTAAGCCCTGCTTTTTACTGGGTATCCACACAACTGTGGTCAGCTCTTCATTTTCATGTCCAAACAATCCAGACTTGAGAAATCATTGCAATCTCCAGTACAGAATGTTCCATTCATTCACTGCGAATCTGGAATTCAACTGAATCTCCACTACCTGCAGATTTATCTTACACCACTTGTGAATGTCCAAGTAAAACAATGCTGGTTTTCAGAGGCCTGTTCATGTTCGCAGTCGTGCTGTTCAATTGGCTATCCACTCAACCTGTTTTGCTCCTCATTTTCCTGTGCACACAACCCAGCCTTCAGAAATCATTGTAATCTCCACTACAGGATGTTCCATTCATTCACTGGGAATCTGGAATTCATCTGAATCTGCACTCCACGCAGGCTTTCGTTACACCACTGCTGAAAGTCGAAGTAATGCAATACTGGTTTTCAGTGGTCTGTTCACATTCGAAGCCGAGGCTTTTTACAGGCTATCCACTCAACACTGGTCAGCTCTTCATTTTCGTGTCCCCACAATCCAGATTTCAGAAATCATTGCAATCTCCACTACAGAATGTTCCATTCATTCACTGCGAGTCTGGAGTTTATCTGATTCTCCACTCCCGCCTGGTTAACATTACACCACTTGTGAATGTCCAAGTAAGCCAATGCTGGTTTTCAGAGGCCTGTTCATACTCGCAGCCGTGCTGTTTAATTGACAATTCACTCCACCCTGTTCAGCTCTTCATTGTCCCACCACACTACCAGCCTTCAGAAATCTTTGTTATCTCCACTACAGAATGTTCCATTCATTCACTGCGAATCTGGAATTCATCTGACTCTCAACTCCACGCAGGTTTTCATTACACCACTGTTGAATGTCCAAGTAACCCAATGCTGGTTTTCAGCGGCCTGTTCATATTCGCAGCCCTGCTGTTTACTTGGCTATCGATTCAAGCCTGGTCAGCTCTTCATTTTCCTGTCCACACAACACAGGCTTCAGAAATCATTGGAATCTCCTCTACAGAATGTTCCATTCACTCACTGCGAATGTGGAATTCAACTGACTCTCCACTCCATGCAGGTTTTCCTTACACCACTGATGAATGTCCAAGTAACCCAATGCTGGTTTTCAGCTGCATGTTCACACTCGCAGCCATGCTATACAATTGGCTTTCCACTAAATCCTGATTAGTTCTTGATTTTCCTTCCACACGACCCAGCCTTCAGAAATCGTTGGAATCTCCACTAGAGAATGTTCCATTCATTCACTGCGAATCTGGAATTCCTCTGAACCTCCACTCCCGGCAGGTTTTCGTTACACCACTGTTGAATGTCCAAGTAACCCAATGTTTTAAGTGTTTTCTTCACAAGCGCAGTGGTGCTGTTCAATTGGCTATCCACTCAACCCTGGCCAGCTCTACATTTTCCTGTCCACACCACAGAGACTGGAGAAATCATTGTTATCTCCACTACAGAATGTTCCATTCATTCACAGCGAATCTGGAATTCATCTGAATCTCCACTCCCGGCAGGTTTTCGTGACACCACTGGTAAATATCCAAGTAAGCCAATGCTGGTTTTAAGTGGCCTGCTCATACTCTCAGCCGTGCTGTTCAATTTGCTATCCACTCAACCCTCTTCAGCTCCATTTTCCTGTCCACATAACCCAAACTTCAGAAACAATTGGTATCTCCTCCACAGAATGTTCCATTCATTGACGGCAAATCTGAAATTCATCTAATTCTCAACTCCCGTCAGGTTTTCGTTACACCACTTGTGAATGTCCAATTAAGCCAAAGCTGGTTTTCAGTGGCCTGTTCTTACTACGAGACGTGCTGTTCATTTGGCTATCCATTCCACCCTGTTCAGCTCTACATTTTCGTGTCCACAAAACCCAGCCTTCAGAAATCATTGGAATCACCACTAGAGAATGTTCCATTCATTCACTGCGAATCTGGAATTCATCTGAATCTCCACTCCCGGCAGGTTTTCATTGCACCACTGCTGAATGTTCAAGTAACGCAATGATGGTTTTCAGCGGTCTATTCACACTCGAACCCGTGCTGTTCACGGTCTAGCGACTCAACACTGGTGAGTTCTTCTTTTTCCAGTTCAGACAATACAAACCTCAGAAACCATTGCAATCTACACTACAGAATGTTTCATTCATTCAGGCGAATCTTGAATTCATCTTGTTCTCCACTCCCAGCAGGTTTTCGTTTCACCACTGGTGAATGTCCAAGCAACCCAAGGCTGGTTTCAGCTGCGTGTTAACACTCGCAGCCGTGCTGTTCAATTGGCTATCCAGTGAACGCTGGTTAGCTCTTGATTTTCCTTCCACACACCGAGCCTTCAGAAATCATTCTTATCTCCACTTCAGAATGTTCCATTCGTTCCCTGCGAATCTGGAATTCCTCTGACTCTCCACACCAGGCAGATTTTCCTAACAACACTGGTGAATGACCAGGTAATCCAATGCTGGTTTTCAGCGGCTGTTCACACTCACAGCCTTGCTGTTCAATTGGCAATCCAGTCAAACCTAGTCAGCTCTTCATTTTCCTGTCCACACAACCCAGCGTTCAGAAATCATTGGAATCTCTACTACAGAAATTTCCATTCATTCACTGTGAATCTGGAAATACTCTGAATCTGCATTCCAGGAAGGCTTTCGTTACACCACTGATGAATGTCCAAGTAATGCAATGCTGCTTCTTAGTGGTCTGTTCACACTCGAAACCGTGCTGTTCATTGGCTATCCACTCAATATCGGTCAGCTCTTCAATATCCTGTCCAGACTATCCAGATTCCTAAATGTTGGCAATCACCACTACAGAATGTTCCATTCAATCACGCGAATCTGGAATTCATCAGAGTCTCCACTCCTGGAAGGTTTTCGTGACACCACTGGTAAATGTCCAAGGAAGACAATGCTGGTTTTAAGCCGCCTGCTAACACACTCAGCCGTGCTGTTCAATTTGCTATCCACCCAACCCTATTCAGCTCTACATTTTCCTGTCCTCATAACCCAACCTTCAGAAATAATTGGTATCTCCTCCACAGAATATTCCGTTCATTCACTGCGAATCTTAAATTCATCTGACTCTCAACTCCCGGCGGGTTATCGTTACACCACTTGTGAATGTCCAAGTAAGCCAATGCTGGTTTTCAGTGGCCTGTTCATACTAAGAGACGTGCTGTTCATTTGGCTATCCACTCCACCCTGTTCAGCTCTACATTTTCGTGTCCACAAAACCCAGCCTTCAGAAATCATTGGAATCACCACTAGAGAATGTTCCATTCATTCACTGCGAATCTGGAATTCCTCTGAACCTCCACTCCTGGCAGGTTTTCGTTACGCCACTGGTGAATGTCCAAGTAACTCAATACTGGTTTTCAGAGGCATGTTCAACTCGCAGAAGTGCTGTTCAATGGGCTATCCACTCAATATTGGTCAGCTCTTCATTTTCCTCTCCACACAAACCAGCCTTCAGAAATCATTGGGCTCTCCACTACAGACTGTTCCATTCATTCACTGCGATTCTGCAATTCATCTGACTCTCCGCTCCAGGCAGGTTTTCATTACAGCACTGGTGAATGACCAAGTAATCCAATGCTGGTTTTCAGCCGCCTTTTCACACTCGCAGTGTGCTGTTCAATTGTCTATCCACTCAAACCTGGTCAGCCTTTCATTTTCTTTTCCACAATATCAGACTTCAGAAATCATTGGAATCGCCAGTACAGAATGTTCCATTCATTCACTGCCAATCTGGAATTCATCTGAATCTGCACTCCAGGTAGGCTTTCATTACACCACTTATGAATGTCCAAGTAACACAATGCTGGTTTTCAGCGGTCTGTTCACACTCTAAGCCCTGCTTTTTACTGGGTATCCACACAACTGTGGTCAGCTCTTCATTTTCATGTCCAAACAATCCAGACTTGAGAAATCATTGCAATCTCCAGTACAGAATGTTCCATTCATTCACTGCGAATCTGGAATTCAACTGAATCTCCACTACCTGCAGATTTATCTTACACCACTTGTGAATGTCCAAGTAAAACAATGCTGGTTTTCAGAGGCCTGTTCATGTTCGCAGTCGTGCTGTTCAATTGGCTATCCACTCAACCTGTTTTGCTCCTCATTTTCCTGTGCACACAACCCAGCCTTCAGAAATCATTGTAATCTCCACTACAGGATGTTCCATTCATTCACTGGGAATCTGGAATTCATCTGAATCTGCACTCCACGCAGGCTTTCGTTACACCACTGCTGAAAGTCGAAGTAATGCAATACTGGTTTTCAGTGGTCTGTTCACATTCGAAGCCGAGGCTTTTTACAGGCTATCCACTCAACACTGGTCAGCTCTTCATTTTCGTGTCCCCACAATCCAGATTTCAGAAATCATTGCAATCTCCACTACAGAATGTTCCATTCATTCACTGCGAGTCTGGAGTTTATCTGATTCTCCACTCCCGCCTGGTTAACATTACACCACTTGTGAATGTCCAAGTAAGCCAATGCTGGTTTTCAGAGGCCTGTTCATACTCGCAGCCGTGCTGTTTAATTGACAATTCACTCCACCCTGTTCAGCTCTTCATTGTCCCACCACACTACCAGCCTTCAGAAATCTTTGTTATCTCCACTACAGAATGTTCCATTCATTCACTGCGAATCTGGAATTCATCTGACTCTCAACTCCACGCAGGTTTTCATTACACCACTGTTGAATGTCCAAGTAACCCAATGCTGGTTTTCAGCGGCCTGTTCATATTCGCAGCCCTGCTGTTTACTTGGCTATCGATTCAAGCCTGGTCAGCTCTTCATTTTCCTGTCCACACAACACAGGCTTCAGAAATCATTGGAATCTCCTCTACAGAATGTTCCATTCACTCACTGCGAATGTGGAATTCAACTGACTCTCCACTCCATGCAGGTTTTCCTTACACCACTGATGAATGTCCAAGTAACCCAATGCTGGTTTTCAGCTGCATGTTCACACTCGCAGCCATGCTATACAATTGGCTTTCCACTAAATCCTGATTAGTTCTTGATTTTCCTTCCACACGACCCAGCCTTCAGAAATCGTTGGAATCTCCACTAGAGAATGTTCCATTCATTCACTGCGAATCTGGAATTCCTCTGAACCTCCACTCCCGGCAGGTTTTCGTTACACCACTGTTGAATGTCCAAGTAACCCAATGTTTTAAGTGTTTTCTTCACAAGCGCAGTGGTGCTGTTCAATTGGCTATCCACTCAACCCTGGCCAGCTCTACATTTTCCTGTCCACACCACAGAGACTGGAGAAATCATTGTTATCTCCACTACAGAATGTTCCATTCATTCACAGCGAATCTGGAATTCATCTGAATCTCCACTCCCGGCAGGTTTTCGTGACACCACTGGTAAATATCCAAGTAAGCCAATGCTGGTTTTAAGTGGCCTGCTCATACTCTCAGCCGTGCTGTTCAATTTGCTATCCACTCAACCCTCTTCAGCTCCATTTTCCTGTCCACATAACCCAAACTTCAGAAACAATTGGTATCTCCTCCACAGAATGTTCCATTCATTGACGGCAAATCTGAAATTCATCTAATTCTCAACTCCCGTCAGGTTTTCGTTACACCACTTGTGAATGTCCAATTAAGCCAAAGCTGGTTTTCAGTGGCCTGTTCTTACTACGAGACGTGCTGTTCATTTGGCTATCCATTCCACCCTGTTCAGCTCTACATTTTCGTGTCCACAAAACCCAGCCTTCAGAAATCATTGGAATCACCACTAGAGAATGTTCCATTCATTCACTGCGAATCTGGAATTCATCTGAATCTCCACTCCCGGCAGGTTTTCATTGCACCACTGCTGAATGTTCAAGTAACGCAATGATGGTTTTCAGCGGTCTATTCACACTCGAACCCGTGCTGTTCACGGTCTAGCGACTCAACACTGGTGAGTTCTTCTTTTTCCAGTTCAGACAATACAAACCTCAGAAACCATTGCAATCTACACTACAGAATGTTTCATTCATTCACGCGAATCTTGAATTCATCTTGTTCTCCACTCCCAGCAGGTTTTCGTTTCACCACTGGTGAATGTCCAAGCAACCCAAGGCTGGTTTCAGCTGCGTGTTAACACTCGCAGCCGTGCTGTTCAATTGGCTATCCAGTGAACGCTGGTTAGCTCTTGATTTTCCTTCCACACACCGAGCCTTCAGAAATCATTCTTATCTCCACTTCAGAATGTTCCATTCGTTCCCTGCGAATCTGGAATTCCTCTGACTCTCCACACCAGGCAGATTTTCCTAACAACACTGGTGAATGACCAGGTAATCCAATGCTGGTTTTCAGCGGCTGTTCACACTCACAGCCTTGCTGTTCAATTGGCAATCCAGTCAAACCTAGTCAGCTCTTCATTTTCCTGTCCACACAACCCAGCGTTCAGAAATCATTGGAATCTCTACTACAGAAATTTCCATTCATTCACTGTGAATCTGGAAATACTCTGAATCTGCATTCCAGGAAGGCTTTCGTTACACCACTGATGAATGTCCAAGTAATGCAATGCTGCTTCTTAGTGGTCTGTTCACACTCGAAACCGTGCTGTTCATTGGCTATCCACTCAATATCGGTCAGCTCTTCAATATCCTGTCCAGACTATCCAGATTCCTAAATGTTGGCAATCACCACTACAGAATGTTCCATTCAATCACGCGAATCTGGAATTCATCAGAGTCTCCACTCCTGGAAGGTTTTCGTGACACCACTGGTAAATGTCCAAGGAAGACAATGCTGGTTTTAAGCCGCCTGCTAACACACTCAGCCGTGCTGTTCAATTTGCTATCCACCCAACCCTATTCAGCTCTACATTTTCCTGTCCTCATAACCCAACCTTCAGAAATAATTGGTATCTCCTCCACAGAATGTTCCGTTCATTCACTGCGAATCTTAAATTCATCTGACTCTCAACTCCCGGCGGGTTATCGTTACACCACTTGTGAATGTCCAAGTAAGCCAATGCTGGTTTTCAGTGGCCTGTTCATACTAAGAGACGTGCTGTTCATTTGGCTATCCACTCCACCCTGTTCAGCTCTACATTTTCGTGTCCACAAAACCCAGCCTTCAGAAATCATTGGAATCACCACTAGAGAATGTTCCATTCATTCACTGCGAATCTGGAATTCCTCTGAACCTCCACTCCTGGCAGGTTTTCGTTACGCCACTGGTGAATGTCCAAGTAACTCAATACTGGTTTTCAGAGGCATGTTCAACTCGCAGAAGTGCTGTTCAATGGGCTATCCACTCAATATTGGTCAGCTCTTCATTTTCCTCTCCACACAAACCAGCCTTCAGAAATCATTGGGCTCTCCACTACAGACTGTTCCATTCATTCACTGCGATTCTGCAATTCATCTGACTCTCCGCTCCAGGCAGGTTTTCATTACAGCACTGGTGAATGACCAAGTAATCCAATGCTGGTTTTCAGCCGCCTTTTCACACTCGCAGTGTGCTGTTCAATTGTCTATCCACTCAAACCTGGTCAGCCTTTCATTTTCTTTTCCACAATATCAGACTTCAGAAATCATTGGAATCGCCAGTACAGAATGTTCCATTCATTCACTGCCAATCTGGAATTCATCTGAATCTGCACTCCAGGTAGGCTTTCATTACACCACTTATGAATGTCCAAGTAACACAATGCTGGTTTTCAGCGGTCTGTTCACACTCTAAGCCCTGCTTTTTACTGGGTATCCACACAACTGTGGTCAGCTCTTCATTTTCATGTCCAAACAATCCAGACTTGAGAAATCATTGCAATCTCCAGTACAGAATGTTCCATTCATTCACTGCGAATCTGGAATTCAACTGAATCTCCACTACCTGCAGATTTATCTTACACCACTTGTGAATGTCCAAGTAAAACAATGCTGGTTTTCAGAGGCCTGTTCATGTTCGCAGTCGTGCTGTTCAATTGGCTATCCACTCAACCTGTTTTGCTCCTCATTTTCCTGTGCACACAACCCAGCCTTCAGAAATCATTGTAATCTCCACTACAGGATGTTCCATTCATTCACTGGGAATCTGGAATTCATCTGAATCTGCACTCCACGCAGGCTTTCGTTACACCACTGCTGAAAGTCGAAGTAATGCAATACTGGTTTTCAGTGGTCTGTTCACATTCGAAGCCGAGGCTTTTTACAGGCTATCCACTCAACACTGGTCAGCTCTTCATTTTCGTGTCCCCACAATCCAGATTTCAGAAATCATTGCAATCTCCACTACAGAATGTTCCATTCATTCACTGCGAGTCTGGAGTTTATCTGATTCTCCACTCCCGCCTGGTTAACATTACACCACTTGTGAATGTCCAAGTAAGCCAATGCTGGTTTTCAGAGGCCTGTTCATACTCGCAGCCGTGCTGTTTAATTGACAATTCACTCCACCCTGTTCAGCTCTTCATTGTCCCACCACACTACCAGCCTTCAGAAATCTTTGTTATCTCCACTACAGAATGTTCCATTCATTCACTGCGAATCTGGAATTCATCTGACTCTCAACTCCACGCAGGTTTTCATTACACCACTGTTGAATGTCCAAGTAACCCAATGCTGGTTTTCAGCGGCCTGTTCATATTCGCAGCCCTGCTGTTTACTTGGCTATCGATTCAAGCCTGGTCAGCTCTTCATTTTCCTGTCCACACAACACAGGCTTCAGAAATCATTGGAATCTCCTCTACAGAATGTTCCATTCACTCACTGCGAATGTGGAATTCAACTGACTCTCCACTCCATGCAGGTTTTCCTTACACCACTGATGAATGTCCAAGTAACCCAATGCTGGTTTTCAGCTGCATGTTCACACTCGCAGCCATGCTATACAATTGGCTTTCCACTAAATCCTGATTAGTTCTTGATTTTCCTTCCACACGACCCAGCCTTCAGAAATCGTTGGAATCTCCACTAGAGAATGTTCCATTCATTCACTGCGAATCTGGAATTCCTCTGAACCTCCACTCCCGGCAGGTTTTCGTTACACCACTGTTGAATGTCCAAGTAACCCAATGTTTTAAGTGTTTTCTTCACAAGCGCAGTGGTGCTGTTCAATTGGCTATCCACTCAACCCTGGCCAGCTCTACATTTTCCTGTCCACACCACAGAGACTGGAGAAATCATTGTTATCTCCACTACAGAATGTTCCATTCATTCACAGCGAATCTGGAATTCATCTGAATCTCCACTCCCGGCAGGTTTTCGTGACACCACTGGTAAATATCCAAGTAAGCCAATGCTGGTTTTAAGTGGCCTGCTCATACTCTCAGCCGTGCTGTTCAATTTGCTATCCACTCAACCCTCTTCAGCTCCATTTTCCTGTCCACATAACCCAAACTTCAGAAACAATTGGTATCTCCTCCACAGAATGTTCCTTTCATTGACGGCAAATCTGAAATTCATCTAATTCTCAACTCCCGTCAGGTTTTCGTTACACCACTTGTGAATGTCCAATTAAGCCAAAGCTGGTTTTCAGTGGCCTGTTCTTACTACGAGACGTGCTGTTCATTTGGCTATCCATTCCACCCTGTTCAGCTCTACATTTTCGTGTCCACAAAACCCAGCCTTCAGAAATCATTGGAATCACCACTAGAGAATGTTCCATTCATTCACTGCGAATCTGGAATTCATCTGAATCTCCACTCCCGGCAGGTTTTCATTGCACCACTGCTGAATGTTCAAGTAACGCAATGATGGTTTTCAGCGGTCTATTCACACTCGAACCCGTGCTGTTCACGGTCTAGCGACTCAACACTGGTGAGTTCTTCTTTTTCCAGTTCAGACAATACAAACCTCAGAAACCATTGCAATCTACACTACAGAATGTTTCATTCATTCAGGCGAATCTTGAATTCATCTTGTTCTCCACTCCCAGCAGGTTTTCGTTTCACCACTGGTGAATGTCCAAGCAACCCAAGGCTGGTTTCAGCTGCGTGTTAACACTCGCAGCCGTGCTGTTCAATTGGCTATCCAGTGAACGCTGGTTAGCTCTTGATTTTCCTTCCACACACCGAGCCTTCAGAAATCATTCTTATCTCCACTTCAGAATGTTCCATTCGTTCCCTGCGAATCTGGAATTCCTCTGACTCTCCACACCAGGCAGATTTTCCTAACAACACTGGTGAATGACCAGGTAATCCAATGCTGGTTTTCAGCGGCTGTTCACACTCACAGCCTTGCTGTTCAATTGGCAATCCAGTCAAACCTAGTCAGCTCTTCATTTTCCTGTCCACACAACCCAGCGTTCAGAAATCATTGGAATCTCTACTACAGAAATTTCCATTCATTCACTGTGAATCTGGAAATACTCTGAATCTGCATTCCAGGAAGGCTTTCGTTACACCACTGATGAATGTCCAAGTAATGCAATGCTGCTTCTTAGTGGTCTGTTCACACTCGAAACCGTGCTGTTCATTGGCTATCCACTCAATATCGGTCAGCTCTTCAATATCCTGTCCAGACTATCCAGATTCCTAAATGTTGGCAATCACCACTACAGAATGTTCCATTCAATCACGCGAATCTGGAATTCATCAGAGTCTCCACTCCTGGAAGGTTTTCGTGACACCACTGGTAAATGTCCAAGGAAGACAATGCTGGTTTTAAGCCGCCTGCTAACACACTCAGCCGTGCTGTTCAATTTGCTATCGACCCAACCCTATTCAGCTCTACATTTTCCTGTCCTCATAACCCAACCTTCAGAAATAATTGGTATCTCCTCCACAGAATGTTCCGTTCATTCACTGCGAATCTTAAATTCATCTGACTCTCAACTCCCGGCGGGTTATCGTTACACCACTTGTGAATGTCCAAGTAAGCCAATGCTGGTTTTCAGTGGCCTGTTCATACTAAGAGACGTGCTGTTCATTTGGCTATCCACTCCACCCTGTTCAGCTCTACATTTTCGTGTCCACAAAACCCAGCCTTCAGAAATCATTGGAATCACCACTAGAGAATGTTCCATTCATTCACTGCGAATCTGGAATTCCTCTGAACCTCCACTCCTGGCAGGTTTTCGTTACGCCACTGGTGAATGTCCAAGTAACTCAATACTGGTTTTCAGAGGCATGTTCAACTCGCAGAAGTGCTGTTCAATGGGCTATCCACTCAATATTGGTCAGCTCTTCATTTTCCTCTCCACACAAACCAGCCTTCAGAAATCATTGGGCTCTCCACTACAGACTGTTCCATTCATTCACTGCGATTCTGCAATTCATCTGACTCTCCGCTCCAGGCAGGTTTTCATTACAGCACTGGTGAATGACCAAGTAATCCAATGCTGGTTTTCAGCCGCCTTTTCACACTCGCAGTGTGCTGTTCAATTGTCTATCCACTCAAACCTGGTCAGCCTTTCATTTTCTTTTCCACAATATCAGACTTCAGAAATCATTGGAATCGCCAGTACAGAATGTTCCATTCATTCACTGCCAATCTGGAATTCATCTGAATCTGCACTCCAGGTAGGCTTTCATTACACCACTTATGAATGTCCAAGTAACACAATGCTGGTTTTCAGCGGTCTGTTCACACTCTAAGCCCTGCTTTTTACTGGGTATCCACACAACTGTGGTCAGCTCTTCATTTTCATGTCCAAACAATCCAGACTTGAGAAATCATTGCAATCTCCAGTACAGAATGTTCCATTCATTCACTGCGAATCTGGAATTCAACTGAATCTCCACTACCTGCAGATTTATCTTACACCACTTGTGAATGTCCAAGTAAAACAATGCTGGTTTTCAGAGGCCTGTTCATGTTCGCAGTCGTGCTGTTCAATTGGCTATCCACTCAACCTGTTTTGCTCCTCATTTTCCTGTGCACACAACCCAGCCTTCAGAAATCATTGTAATCTCCACTACAGGATGTTCCATTCATTCACTGGGAATCTGGAATTCATCTGAATCTGCACTCCACGCAGGCTTTCGTTACACCACTGCTGAAAGTCGAAGTAATGCAATACTGGTTTTCAGTGGTCTGTTCACATTCGAAGCCGAGGCTTTTTACAGGCTATCCACTCAACACTGGTCAGCTCTTCATTTTCGTGTCCCCACAATCCAGATTTCAGAAATCATTGCAATCTCCACTACAGAATGTTCCATTCATTCACTGCGAGTCTGGAGTTTATCTGATTCTCCACTCCCGCCTGGTTAACATTACACCACTTGTGAATGTCCAAGTAAGCCAATGCTGGTTTTCAGAGGCCTGTTCATACTCGCAGCCGTGCTGTTTAATTGACAATTCACTCCACCCTGTTCAGCTCTTCATTGTCCCACCACACTACCAGCCTTCAGAAATCTTTGTTATCTCCACTACAGAATGTTCCATTCATTCACTGCGAATCTGGAATTCATCTGACTCTCAACTCCACGCAGGTTTTCATTACACCACTGTTGAATGTCCAAGTAACCCAATGCTGGTTTTCAGCGGCCTGTTCATATTCGCAGCCCTGCTGTTTACTTGGCTATCGATTCAAGCCTGGTCAGCTCTTCATTTTCCTGTCCACACAACACAGGCTTCAGAAATCATTGGAATCTCCTCTACAGAATGTTCCATTCACTCACTGCGAATGTGGAATTCAACTGACTCTCCACTCCATGCAGGTTTTCCTTACACCACTGATGAATGTCCAAGTAACCCAATGCTGGTTTTCAGCTGCATGTTCACACTCGCAGCCATGCTATACAATTGGCTTTCCACTAAATCCTGATTAGTTCTTGATTTTCCTTCCACACGACCCAGCCTTCAGAAATCGTTGGAATCTCCACTAGAGAATGTTCCATTCATTCACTGCGAATCTGGAATTCCTCTGAACCTCCACTCCCGGCAGGTTTTCGTTACACCACTGTTGAATGTCCAAGTAACCCAATGTTTTAAGTGTTTTCTTCACAAGCGCAGTGGTGCTGTTCAATTGGCTATCCACTCAACCCTGGCCAGCTCTACATTTTCCTGTCCACACCACAGAGACTGGAGAAATCATTGTTATCTCCACTACAGAATGTTCCATTCATTCACAGCGAATCTGGAATTCATCTGAATCTCCACTCCCGGCAGGTTTTCGTGACACCACTGGTAAATATCCAAGTAAGCCAATGCTGGTTTTAAGTGGCCTGCTCATACTCTCAGCCGTGCTGTTCAATTTGCTATCCACTCAACCCTCTTCAGCTCCATTTTCCTGTCCACATAACCCAAACTTCAGAAACAATTGGTATCTCCTCCACAGAATGTTCCATTCATTGACGGCAAATCTGAAATTCATCTAATTCTCAACTCCCGTCAGGTTTTCGTTACACCACTTGTGAATGTCCAATTAAGCCAAAGCTGGTTTTCAGTGGCCTGTTCTTACTACGAGACGTGCTGTTCATTTGGCTATCCATTCCACCCTGTTCAGCTCTACATTTTCGTGTCCACAAAACCCAGCCTTCAGAAATCATTGGAATCACCACTAGAGAATGTTCCATTCATTCACTGCGAATCTGGAATTCATCTGAATCTCCACTCCCGGCAGGTTTTCATTGCACCACTGCTGAATGTTCAAGTAACGCAATGATGGTTTTCAGCGGTCTATTCACACTCGAACCCGTGCTGTTCACGGTCTAGCGACTCAACACTGGTGAGTTCTTCTTTTTCCAGTTCAGACAATACAAACCTCAGAAACCATTGCAATCTACACTACAGAATGTTTCATTCATTCAGGCGAATCTTGAATTCATCTTGTTCTCCACTCCCAGCAGGTTTTCGTTTCACCACTGGTGAATGTCCAAGCAACCCAAGGCTGGTTTCAGCTGCGTGTTAACACTCGCAGCCGTGCTGTTCAATTGGCTATCCAGTGAACGCTGGTTAGCTCTTGATTTTCCTTCCACACACCGAGCCTTCAGAAATCATTCTTATCTCCACTTCAGAATGTTCCATTCGTTCCCTGCGAATCTGGAATTCCTCTGACTCTCCACACCAGGCAGATTTTCCTAACAACACTGGTGAATGACCAGGTAATCCAATGCTGGTTTTCAGCGGCTGTTCACACTCACAGCCTTGCTGTTCAATTGGCAATCCAGTCAAACCTAGTCAGCTCTTCATTTTCCTGTCCACACAACCCAGCGTTCAGAAATCATTGGAATCTCTACTACAGAAATTTCCATTCATTCACTGTGAATCTGGAAATACTCTGAATCTGCATTCCAGGAAGGCTTTCGTTACACCACTGATGAATGTCCAAGTAATGCAATGCTGCTTCTTAGTGGTCTGTTCACACTCGAAACCGTGCTGTTCATTGGCTATCCACTCAATATCGGTCAGCTCTTCAATATCCTGTCCAGACTATCCAGATTCCTAAATGTTGGCAATCACCACTACAGAATGTTCCATTCAATCACGCGAATCTGGAATTCATCAGAGTCTCCACTCCTGGAAGGTTTTCGTGACACCACTGGTAAATGTCCAAGGAAGACAATGCTGGTTTTAAGCCGCCTGCTAACACACTCAGCCGTGCTGTTCAATTTGCTATCCACCCAACCCTATTCAGCTCTACATTTTCCTGTCCTCATAACCCAACCTTCAGAAATAATTGGTATCTCCTCCACAGAATGTTCCGTTCATTCACTGCGAATCTGAAATTCATCTGACTCTCAACTCCCGGCGGGTTATCGTTACACCACTTGTGAATGTCCAAGTAAGCCAATGCTGGTTTTCAGTGGCCTGTTCATACTAAGAGACGTGCTGTTCATTTGGCTATCCACTCCACCCTGTTCAGCTCTACATTTTCGTGTCCACAAAACCCAGCCTTCAGAAATCATTGGAATCACCACTAGAGAATGTTCCATTCATTCACTGCGAATCTGGAATTCCTCTGAACCTCCACTCCTGGCAGGTTTTCGTTACGCCACTGGTGAATGTCCAAGTAACTCAATACTGGTTTTCAGAGGCATGTTCAACTCGCAGAAGTGCTGTTCAATGGGCTATCCACTCAATATTGGTCAGCTCTTCATTTTCCTCTCCACACAAACCAGCCTTCAGAAATCATTGGGCTCTCCACTACAGACTGTTCCATTCATTCACTGCGATTCTGCAATTCATCTGACTCTCCGCTCCAGGCAGGTTTTCATTACAGCACTGGTGAATGACCAAGTAATCCAATGCTGGTTTTCAGCCGCCTTTTCACACTCGCAGTGTGCTGTTCAATTGTCTATCCACTCAAACCTGGTCAGCCTTTCATTTTCTTTTCCACAATATCAGACTTCAGAAATCATTGGAATCGCCAGTACAGAATGTTCCATTCATTCACTGCCAATCTGGAATTCATCTGAATCTGCACTCCAGGTAGGCTTTCATTACACCACTTATGAATGTCCAAGTAACACAATGCTGGTTTTCAGCGGTCTGTTCACACTCTAAGCCCTGCTTTTTACTGGGTATCCACACAACTGTGGTCAGCTCTTCATTTTCATGTCCAAACAATCCAGACTTGAGAAATCATTGCAATCTCCAGTACAGAATGTTCCATTCATTCACTGCGAATCTGGAATTCAACTGAATCTCCACTACCTGCAGATTTATCTTACACCACTTGTGAATGTCCAAGTAAAACAATGCTGGTTTTCAGAGGCCTGTTCATGTTCGCAGTCGTGCTGTTCAATTGGCTATCCACTCAACCTGTTTTGCTCCTCATTTTCCTGTGCACACAACCCAGCCTTCAGAAATCATTGTAATCTCCACTACAGGATGTTCCATTCATTCACTGGGAATCTGGAATTCATCTGAATCTGCACTCCACGCAGGCTTTCGTTACACCACTGCTGAAAGTCGAAGTAATGCAATACTGGTTTTCAGTGGTCTGTTCACATTCGAAGCCGAGGCTTTTTACAGGCTATCCACTCAACACTGGTCAGCTCTTCATTTTCGTGTCCCCACAATCCAGATTTCAGAAATCATTGCAATCTCCACTACAGAATGTTCCATTCATTCACTGCGAGTCTGGAGTTTATCTGATTCTCCACTCCCGCCTGGTTAACATTACACCACTTGTGAATGTCCAAGTAAGCCAATGCTGGTTTTCAGAGGCCTGTTCATACTCGCAGCCGTGCTGTTTAATTGACAATTCACTCCACCCTGTTCAGCTCTTCATTGTCCCACCACACTACCAGCCTTCAGAAATCTTTGTTATCTCCACTACAGAATGTTCCATTCATTCACTGCGAATCTGGAATTCATCTGACTCTCAACTCCACGCAGGTTTTCATTACACCACTGTTGAATGTCCAAGTAACCCAATGCTGGTTTTCAGCGGCCTGTTCATATTCGCAGCCCTGCTGTTTACTTGGCTATCGATTCAAGCCTGGTCAGCTCTTCATTTTCCTGTCCACACAACACAGGCTTCAGAAATCATTGGAATCTCCTCTACAGAATGTTCCATTCACTCACTGCGAATGTGGAATTCAACTGACTCTCCACTCCATGCAGGTTTTCCTTACACCACTGATGAATGTCCAAGTAACCCAATGCTGGTTTTCAGCTGCATGTTCACACTCGCAGCCATGCTATACAATTGGCTTTCCACTAAATCCTGATTAGTTCTTGATTTTCCTTCCACACGACCCAGCCTTCAGAAATCGTTGGAATCTCCACTAGAGAATGTTCCATTCATTCACTGCGAATCTGGAATTCCTCTGAACCTCCACTCCCGGCAGGTTTTCGTTACACCACTGTTGAATGTCCAAGTAACCCAATGTTTTAAGTGTTTTCTTCACAAGCGCAGTGGTGCTGTTCAATTGGCTATCCACTCAACCCTGGCCAGCTCTACATTTTCCTGTCCACACCACAGAGACTGGAGAAATCATTGTTATCTCCACTACAGAATGTTCCATTCATTCACAGCGAATCTGGAATTCATCTGAATCTCCACTCCCGGCAGGTTTTCGTGACACCACTGGTAAATATCCAAGTAAGCCAATGCTGGTTTTAAGTGGCCTGCTCATACTCTCAGCCGTGCTGTTCAATTTGCTATCCACTCAACCCTCTTCAGCTCCATTTTCCTGTCCACATAACCCAAACTTCAGAAACAATTGGTATCTCCTCCACAGAATGTTCCATTCATTGACGGCAAATCTGAAATTCATCTAATTCTCAACTCCCGTCAGGTTTTCGTTACACCACTTGTGAATGTCCAATTAAGCCAAAGCTGGTTTTCAGTGGCCTGTTCTTACTACGAGACGTGCTGTTCATTTGGCTATCCATTCCACCCTGTTCAGCTCTACATTTTCGTGTCCACAAAACCCAGCCTTCAGAAATCATTGGAATCACCACTAGAGAATGTTCCATTCATTCACTGCGAATCTGGAATTCATCTGAATCTCCACTCCCGGCAGGTTTTCATTGCACCACTGCTGAATGTTCAAGTAACGCAATGATGGTTTTCAGCGGTCTATTCACACTCGAACCCGTGCTGTTCACGGTCTAGCGACTCAACACTGGTGAGTTCTTCTTTTTCCAGTTCAGACAATACAAACCTCAGAAACCATTGCAATCTACACTACAGAATGTTTCATTCATTCAGGCGAATCTTGAATTCATCTTGTTCTCCACTCCCAGCAGGTTTTCGTTTCACCACTGGTGAATGTCCAAGCAACCCAAGGCTGGTTTCAGCTGCGTGTTAACACTCGCAGCCGTGCTGTTCAATTGGCTATCCAGTGAACGCTGGTTAGCTCTTGATTTTCCTTCCACACACCGAGCCTTCAGAAATCATTCTTATCTCCACTTCAGAATGTTCCATTCGTTCCCTGCGAATCTGGAATTCCTCTGACTCTCCACACCAGGCAGATTTTCCTAACAACACTGGTGAATGACCAGGTAATCCAATGCTGGTTTTCAGCGGCTGTTCACACTCACAGCCTTGCTGTTCAATTGGCAATCCAGTCAAACCTAGTCAGCTCTTCATTTTCCTGTCCACACAACCCAGCGTTCAGAAATCATTGGAATCTCTACTACAGAAATTTCCATTCATTCACTGTGAATCTGGAAATACTCTGAATCTGCATTCCAGGAAGGCTTTCGTTACACCACTGATGAATGTCCAAGTAATGCAATGCTGCTTCTTAGTGGTCTGTTCACACTCGAAACCGTGCTGTTCATTGGCTATCCACTCAATATCGGTCAGCTCTTCAATATCCTGTCCAGACTATCCAGATTCCTAAATGTTGGCAATCACCACTACAGAATGTTCCATTCAATCACGCGAATCTGGAATTCATCAGAGTCTCCACTCCTGGAAGGTTTTCGTGACACCACTGGTAAATGTCCAAGGAAGACAATGCTGGTTTTAAGCCGCCTGCTAACACACTCAGCCGTGCTGTTCAATTTGCTATCCACCCAACCCTATTCAGCTCTACATTTTCCTGTCCTCATAACCCAACCTTCAGAAATAATTGGTATCTCCTCCACAGAATGTTCCGTTCATTCACTGCGAATCTTAAATTCATCTGACTCTCAACTCCCGGCGGGTTATCGTTACACCACTTGTGAATGTCCAAGTAAGCCAATGCTGGTTTTCAGTGGCCTGTTCATACTAAGAGACGTGCTGTTCATTGGGCTATCCACTCCACCCTGTTCAGCTCTACATTTTCGTGTCCACAAAACCCAGCCTTCAGAAATCATTGGAATCACCACTAGAGAATGTTCCATTCATTCACTGCGAATCTGGAATTCCTCTGAACCTCCACTCCTGGCAGGTTTTCGTTACGCCACTGGTGAATGTCCAAGTAACTCAATACTGGTTTTCAGAGGCATGTTCAACTCGCAGAAGTGCTGTTCAATGGGCTATCCACTCAATATTGGTCAGCTCTTCATTTTCCTCTCCACACAAACCAGCCTTCAGAAATCATTGGGCTCTCCACTACAGACTGTTCCATTCATTCACTGCGATTCTGCAATTCATCTGACTCTCCGCTCCAGGCAGGTTTTCATTAGAGCACTGGTGAATGACCAAGTAATCCAATGCTGGTTTTCAGCCGCCTTTTCACACTCGCAGTGTGCTGTTCAATTGTCTATCCACTCAAACCTGGTCAGCCTTTCATTTTCTTTTCCACAATATCAGACTTCAGAAATCATTGGAATCGCCAGTACAGAATGTTCCATTCATTCACTGCCAATCTGGAATTCATCTGAATCTGCACTCCAGGTAGGCTTTCATTACACCACTTATGAATGTCCAAGTAACACAATGCTGGTTTTCAGCGGTCTGTTCACACTCTAAGCCCTGCTTTTTACTGGGTATCCACACAACTGTGGTCAGCTCTTCATTTTCATGTCCAAACAATCCAGACTTGAGAAATCATTGCAATCTCCAGTACAGAATGTTCCATTCATTCACTGCGAATCTGGAATTCAACTGAATCTCCACTACCTGCAGATTTATCTTACACCACTTGTGAATGTCCAAGTAAAACAATGCTGGTTTTCAGAGGCCTGTTCATGTTCGCAGTCGTGCTGTTCAATTGGCTATCCACTCAACCTGTTTTGCTCCTCATTTTCCTGTGCACACAACCCAGCCTTCAGAAATCATTGTAATCTCCACTACAGGATGTTCCATTCATTCACTGGGAATCTGGAATTCATCTGAATCTGCACTCCACGCAGGCTTTCGTTACACCACTGCTGAAAGTCGAAGTAATGCAATACTGGTTTTCAGTGGTCTGTTCACATTCGAAGCCGAGGCTTTTTACAGGCTATCCACTCAACACTGGTCAGCTCTTCATTTTCGTGTCCCCACAATCCAGATTTCAGAAATCATTGCAATCTCCACTACAGAATGTTCCATTCATTCACTGCGAGTCTGGAGTTTATCTGATTCTCCACTCCCGCCTGGTTAACATTACACCACTTGTGAATGTCCAAGTAAGCCAATGCTGGTTTTCAGAGGCCTGTTCATACTCGCAGCCGTGCTGTTTAATTGACAATTCACTCCACCCTGTTCAGCTCTTCATTGTCCCACCACACTACCAGCCTTCAGAAATCTTTGTTATCTCCACTACAGAATGTTCCATTCATTCACTGCGAATCTGGAATTCATCTGACTCTCAACTCCACGCAGGTTTTCATTACACCACTGTTGAATGTCCAAGTAACCCAATGCTGGTTTTCAGCGGCCTGTTCATATTCGCAGCCCTGCTGTTTACTTGGCTATCGATTCAAGCCTGGTCAGCTCTTCATTTTCCTGTCCACACAACACAGGCTTCAGAAATCATTGGAATCTCCTCTACAGAATGTTCCATTCATTCACTGCGAATGTGGAATTCAACTGACTCTCCACTCCATGCAGGTTTTCCTTACACCACTGATGAATGTCCAAGTAACCCAATGCTGGTTTTCAGCTGCATGTTCACACTCGCAGCCATGCTATACAATTGGCTTTCCACTAAATCCTGATTAGTTCTTGATTTTCCTTCCACACGACGCAGCCTTCAGAAATCGTTGGAATCTCCACTAGAGAATGTTCCATTCATTCACTGCGAATCTGGAATTCCTCTGAACCTCCACTCCCGGCAGGTTTTCGTTACACCACTGTTGAATGTCCAAGTAACCCAATGTTTTAAGTGTTTTCTTCACAAGCGCAGTGGTGCTGTTCAATTGGCTATCCACTCAACCCTGGCCAGCTCTACATTTTCCTGTCCACACCACAGAGACTGGAGAAATCATTGTTATCTCCACTACAGAATGTTCCATTCATTCACAGCGAATCTGGAATTCATCTGAATCTCCACTCCCGGCAGGTTTTCGTGACACCACTGGTAAATATCCAAGTAAGCCAATGCTGGTTTTAAGTGGCCTGCTCATACTCTCAGCCGTGCTGTTCAATTTGCTATCCACTCAACCCTCTTCAGCTCCATTTTCCTGTCCACATAACCCAAACTTCAGAAACAATTGGTATCTCCTCCACAGAATGTTCCATTCATTGACGGCAAATCTGAAATTCATCTAATTCTCAACTCCCGTCAGGTTTTCGTTACACCACTTGTGAATGTCCAATTAAGCCAAAGCTGGTTTTCAGTGGCCTGTTCTTACTACGAGACGTGCTGTTCATTTGGCTATCCATTCCACCCTGTTCAGCTCTACATTTTCGTGTCCACAAAACCCAGCCTTCAGAAATCATTGGAATCACCACTAGAGAATGTTCCATTCATTCACTGCGAATCTGGAATTCATCTGAATCTCCACTCCCGGCAGGTTTTCATTGCACCACTGCTGAATGTTCAAGTAACGCAATGATGGTTTTCAGCGGTCTATTCACACTCGAACCCGTGCTGTTCACGGTCTAGCGACTCAACACTGGTGAGTTCTTCTTTTTCCAGTTCAGACAATACAAACCTCAGAAACCATTGCAATCTACACTACAGAATGTTTCATTCATTCAGGCGAATCTTGAATTCATCTTGTTCTCCACTCCCAGCAGGTTTTCGTTTCACCACTGGTGA
Source organism: Sorex fumeus (assembly GCF_029834395.1). Taxonomy (NCBI): domain Eukaryota; kingdom Metazoa; phylum Chordata; class Mammalia; order Eulipotyphla; family Soricidae; genus Sorex; species Sorex fumeus. The sequence goes on along the minus strand of NW_026606088.1, from coordinate 364,976 downwards.
ATGTCCAAGCAACCCAAGGCTGGTTTCAGCTGCGTGTTAACACTCGCAGCCGTGCTGTTCAATTGGCTATCCAGTGAACGCTGGTTAGCTCTTGATTTTCCTTCCACACACCGAGCCTTCAGAAATCATTCTTATCTCCACTTCAGAATGTTCCATTCGTTCCCTGCGAATCTGGAATTCCTCTGACTCTCCACACCAGGCAGATTTTCCTAACAACACTGGTGAATGACCAGGTAATCCAATGCTGGTTTTCAGCGGCTGTTCACACTCACAGCCTTGCTGTTCAATTGGCAATCCAGTCAAACCTAGTCAGCTCTTCATTTTCCTGTCCACACAACCCAGCGTTCAGAAATCATTGGAATCTCTACTACAGAAATTTCCATTCATTCACTGTGAATCTGGAAATACTCTGAATCTGCATTCCAGGAAGGCTTTCGTTACACCACTGATGAATGTCCAAGTAATGCAATGCTGCTTCTTAGTGGTCTGTTCACACTCGAAACCGTGCTGTTCATTGGCTATCCACTCAATATCGGTCAGCTCTTCAATATCCTGTCCAGACTATCCAGATTCCTAAATGTTGGCAATCACCACTACAGAATGTTCCATTCAATCACGCGAATCTGGAATTCATCAGAGTCTCCACTCCTGGAAGGTTTTCGTGACACCACTGGTAAATGTCCAAGGAAGACAATGCTGGTTTTAAGCCGCCTGCTAACACACTCAGCCGTGCTGTTCAATTTGCTATCCACCCAACCCTATTCAGCTCTACATTTTCCTGTCCTCATAACCCAACCTTCAGAAATAATTGGTATCTCCTCCACAGAATGTTCCGTTCATTCACTGCGAATCTTAAATTCATCTGACTCTCAACTCCCGGCGGGTTATCGTTACACCACTTGTGAATGTCCAAGTAAGCCAATGCTGGTTTTCAGTGGCCTGTTCATACTAAGAGACGTGCTGTTCATTGGGCTATCCACTCCACCCTGTTCAGCTCTACATTTTCGTGTCCACAAAACCCAGCCTTCAGAAATCATTGGAATCACCACTAGAGAATGTTCCATTCATTCACTGCGAATCTGGAATTCCTCTGAACCTCCACTCCTGGCAGGTTTTCGTTACGCCACTGGTGAATGTCCAAGTAACTCAATACTGGTTTTCAGAGGCATGTTCAACTCGCAGAAGTGCTGTTCAATGGGCTATCCACTCAATATTGGTCAGCTCTTCATTTTCCTCTCCACACAAACCAGCCTTCAGAAATCATTGGGCTCTCCACTACAGACTGTTCCATTCATTCACTGCGATTCTGCAATTCATCTGACTCTCCGCTCCAGGCAGGTTTTCATTAGAGCACTGGTGAATGACCAAGTAATCCAATGCTGGTTTTCAGCCGCCTTTTCACACTCGCAGTGTGCTGTTCAATTGTCTATCCACTCAAACCTGGTCAGCCTTTCATTTTCTTTTCCATAATATCAGACTTCAGAAATCATTGGAATCGCCAGTACAGAATGTTCCATTCATTCACTGCCAATCTGGAATTCATCTGAATCTGCACTCCAGGTAGGCTTTCATTACACCACTTATGAATGTCCAAGTAACACAATGCTGGTTTTCAGCGGTCTGTTCACACTCTAAGCCCTGCTTTTTACTGGGTATCCACACAACTGTGGTCAGCTCTTCATTTTCATGTCCAAACAATCCAGACTTGAGAAATCATTGCAATCTCCAGTACAGAATGTTCCATTCATTCACTGCGAATCTGGAATTCAACTGAATCTCCACTACCTGCAGATTTATCTTACACCACTTGTGAATGTCCAAGTAAAACAATGCTGGTTTTCAGAGGCCTGTTCATGTTCGCAGTCGTGCTGTTCAATTGGCTATCCACTCAACCTGTTTTGCTCCTCATTTTCCTGTGCACACAACCCAGCCTTCAGAAATCATTGTAATCTCCACTACAGGATGTTCCATTCATTCACTGGGAATCTGGAATTCATCTGAATCTGCACTCCACGCAGGCTTTCGTTACACCACTGCTGAAAGTCGAAGTAATGCAATACTGGTTTTCAGTGGTCTGTTCACATTCGAAGCCGAGGCTTTTTACAGGCTATCCACTCAACACTGGTCAGCTCTTCATTTTCGTGTCCCCACAATCCAGATTTCAGAAATCATTGCAATCTCCACTACAGAATGTTCCATTCATTCACTGCGAGTCTGGAGTTTATCTGATTCTCCACTCCCGCCTGGTTAACATTACACCACTTGTGAATGTCCAAGTAAGCCAATGCTGGTTTTCAGAGGCCTGTTCATACTCGCAGCCGTGCTGTTTAATTGACAATTCACTCCACCCTGTTCAGCTCTTCATTGTCCCACCACACTACCAGCCTTCAGAAATCTTTGTTATCTCCACTACAGAATGTTCCATTCATTCACTGCGAATCTGGAATTCATCTGACTCTCAACTCCACGCAGGTTTTCATTACACCACTGTTGAATGTCCAAGTAACCCAATGCTGGTTTTCAGCGGCCTGTTCATATTCGCAGCCCTGCTGTTTACTTGGCTATCGATTCAAGCCTGGTCAGCTCTTCATTTTCCTGTCCACACAACACAGGCTTCAGAAATCATTGGAATCTCCTCTACAGAATGTTCCATTCACTCACTGCGAATGTGGAATTCAACTGACTCTCCACTCCATGCAGGTTTTCCTTACACCACTGATGAATGTCCAAGTAACCCAATGCTGGTTTTCAGCTGCATGTTCACACTCGCAGCCATGCTATACAATTGGCTTTCCACTAAATCCTGATTAGTTCTTGATTTTCCTTCCACACGACCCAGCCTTCAGAAATCGTTGGAATCTCCACTAGAGAATGTTCCATTCATTCACTGCGAATCTGGAATTCCTCTGAACCTCCACTCCCGGCAGGTTTTCGTTACACCACTGTTGAATGTCCAAGTAACCCAATGTTTTAAGTGTTTTCTTCACAAGCGCAGTGGTGCTGTTCAATTGGCTATCCACTCAACCCTGGCCAGCTCTACATTTTCCTGTCCACACCACAGAGACTGGAGAAATCATTGTTATCTCCACTACAGAATGTTCCATTCATTCACAGCGAATCTGGAATTCATCTGAATCTCCACTCCCGGCAGGTTTTCGTGACACCACTGGTAAATATCCAAGTAAGCCAATGCTGGTTTTAAGTGGCCTGCTCATACTCTCAGCCGTGCTGTTCAATTTGCTATCCACTCAACCCTCTTCAGCTCCATTTTCCTGTCCACATAACCCAAACTTCAGAAACAATTGGTATCTCCTCCACAGAATGTTCCTTTCATTGACGGCAAATCTGAAATTCATCTAATTCTCAACTCCCGTCAGGTTTTCGTTACACCACTTGTGAATGTCCAATTAAGCCAAAGCTGGTTTTCAGTGGCCTGTTCTTACTACGAGACGTGCTGTTCATTTGGCTATCCATTCCACCCTGTTCAGCTCTACATTTTCGTGTCCACAAAACCCAGCCTTCAGAAATCATTGGAATCACCACTAGAGAATGTTCCATTCATTCACTGCGAATCTGGAATTCATCTGAATCTCCACTCCCGGCAGGTTTTCATTGCACCACTGCTGAATGTTCAAGTAACGCAATGATGGTTTTCAGCGGTCTATTCACACTCGAACCCGTGCTGTTCACGGTCTAGCGACTCAACACTGGTGAGTTCTTCTTTTTCCAGTTCAGACAATACAAACCTCAGAAACCATTGCAATCTACACTACAGAATGTTTCATTCATTCACGCGAATCTTGAATTCATCTTGTTCTCCACTCCCAGCAGGTTTTCGTTTCACCACTGGTGAATGTCCAAGCAACCCAAGGCTGGTTTCAGCTGCGTGTTAACACTCGCAGCCGTGCTGTTCAATTGGCTATCCAGTGAACGCTGGTTAGCTCTTGATTTTCCTTCCACACACCGAGCCTTCAGAAATCATTCTTATCTCCACTTCAGAATGTTCCATTCGTTCCCTGCGAATCTGGAATTCCTCTGACTCTCCACACCAGGCAGATTTTCCTAACAACACTGGTGAATGACCAGGTAATCCAATGCTGGTTTTCAGCGGCTGTTCACACTCACAGCCTTGCTGTTCAATTGGCAATCCAGTCAAACCTAGTCAGCTCTTCATTTTCCTGTCCACACAACCCAGCGTTCAGAAATCATTGGAATCTCTACTACAGAAATTTCCATTCATTCACTGTGAATCTGGAAATACTCTGAATCTGCATTCCAGGAAGGCTTTCGTTACACCACTGATGAATGTCCAAGTAATGCAATGCTGCTTCTTAGTGGTCTGTTCACACTCGAAACCGTGCTGTTCATTGGCTATCCACTCAATATCGGTCAGCTCTTCAATATCCTGTCCAGACTATCCAGATTCCTAAATGTTGGCAATCACCACTACAGAATGTTCCATTCAATCACGCGAATCTGGAATTCATCAGAGTCTCCACTCCTGGAAGGTTTTCGTGACACCACTGGTAAATGTCCAAGGAAGACAATGCTGGTTTTAAGCCGCCTGCTAACACACTCAGCCGTGCTGTTCAATTTGCTATCCACCCAACCCTATTCAGCTCTACATTTTCCTGTCCTCATAACCCAACCTTCAGAAATAATTGGTATCTCCTCCACAGAATGTTCCGTTCATTCACTGCGAATCTGAAATTCATCTGACTCTCAACTCCCGGCGGGTTATCGTTACACCACTTGTGAATGTCCAAGTAAGCCAATGCTGGTTTTCAGTGGCCTGTTCATACTAAGAGACGTGCTGTTCATTGGGCTATCCACTCCACCCTGTTCAGCTCTACATTTTCGTGTCCACAAAACCCAGCCTTCAGAAATCATTGGAATCACCACTAGAGAATGTTCCATTCATTCACTGCGAATCTGGAATTCCTCTGAACCTCCACTCCTGGCAGGTTTTCGTTACGCCACTGGTGAATGTCCAAGTAACTCAATACTGGTTTTCAGAGGCATGTTCAACTCGCAGAAGTGCTGTTCAATGGGCTATCCACTCAATATTGGTCAGCTCTTCATTTTCCTCTCCACACAAACCAGCCTTCAGAAATCATTGGGCTCTCCACTACAGACTGTTCCATTCATTCACTGCGATTCTGCAATTCATCTGACTCTCCGCTCCAGGCAGGTTTTCATTAGAGCACTGGTGAATGACCAAGTAATCCAATGCTGGTTTTCAGCCGCCTTTTCACACTCGCAGTGTGCTGTTCAATTGTCTATCCACTCAAACCTGGTCAGCCTTTCATTTTCTTTTCCACAATATCAGACTTCAGAAATCATTGGAATCGCCAGTACAGAATGTTCCATTCATTCACTGCCAATCTGGAATTCATCTGAATCTGCACTCCAGGTAGGCTTTCATTACACCACTTATGAATGTCCAAGTAACACAATGCTGGTTTTCAGCGGTCTGTTCACACTCTAAGCCCTGCTTTTTACTGGGTATCCACACAACTGTGGTCAGCTCTTCATTTTCATGTCCAAACAATCCAGACTTGAGAAATCATTGCAATCTCCAGTACAGAATGTTCCATTCATTCACTGCGAATCTGGAATTCAACTGAATCTCCACTACCTGCAGATTTATCTTACACCACTTGTGAATGTCCAAGTAAAACAATGCTGGTTTTCAGAGGCCTGTTCATGTTCGCAGTCGTGCTGTTCAATTGGCTATCCACTCAACCTGTTTTGCTCCTCATTTTCCTGTGCACACAACCCAGCCTTCAGAAATCATTGTAATCTCCACTACAGGATGTTCCATTCATTCACTGGGAATCTGGAATTCATCTGAATCTGCACTCCACGCAGGCTTTCGTTACACCACTGCTGAAAGTCGAAGTAATGCAATACTGGTTTTCAGTGGTCTGTTCACATTCGAAGCCGAGGCTTTTTACAGGCTATCCACTCAACACTGGTCAGCTCTTCATTTTCGTGTCCCCACAATCCAGATTTCAGAAATCATTGCAATCTCCACTACAGAATGTTCCATTCATTCACTGCGAGTCTGGAGTTTATCTGATTCTCCACTCCCGCCTGGTTAACATTACACCACTTGTGAATGTCCAAGTAAGCCAATGCTGGTTTTCAGAGGCCTGTTCATACTCGCAGCCGTGCTGTTTAATTGACAATTCACTCCACCCTGTTCAGCTCTTCATTGTCCCACCACACTACCAGCCTTCAGAAATCTTTGTTATCTCCACTACAGAATGTTCCATTCATTCACTGCGAATCTGGAATTCATCTGACTCTCAACTCCACGCAGGTTTTCATTACACCACTGTTGAATGTCCAAGTAACCCAATGCTGGTTTTCAGCGGCCTGTTCATATTCGCAGCCCTGCTGTTTACTTGGCTATCGATTCAAGCCTGGTCAGCTCTTCATTTTCCTGTCCACACAACACAGGCTTCAGAAATCATTGGAATCTCCTCTACAGAATGTTCCATTCACTCACTGCGAATGTGGAATTCAACTGACTCTCCACTCCATGCAGGTTTTCCTTACACCACTGATGAATGTCCAAGTAACCCAATGCTGGTTTTCAGCTGCATGTTCACACTCGCAGCCATGCTATACAATTGGCTTTCCACTAAATCCTGATTAGTTCTTGATTTTCCTTCCACACGACCCAGCCTTCAGAAATCGTTGGAATCTCCACTAGAGAATGTTCCATTCATTCACTGCGAATCTGGAATTCCTCTGAACCTCCACTCCCGGCAGGTTTTCGTTACACCACTGTTGAATGTCCAAGTAACCCAATGTTTTAAGTGTTTTCTTCACAAGCGCAGTGGTGCTGTTCAATTGGCTATCCACTCAACCCTGGCCAGCTCTACATTTTCCTGTCCACACCACAGAGACTGGAGAAATCATTGTTATCTCCACTACAGAATGTTCCATTCATTCACAGCGAATCTGGAATTCATCTGAATCTCCACTCCCGGCAGGTTTTCGTGACACCACTGGTAAATATCCAAGTAAGCCAATGCTGGTTTTAAGTGGCCTGCTCATACTCTCAGCCGTGCTGTTCAATTTGCTATCCACTCAACCCTCTTCAGCTCCATTTTCCTGTCCACATAACCCAAACTTCAGAAACAATTGGTATCTCCTCCACAGAATGTTCCATTCATTGACGGCAAATCTGAAATTCATCTAATTCTCAACTCCCGTCAGGTTTTCGTTACACCACTTGTGAATGTCCAATTAAGCCAAAGCTGGTTTTCAGTGGCCTGTTCTTACTACGAGACGTGCTGTTCATTTGGCTATCCATTCCACCCTGTTCAGCTCTACATTTTCGTGTCCACAAAACCCAGCCTTCAGAAATCATTGGAATCACCACTAGAGAATGTTCCATTCATTCACTGCGAATCTGGAATTCATCTGAATCTCCACTCCCGGCAGGTTTTCATTGCACCACTGCTGAATGTTCAAGTAACGCAATGATGGTTTTCAGCGGTCTATTCACACTCGAACCCGTGCTGTTCACGGTCTAGCGACTCAACACTGGTGAGTTCTTCTTTTTCCAGTTCAGACAATACAAACCTCAGAAACCATTGCAATCTACACTACAGAATGTTTCATTCATTCAGGCGAATCTTGAATTCATCTTGTTCTCCACTCCCAGCAGGTTTTCGTTTCACCACTGGTGAATGTCCAAGCAACCCAAGGCTGGTTTCAGCTGCGTGTTAACACTCGCAGCCGTGCTGTTCAATTGGCTATCCAGTGAACGCTGGTTAGCTCTTGATTTTCCTTCCACACACCGAGCCTTCAGAAATCATTCTTATCTCCACTTCAGAATGTTCCATTCGTTCCCTGCGAATCTGGAATTCCTCTGACTCTCCACACCAGGCAGATTTTCCTAACAACACTGGTGAATGACCAGGTAATCCAATGCTGGTTTTCAGCGGCTGTTCACACTCACAGCCTTGCTGTTCAATTGGCAATCCAGTCAAACCTAGTCAGCTCTTCATTTTCCTGTCCACACAACCCAGCGTTCAGAAATCATTGGAATCTCTACTACAGAAATTTCCATTCATTCACTGTGAATCTGGAAATACTCTGAATCTGCATTCCAGGAAGGCTTTCGTTACACCACTGATGAATGTCCAAGTAATGCAATGCTGCTTCTTAGTGGTCTGTTCACACTCGAAACCGTGCTGTTCATTGGCTATCCACTCAATATCGGTCAGCTCTTCAATATCCTGTCCAGACTATCCAGATTCCTAAATGTTGGCAATCACCACTACAGAATGTTCCATTCAATCACGCGAATCTGGAATTCATCAGAGTCTCCACTCCTGGAAGGTTTTCGTGACACCACTGGTAAATGTCCAAGGAAGACAATGCTGGTTTTAAGCCGCCTGCTAACACACTCAGCCGTGCTGTTCAATTTGCTATCCACCCAACCCTATTCAGCTCTACATTTTCCTGTCCTCATAACCCAACCTTCAGAAATAATTGGTATCTCCTCCACAGAATGTTCCGTTCATTCACTGCGAATCTTAAATTCATCTGACTCTCAACTCCCGGCGGGTTATCGTTACACCACTTGTGAATGTCCAAGTAAGCCAATGCTGGTTTTCAGTGGCCTGTTCATACTAAGAGACGTGCTGTTCATTGGGCTATCCACTCCACCCTGTTCAGCTCTACATTTTCGTGTCCACAAAACCCAGCCTTCAGAAATCATTGGAATCACCACTAGAGAATGTTCCATTCATTCACTGCGAATCTGGAATTCCTCTGAACCTCCACTCCTGGCAGGTTTTCGTTACGCCACTGGTGAATGTCCAAGTAACTCAATACTGGTTTTCAGAGGCATGTTCAACTCGCAGAAGTGCTGTTCAATGGGCTATCCACTCAATATTGGTCAGCTCTTCATTTTCCTCTCCACACAAACCAGCCTTCAGAAATCATTGGGCTCTCCACTACAGACTGTTCCATTCATTCACTGCGATTCTGCAATTCATCTGACTCTCCGCTCCAGGCAGGTTTTCATTAGAGCACTGGTGAATGACCAAGTAATCCAATGCTGGTTTTCAGCCGCCTTTTCACACTCGCAGTGTGCTGTTCAATTGTCTATCCACTCAAACCTGGTCAGCCTTTCATTTTCTTTTCCACAATATCAGACTTCAGAAATCATTGGAATCGCCAGTACAGAATGTTCCATTCATTCACTGCCAATCTGGAATTCATCTGAATCTGCACTCCAGGTAGGCTTTCATTACACCACTTATGAATGTCCAAGTAACACAATGCTGGTTTTCAGCGGTCTGTTCACACTCTAAGCCCTGCTTTTTACTGGGTATCCACACAACTGTGGTCAGCTCTTCATTTTCATGTCCAAACAATCCAGACTTGAGAAATCATTGCAATCTCCAGTACAGAATGTTCCATTCATTCACTGCGAATCTGGAATTCAACTGAATCTCCACTACCTGCAGATTTATCTTACACCACTTGTGAATGTCCAAGTAAAACAATGCTGGTTTTCAGAGGCCTGTTCATGTTCGCAGTCGTGCTGTTCAATTGGCTATCCACTCAACCTGTTTTGCTCCTCATTTTCCTGTGCACACAACCCAGCCTTCAGAAATCATTGTAATCTCCACTACAGGATGTTCCATTCATTCACTGGGAATCTGGAATTCATCTGAATCTGCACTCCACGCAGGCTTTCGTTACACCACTGCTGAAAGTCGAAGTAATGCAATACTGGTTTTCAGTGGTCTGTTCACATTCGAAGCCGAGGCTTTTTACAGGCTATCCACTCAACACTGGTCAGCTCTTCATTTTCGTGTCCCCACAATCCAGATTTCAGAAATCATTGCAATCTCCACTACAGAATGTTCCATTCATTCACTGCGAGTCTGGAGTTTATCTGATTCTCCACTCCCGCCTGGTTAACATTACACCACTTGTGAATGTCCAAGTAAGCCAATGCTGGTTTTCAGAGGCCTGTTCATACTCGCAGCCGTGCTGTTTAATTGACAATTCACTCCACCCTGTTCAGCTCTTCATTGTCCCACCACACTACCAGCCTTCAGAAATCTTTGTTATCTCCACTACAGAATGTTCCATTCATTCACTGCGAATCTGGAATTCATCTGACTCTCAACTCCACGCAGGTTTTCATTACACCACTGTTGAATGTCCAAGTAACCCAATGCTGGTTTTCAGCGGCCTGTTCATATTCGCAGCCCTGCTGTTTACTTGGCTATCGATTCAAGCCTGGTCAGCTCTTCATTTTCCTGTCCACACAACACAGGCTTCAGAAATCATTGGAATCTCCTCTACAGAATGTTCCATTCATTCACTGCGAATGTGGAATTCAACTGACTCTCCACTCCATGCAGGTTTTCCTTACACCACTGATGAATGTCCAAGTAACCCAATGCTGGTTTTCAGCTGCATGTTCACACTCGCAGCCATGCTATACAATTGGCTTTCCACTAAATCCTGATTAGTTCTTGATTTTCCTTCCACACGACCCAGCCTTCAGAAATCGTTGGAATCTCCACTAGAGAATGTTCCATTCATTCACTGCGAATCTGGAATTCCTCTGAACCTCCACTCCCGGCAGGTTTTCGTTACACCACTGTTGAATGTCCAAGTAACCCAATGTTTTAAGTGTTTTCTTCACAAGCGCAGTGGTGCTGTTCAATTGGCTATCCACTCAACCCTGGCCAGCTCTACATTTTCCTGTCCACACCACAGAGACTGGAGAAATCATTGTTATCTCCACTACAGAATGTTCCATTCATTCACAGCGAATCTGGAATTCATCTGAATCTCCACTCCCGGCAGGTTTTCGTGACACCACTGGTAAATATCCAAGTAAGCCAATGCTGGTTTTAAGTGGCCTGCTCATACTCTCAGCCGTGCTGTTCAATTTGCTATCCACTCAACCCTCTTCAGCTCCATTTTCCTGTCCACATAACCCAAACTTCAGAAACAATTGGTATCTCCTCCACAGAATGTTCCATTCATTGACGGCAAATCTGAAATTCATCTAATTCTCAACTCCCGTCAGGTTTTCGTTACACCACTTGTGAATGTCCAATTAAGCCAAAGCTGGTTTTCAGTGGCCTGTTCTTACTACGAGACGTGCTGTTCATTTGGCTATCCATTCCACCCTGTTCAGCTCTACATTTTCGTGTCCACAAAACCCAGCCTTCAGAAATCATTGGAATCACCACTAGAGAATGTTCCATTCATTCACTGCGAATCTGGAATTCATCTGAATCTCCACTCCCGGCAGGTTTTCATTGCACCACTGCTGAATGTTCAAGTAACGCAATGATGGTTTTCAGCGGTCTATTCACACTCGAACCCGTGCTGTTCACGGTCTAGCGACTCAACACTGGTGAGTTCTTCTTTTTCCAGTTCAGACAATACAAACCTCAGAAACCATTGCAATCTACACTACAGAATGTTTCATTCATTCAGGCGAATCTTGAATTCATCTTGTTCTCCACTCCCAGCAGGTTTTCGTTTCACCACTGGTGAATGTCCAAGCAACCCAAGGCTGGTTTCAGCTGCGTGTTAACACTCGCAGCCGTGCTGTTCAATTGGCTATCCAGTGAACGCTGGTTAGCTCTTGATTTTCCTTCCACACACCGAGCCTTCAGAAATCATTCTTATCTCCACTTCAGAATGTTCCATTCGTTCCCTGCGAATCTGGAATTCCTCTGACTCTCCACACCAGGCAGATTTTCCTAACAACACTGGTGAATGACCAGGTAATCCAATGCTGGTTTTCAGCGGCTGTTCACACTCACAGCCTTGCTGTTCAATTGGCAATCCAGTCAAACCTAGTCAGCTCTTCATTTTCCTGTCCACACAACCCAGCGTTCAGAAATCATTGGAATCTCTACTACAGAAATTTCCATTCATTCACTGTGAATCTGGAAATACTCTGAATCTGCATTCCAGGAAGGCTTTCGTTACACCACTGATGAATGTCCAAGTAATGCAATGCTGCTTCTTAGTGGTCTGTTCACACTCGAAACCGTGCTGTTCATTGGCTATCCACTCAATATCGGTCAGCTCTTCAATATCCTGTCCAGACTATCCAGATTCCTAAATGTTGGCAATCACCACTACAGAATGTTCCATTCAATCACGCGAATCTGGAATTCATCAGAGTCTCCACTCCTGGAAGGTTTTCGTGACACCACTGGTAAATGTCCAAGGAAGACAATGCTGGTTTTAAGCCGCCTGCTAACACACTCAGCCGTGCTGTTCAATTTGCTATCCACCCAACCCTATTCAGCTCTACATTTTCCTGTCCTCATAACCCAACCTTCAGAAATAATTGGTATCTCCTCCACAGAATGTTCCGTTCATTCACTGCGAATCTTAAATTCATCTGACTCTCAACTCCCGGCGGGTTATCGTTACACCACTTGTGAATGTCCAAGTAAGCCAATGCTGGTTTTCAGTGGCCTGTTCATACTAAGAGACGTGCTGTTCATTTGGCTATCCACTCCACCCTGTTCAGCTCTACATTTTCGTGTCCACAAAACCCAGCCTTCAGAAATCATTGGAATCACCACTAGAGAATGTTCCATTCATTCACTGCGAATCTGGAATTCCTCTGAACCTCCACTCCTGGCAGGTTTTCGTTACGCCACTGGTGAATGTCCAAGTAACTCAATACTGGTTTTCAGAGGCATGTTCAACTCGCAGAAGTGCTGTTCAATGGGCTATCCACTCAATATTGGTCAGCTCTTCATTTTCCTCTCCACACAAACCAGCCTTCAGAAATCATTGGGCTCTCCACTACAGACTGTTCCATTCATTCACTGCGATTCTGCAATTCATCTGACTCTCCGCTCCAGGCAGGTTTTCATTAGAGCACTGGTGAATGACCAAGTAATCCAATGCTGGTTTTCAGCCGCCTTTTCACACTCGCAGTGTGCTGTTCAATTGTCTATCCACTCAAACCTGGTCAGCCTTTCATTTTCTTTTCCACAATATCAGACTTCAGAAATCATTGGAATCGCCAGTACAGAATGTTCCATTCATTCACTGCCAATCTGGAATTCATCTGAATCTGCACTCCAGGTAGGCTTTCATTACACCACTTATGAATGTCCAAGTAACACAATGCTGGTTTTCAGCGGTCTGTTCACACTCTAAGCCCTGCTTTTTACTGGGTATCCACACAACTGTGGTCAGCTCTTCATTTTCATGTCCAAACAATCCAGACTTGAGAAATCATTGCAATCTCCAGTACAGAATGTTCCATTCATTCACTGCGAATCTGGAATTCAACTGAATCTCCACTACCTGCAGATTTATCTTACACCACTTGTGAATGTCCAAGTAAAACAATGCTGGTTTTCAGAGGCCTGTTCATGTTCGCAGTCGTGCTGTTCAATTGGCTATCCACTCAACCTGTTTTGCTCCTCATTTTCCTGTGCACACAACCCAGCCTTCAGAAATCATTGTAATCTCCACTACAGGATGTTCCATTCATTCACTGGGAATCTGGAATTCATCTGAATCTGCACTCCACGCAGGCTTTCGTTACACCACTGCTGAAAGTCGAAGTAATGCAATACTGGTTTTCAGTGGTCTGTTCACATTCGAAGCCGAGGCTTTTTACAGGCTATCCACTCAACACTGGTCAGCTCTTCATTTTCGTGTCCCCACAATCCAGATTTCAGAAATCATTGCAATCTCCACTACAGAATGTTCCATTCATTCACTGCGAGTCTGGAGTTTATCTGATTCTCCACTCCCGCCTGGTTAACATTACACCACTTGTGAATGTCCAAGTAAGCCAATGCTGGTTTTCAGAGGCCTGTTCATACTCGCAGCCGTGCTGTTTAATTGACAATTCACTCCACCCTGTTCAGCTCTTCATTGTCCCACCACACTACCAGCCTTCAGAAATCTTTGTTATCTCCACTACAGAATGTTCCATTCATTCACTGCGAATCTGGAATTCATCTGACTCTCAACTCCACGCAGGTTTTCATTACACCACTGTTGAATGTCCAAGTAACCCAATGCTGGTTTTCAGCGGCCTGTTCATATTCGCAGCCCTGCTGTTTACTTGGCTATCGATTCAAGCCTGGTCAGCTCTTCATTTTCCTGTCCACACAACACAGGCTTCAGAAATCATTGGAATCTCCTCTACAGAATGTTCCATTCACTCACTGCGAATGTGGAATTCAACTGACTCTCCACTCCATGCAGGTTTTCCTTACACCACTGATGAATGTCCAAGTAACCCAATGCTGGTTTTCAGCTGCATGTTCACACTCGCAGCCATGCTATACAATTGGCTTTCCACTAAATCCTGATTAGTTCTTGATTTTCCTTCCACACGACCCAGCCTTCAGAAATCGTTGGAATCTCCACTAGAGAATGTTCCATTCATTCACTGCGAATCTGGAATTCCTCTGAACCTCCACTCCCGGCAGGTTTTCGTTACACCACTGTTGAATGTCCAAGTAACCCAATGTTTTAAGTGTTTTCTTCACAAGCGCAGTGGTGCTGTTCAATTGGCTATCCACTCAACCCTGGCCAGCTCTACATTTTCCTGTCCACACCACAGAGACTGGAGAAATCATTGTTATCTCCACTACAGAATGTTCCATTCATTCACAGCGAATCTGGAATTCATCTGAATCTCCACTCCCGGCAGGTTTTCGTGACACCACTGGTAAATATCCAAGTAAGCCAATGCTGGTTTTAAGTGGCCTGCTCATACTCTCAGCCGTGCTGTTCAATTTGCTATCCACTCAACCCTCTTCAGCTCCATTTTCCTGTCCACATAACCCAAACTTCAGAAACAATTGGTATCTCCTCCACAGAATGTTCCATTCATTGACGGCAAATCTGAAATTCATCTAATTCTCAACTCCCGTCAGGTTTTCGTTACACCACTTGTGAATGTCCAATTAAGCCAAAGCTGGTTTTCAGTGGCCTGTTCTTACTACGAGACGTGCTGTTCATTTGGCTATCCATTCCACCCTGTTCAGCTCTACATTTTCGTGTCCACAAAACCCAGCCTTCAGAAATCATTGGAATCACCACTAGAGAATGTTCCATTCATTCACTGCGAATCTGGAATTCATCTGAATCTCCACTCCCGGCAGGTTTTCATTGCACCACTGCTGAATGTTCAAGTAACGCAATGATGGTTTTCAGCGGTCTATTCACACTCGAACCCGTGCTGTTCACGGTCTAGCGACTCAACACTGGTGAGTTCTTCTTTTTCCAGTTCAGACAATACAAACCTCAGAAACCATTGCAATCTACACTACAGAATGTTTCATTCATTCAGGCGAATCTTGAATTCATCTTGTTCTCCACTCCCAGCAGGTTTTCGTTTCACCACTGGTGAATGTCCAAGCAACCCAAGGCTGGTTTCAGCTGCGTGTTAACACTCGCAGCCGTGCTGTTCAATTGGCTATCCAGTGAACGCTGGTTAGCTCTTGATTTTCCTTCCACACACCGAGCCTTCAGAAATCATTCTTATCTCCACTTCAGAATGTTCCATTCGTTCCCTGCGAATCTGGAATTCCTCTGACTCTCCACACCAGGCAGATTTTCCTAACAACACTGGTGAATGACCAGGTAATCCAATGCTGGTTTTCAGCGGCTGTTCACACTCACAGCCTTGCTGTTCAATTGGCAATCCAGTCAAACCTAGTCAGCTCTTCATTTTCCTGTCCACACAACCCAGCGTTCAGAAATCATTGGAATCTCTACTACAGAAATTTCCATTCATTCACTGTGAATCTGGAAATACTCTGAATCTGCATTCCAGGAAGGCTTTCGTTACACCACTGATGAATGTCCAAGTAATGCAATGCTGCTTCTTAGTGGTCTGTTCACACTCGAAACCGTGCTGTTCATTGGCTATCCACTCAATATCGGTCAGCTCTTCAATATCCTGTCCAGACTATCCAGATTCCTAAATGTTGGCAATCACCACTACAGAATGTTCCATTCAATCACGCGAATCTGGAATTCATCAGAGTCTCCACTCCTGGAAGGTTTTCGTGACACCACTGGTAAATGTCCAAGGAAGACAATGCTGGTTTTAAGCCGCCTGCTAACACACTCAGCCGTGCTGTTCAATTTGCTATCCACCCAACCCTATTCAGCTCTACATTTTCCTGTCCTCATAACCCAACCTTCAGAAATAATTGGTATCTCCTCCACAGAATGTTCCGTTCATTCACTGCGAATCTTAAATTCATCTGACTCTCAACTCCCGGCGGGTTATCGTTACACCACTTGTGAATGTCCAAGTAAGCCAATGCTGGTTTTCAGTGGCCTGTTCATACTAAGAGACGTGCTGTTCATTGGGCTATCCACTCCACCCTGTTCAGCTCTACATTCTCGTGTCCACAAAACCCAGCCTTCAGAAATCATTGGAATCACCACTAGAGAATGTTCCATTCATTCACTGCGAATCTGGAATTCCTCTGAACCTCCACTCCTGGCAGGTTTTCGTTACGCCACTGGTGAATGTCCAAGTAACTCAATACTGGTTTTCAGAGGCATGTTCAACTCGCAGAAGTGCTGTTCAATGGGCTATCCACTCAATATTGGTCAGCTCTTCATTTTCCTCTCCACACAAACCAGCCTTCAGAAATCATTGGGCTCTCCACTACAGACTGTTCCATTCATTCACTGCGATTCTGCAATTCATCTGACTCTCCGCTCCAGGCAGGTTTTCATTAGAGCACTGGTGAATGACCAAGTAATCCAATGCTGGTTTTCAGCCGCCTTTTCACACTCGCAGTGTGCTGTTCAATTGTCTATCCACTCAAACCTGGTCAGCCTTTCATTTTCTTTTCCACAATATCAGACTTCAGAAATCATTGGAATCGCCAGTACAGAATGTTCCATTCATTCACTGCCAATCTGGAATTCATCTGAATCTGCACTCCAGGTAGGCTTTCATTACACCACTTATGAATGTCCAAGTAACACAATGCTGGTTTTCAGCGGTCTGTTCACACTCTAAGCCCTGCTTTTTACTGGGTATCCACACAACTGTGGTCAGCTCTTCATTTTCATGTCCAAACAATCCAGACTTGAGAAATCATTGCAATCTCCAGTACAGAATGTTCCATTCATTCACTGCGAATCTGGAATTCAACTGAATCTCCACTACCTGCAGATTTATCTTACACCACTTGTGAATGTCCAAGTAAAACAATGCTGGTTTTCAGAGGCCTGTTCATGTTCGCAGTCGTGCTGTTCAATTGGCTATCCACTCAACCTGTTTTGCTCCTCATTTTCCTGTGCACACAACCCAGCCTTCAGAAATCATTGTAATCTCCACTACAGGATGTTCCATTCATTCACTGGGAATCTGGAATTCATCTGAATCTGCACTCCACGCAGGCTTTCGTTACACCACTGCTGAAAGTCGAAGTAATGCAATACTGGTTTTCAGTGGTCTGTTCACATTCGAAGCCGAGGCTTTTTACAGGCTATCCACTCAACACTGGTCAGCTCTTCATTTTCGTGTCCCCACAATCCAGATTTCAGAAATCATTGCAATCTCCACTACAGAATGTTCCATTCATTCACTGCGAGTCTGGAGTTTATCTGATTCTCCACTCCCGCCTGGTTAACATTACACCACTTGTGAATGTCCAAGTAAGCCAATGCTGGTTTTCAGAGGCCTGTTCATACTCGCAGCCGTGCTGTTTAATTGACAATTCACTCCACCCTGTTCAGCTCTTCATTGTCCCACCACACTACCAGCCTTCAGAAATCTTTGTTATCTCCACTACAGAATGTTCCATTCATTCACTGCGAATCTGGAATTCATCTGACTCTCAACTCCACGCAGGTTTTCATTACACCACTGTTGAATGTCCAAGTAACCCAATGCTGGTTTTCAGCGGCCTGTTCATATTCGCAGCCCTGCTGTTTACTTGGCTATCGATTCAAGCCTGGTCAGCTCTTCATTTTCCTGTCCACACAACACAGGCTTCAGAAATCATTGGAATCTCCTCTACAGAATGTTCCATTCATTCACTGCGAATGTGGAATTCAACTGACTCTCCACTCCATGCAGGTTTTCCTTACACCACTGATGAATGTCCAAGTAACCCAATGCTGGTTTTCAGCTGCATGTTCACACTCGCAGCCATGCTATACAATTGGCTTTCCACTAAATCCTGATTAGTTCTTGATTTTCCTTCCACACGACCCAGCCTTCAGAAATCGTTGGAATCTCCACTAGAGAATGTTCCATTCATTCACTGCGAATCTGGAATTCCTCTGAACCTCCACTCCCGGCAGGTTTTCGTTACACCACTGTTGAATGTCCAAGTAACCCAATGTTTTAAGTGTTTTCTTCACAAGCGCAGTGGTGCTGTTCAATTGGCTATCCACTCAACCCTGGCCAGCTCTACATTTTCCTGTCCACACCACAGAGACTGGAGAAATCATTGTTATCTCCACTACAGAATGTTCCATTCATTCACAGCGAATCTGGAATTCATCTGAATCTCCACTCCCGGCAGGTTTTCGTGACACCACTGGTAAATATCCAAGTAAGCCAATGCTGGTTTTAAGTGGCCTGCTCATACTCTCAGCCGTGCTGTTCAATTTGCTATCCACTCAACCCTCTTCAGCTCCATTTTCCTGTCCACATAACCCAAACTTCAGAAACAATTGGTATCTCCTCCACAGAATGTTCCATTCATTGACGGCAAATCTGAAATTCATCTAATTCTCAACTCCCGTCAGGTTTTCGTTACACCACTTGTGAATGTCCAATTAAGCCAAAGCTGGTTTTCAGTGGCCTGTTCTTACTACGAGACGTGCTGTTCATTTGGCTATCCATTCCACCCTGTTCAGCTCTACATTTTCGTGTCCACAAAACCCAGCCTTCAGAAATCATTGGAATCACCACTAGAGAATGTTCCATTCATTCACTGCGAATCTGGAATTCATCTGAATCTCCACTCCCGGCAGGTTTTCATTGCACCACTGCTGAATGTTCAAGTAACGCAATGATGGTTTTCAGCGGTCTATTCACACTCGAACCCGTGCTGTTCACGGTCTAGCGACTCAACACTGGTGAGTTCTTCTTTTTCCAGTTCAGACAATACAAACCTCAGAAACCATTGCAATCTACACTACAGAATGTTTCATTCATTCAGGCGAATCTTGAATTCATCTTGTTCTCCACTCCCAGCAGGTTTTCGTTTCACCACTGGTGAATGTCCAAGCAACCCAAGGCTGGTTTCAGCTGCGTGTTAACACTCGCAGCCGTGCTGTTCAATTGGCTATCCAGTGAACGCTGGTTAGCTCTTGATTTTCCTTCCACACACCGAGCCTTCAGAAATCATTCTTATCTCCACTTCAGAATGTTCCATTCGTTCCCTGCGAATCTGGAATTCCTCTGACTCTCCACACCAGGCAGATTTTCCTAACAACACTGGTGAATGACCAGGTAATCCAATGCTGGTTTTCAGCGGCTGTTCACACTCACAGCCTTGCTGTTCAATTGGCAATCCAGTCAAACCTAGTCAGCTCTTCATTTTCCTGTCCACACAACCCAGCGTTCAGAAATCATTGGAATCTCTACTACAGAAATTTCCATTCATTCACTGTGAATCTGGAAATACTCTGAATCTGCATTCCAGGAAGGCTTTCGTTACACCACTGATGAATGTCCAAGTAATGCAATGCTGCTTCTTAGTGGTCTGTTCACACTCGAAACCGTGCTGTTCATTGGCTATCCACTCAATATCGGTCAGCTCTTCAATATCCTGTCCAGACTATCCAGATTCCTAAATGTTGGCAATCACCACTACAGAATGTTCCATTCAATCACGCGAATCTGGAATTCATCAGAGTCTCCACTCCTGGAAGGTTTTCGTGACACCACTGGTAAATGTCCAAGGAAGACAATGCTGGTTTTAAGCCGCCTGCTAACACACTCAGCCGTGCTGTTCAATTTGCTATCCACCCAACCCTATTCAGCTCTACATTTTCCTGTCCTCATAACCCAACCTTCAGAAATAATTGGTATCTCCTCCACAGAATGTTCCGTTCATTCACTGCGAATCTTAAATTCATCTGACTCTCAACTCCCGGCGGGTTATCGTTACACCACTTGTGAATGTCCAAGTAAGCCAATGCTGGTTTTCAGTGGCCTGTTCATACTAAGAGACGTGCTGTTCATTGGGCTATCCACTCCACCCTGTTCAGCTCTACATTCTCGTGTCCACAAAACCCAGCCTTCAGAAATCATTGGAATCACCACTAGAGAATGTTCCATTCATTCACTGCGAATCTGGAATTCCTCTGAACCTCCACTCCTGGCAGGTTTTCGTTACGCCACTGGTGAATGTCCAAGTAACTCAATACTGGTTTTCAGAGGCATGTTCAACTCGCAGAAGTGCTGTTCAATGGGCTATCCACTCAATATTGGTCAGCTCTTCATTTTCCTCTCCACACAAACCAGCCTTCAGAAATCATTGGGCTCTCCACTACAGACTGTTCCATTCATTCACTGCGATTCTGCAATTCATCTGACTCTCCGCTCCAGGCAGGTTTTCATTAGAGCACTGGTGAATGACCAAGTAATCCAATGCTGGTTTTCAGCCGCCTTTTCACACTCGCAGTGTGCTGTTCAATTGTCTATCCACTCAAACCTGGTCAGCCTTTCATTTTCTTTTCCACAATATCAGACTTCAGAAATCATTGGAATCGCCAGTACAGAATGTTCCATTCATTCACTGCCAATCTGGAATTCATCTGAATCTGCACTCCAGGTAGGCTTTCATTACACCACTTATGAATGTCCAAGTAACACAATGCTGGTTTTCAGCGGTCTGTTCACACTCTAAGCCCTGCTTTTTACTGGGTATCCACACAACTGTGGTCAGCTCTTCATTTTCATGTCCAAACAATCCAGACTTGAGAAATCATTGCAATCTCCAGTACAGAATGTTCCATTCATTCACTGCGAATCTGGAATTCAACTGAATCTCCACTACCTGCAGATTTATCTTACACCACTTGTGAATGTCCAAGTAAAACAATGCTGGTTTTCAGAGGCCTGTTCATGTTCGCAGTCGTGCTGTTCAATTGGCTATCCACTCAACCTGTTTTGCTCCTCATTTTCCTGTGCACACAACCCAGCCTTCAGAAATCATTGTAATCTCCACTACAGGATGTTCCATTCATTCACTGGGAATCTGGAATTCATCTGAATCTGCACTCCACGCAGGCTTTCGTTACACCACTGCTGAAAGTCGAAGTAATGCAATACTGGTTTTCAGTGGTCTGTTCACATTCGAAGCCGAGGCTTTTTACAGGCTATCCACTCAACACTGGTCAGCTCTTCATTTTCGTGTCCCCACAATCCAGATTTCAGAAATCATTGCAATCTCCAGTACAGAATGTTCCATTCATTCACTGCGAGTCTGGAGTTTATCTGATTCTCCACTCCCGCCTGGTTAACATTACACCACTTGTGAATGTCCAAGTAAGCCAATGCTGGTTTTCAGAGGCCTGTTCATACTCGCAGCCGTGCTGTTTAATTGACAATTCACTCCACCCTGTTCAGCTCTTCATTGTCCCACCACACTACCAGCCTTCAGAAATCTTTGTTATCTCCACTACAGAATGTTCCATTCATTCACTGCGAATCTGGAATTCATCTGACTCTCAACTCCACGCAGGTTTTCATTACACCACTGTTGAATGTCCAAGTAACCCAATGCTGGTTTTCAGCGGCCTGTTCATATTCGCAGCCCTGCTGTTTACTTGGCTATCGATTCAAGCCTGGTCAGCTCTTCATTTTCCTGTCCACACAACACAGGCTTCAGAAATCATTGGAATCTCCTCTACAGAATGTTCCATTCACTCACTGCGAATGTGGAATTCAACTGACTCTCCACTCCATGCAGGTTTTCCTTACACCACTGATGAATGTCCAAGTAACCCAATGCTGGTTTTCAGCTGCATGTTCACACTCGCAGCCATGCTATACAATTGGCTTTCCACTAAATCCTGATTAGTTCTTGATTTTCCTTCCACACGACCCAGCCTTCAGAAATCGTTGGAATCTCCACTAGAGAATGTTCCATTCATTCACTGCGAATCTGGAATTCCTCTGAACCTCCACTCCCGGCAGGTTTTCGTTACACCACTGTTGAATGTCCAAGTAACCCAATGTTTTAAGTGTTTTCTTCACAAGCGCAGTGGTGCTGTTCAATTGGCTATCCACTCAACCCTGGCCAGCTCTACATTTTCCTGTCCACACCACAGAGACTGGAGAAATCATTGTTATCTCCACTACAGAATGTTCCATTCATTCACAGCGAATCTGGAATTCATCTGAATCTCCACTCCCGGCAGGTTTTCGTGACACCACTGGTAAATATCCAAGTAAGCCAATGCTGGTTTTAAGTGGCCTGCTCATACTCTCAGCCGTGCTGTTCAATTTGCTATCCACTCAACCCTCTTCAGCTCCATTTTCCTGTCCACATAACCCAAACTTCAGAAACAATTGGTATCTCCTCCACAGAATGTTCCATTCATTGACGGCAAATCTGAAATTCATCTAATTCTCAACTCCCGTCAGGTTTTCGTTACACCACTTGTGAATGTCCAATTAAGCCAAAGCTGGTTTTCAGTGGCCTGTTCTTACTACGAGACGTGCTGTTCATTTGGCTATCCATTCCACCCTGTTCAGCTCTACATTTTCGTGTCCACAAAACCCAGCCTTCAGAAATCATTGGAATCACCACTAGAGAATGTTCCATTCATTCACTGCGAATCTGGAATTCATCTGAATCTCCACTCCCGGCAGGTTTTCATTGCACCACTGCTGAATGTTCAAGTAACGCAATGATGGTTTTCAGCGGTCTATTCACACTCGAACCCGTGCTGTTCACGGTCTAGCGACTCAACACTGGTGAGTTCTTCTTTTTCCAGTTCAGACAATACAAACCTCAGAAACCATTGCAATCTACACTACAGAATGTTTCATTCATTCAGGCGAATCTTGAATTCATCTTGTTCTCCACTCCCAGCAGGTTTTCGTTTCACCACTGGTGAATGTCCAAGCAACCCAAGGCTGGTTTCAGCTGCGTGTTAACACTCGCAGCCGTGCTGTTCAATTGGCTATCCAGTGAACGCTGGTTAGCTCTTGATTTTCCTTCCACACACCGAGCCTTCAGAAATCATTCTTATCTCCACTTCAGAATGTTCCATTCGTTCCCTGCGAATCTGGAATTCCTCTGACTCTCCACACCAGGCAGATTTTCCTAACAACACTGGTGAATGACCAGGTAATCCAATGCTGGTTTTCAGCGGCTGTTCACACTCACAGCCTTGCTGTTCAATTGGCAATCCAGTCAAACCTAGTCAGCTCTTCATTTTCCTGTCCACACAACCCAGCGTTCAGAAATCATTGGAATCTCTACTACAGAAATTTCCATTCATTCACTGTGAATCTGGAAATACTCTGAATCTGCATTCCAGGAAGGCTTTCGTTACACCACTGATGAATGTCCAAGTAATGCAATGCTGCTTCTTAGTGGTCTGTTCACACTCGAAACCGTGCTGTTCATTGGCTATCCACTCAATATCGGTCAGCTCTTCAATATCCTGTCCAGACTATCCAGATTCCTAAATGTTGGCAATCACCACTACAGAATGTTCCATTCAATCACGCGAATCTGGAATTCATCAGAGTCTCCACTCCTGGAAGGTTTTCGTGACACCACTGGTAAATGTCCAAGGAAGACAATGCTGGTTTTAAGCCGCCTGCTAACACACTCAGCCGTGCTGTTCAATTTGCTATCCACCCAACCCTATTCAGCTCTACATTTTCCTGTCCTCATAACCCAACCTTCAGAAATAATTGGTATCTCCTCCACAGAATGTTCCGTTCATTCACTGCGAATCTTAAATTCATCTGACTCTCAACTCCCGGCGGGTTATCGTTACACCACTTGTGAATGTCCAAGTAAGCCAATGCTGGTTTTCAGTGGCCTGTTCATACTAAGAGACGTGCTGTTCATTGGGCTATCCACTCCACCCTGTTCAGCTCTACATTCTCGTGTCCACAAAACCCAGCCTTCAGAAATCATTGGAATCACCACTAGAGAATGTTCCATTCATTCACTGCGAATCTGGAATTCCTCTGAACCTCCACTCCTGGCAGGTTTTCGTTACGCCACTGGTGAATGTCCAAGTAACTCAATACTGGTTTTCAGAGGCATGTTCAACTCGCAGAAGTGCTGTTCAATGGGCTATCCACTCAATATTGGTCAGCTCTTCATTTTCCTCTCCACACAAACCAGCCTTCAGAAATCATTGGGCTCTCCACTACAGACTGTTCCATTCATTCACTGCGATTCTGCAATTCATCTGACTCTCCGCTCCAGGCAGGTTTTCATTAGAGCACTGGTGAATGACCAAGTAATCCAATGCTGGTTTTCAGCCGCCTTTTCACACTCGCAGTGTGCTGTTCAATTGTCTATCCACTCAAACCTGGTCAGCCTTTCATTTTCTTTTCCACAATATCAGACTTCAGAAATCATTGGAATCGCCAGTACAGAATGTTCCATTCATTCACTGCCAATCTGGAATTCATCTGAATCTGCACTCCAGGTAGGCTTTCATTACACCACTTATGAATGTCCAAGTAACACAATGCTGGTTTTCAGCGGTCTGTTCACACTCTAAGCCCTGCTTTTTACTGGGTATCCACACAACTGTGGTCAGCTCTTCATTTTCATGTCCAAACAATCCAGACTTGAGAAATCATTGCAATCTCCAGTACAGAATGTTCCATTCATTCACTGCGAATCTGGAATTCAACTGAATCTCCACTACCTGCAGATTTATCTTACACCACTTGTGAATGTCCAAGTAAAACAATGCTGGTTTTCAGAGGCCTGTTCATGTTCGCAGTCGTGCTGTTCAATTGGCTATCCACTCAACCTGTTTTGCTCCTCATTTTCCTGTGCACACAACCCAGCCTTCAGAAATCATTGTAATCTCCACTACAGGATGTTCCATTCATTCACTGGGAATCTGGAATTCATCTGAATCTGCACTCCACGCAGGCTTTCGTTACACCACTGCTGAAAGTCGAAGTAATGCAATACTGGTTTTCAGTGGTCTGTTCACATTCGAAGCCGAGGCTTTTTACAGGCTATCCACTCAACACTGGTCAGCTCTTCATTTTCGTGTCCCCACAATCCAGATTTCAGAAATCATTGCAATCTCCACTACAGAATGTTCCATTCATTCACTGCGAGTCTGGAGTTTATCTGATTCTCCACTCCCGCCTGGTTAACATTACACCACTTGTGAATGTCCAAGTAAGCCAATGCTGGTTTTCAGAGGCCTGTTCATACTCGCAGCCGTGCTGTTTAATTGACAATTCACTCCACCCTGTTCAGCTCTTCATTGTCCCACCACACTACCAGCCTTCAGAAATCTTTGTTATCTCCACTACAGAATGTTCCATTCATTCACTGCGAATCTGGAATTCATCTGACTCTCAACTCCACGCAGGTTTTCATTACACCACTGTTGAATGTCCAAGTAACCCAATGCTGGTTTTCAGCGGCCTGTTCATATTCGCAGCCCTGCTGTTTACTTGGCTATCGATTCAAGCCTGGTCAGCTCTTCATTTTCCTGTCCACACAACACAGGCTTCAGAAATCATTGGAATCTCCTCTACAGAATGTTCCATTCACTCACTGCGAATGTGGAATTCAACTGACTCTCCACTCCATGCAGGTTTTCCTTACACCACTGATGAATGTCCAAGTAACCCAATGCTGGTTTTCAGCTGCATGTTCACACTCGCAGCCATGCTATACAATTGGCTTTCCACTAAATCCTGATTAGTTCTTGATTTTCCTTCCACACGACCCAGCCTTCAGAAATCGTTGGAATCTCCACTAGAGAATGTTCCATTCATTCACTGCGAATCTGGAATTCCTCTGAACCTCCACTCCCGGCAGGTTTTCGTTACACCACTGTTGAATGTCCAAGTAACCCAATGTTTTAAGTGTTTTCTTCACAAGCGCAGTGGTGCTGTTCAATTGGCTATCCACTCAACCCTGGCCAGCTCTACATTTTCCTGTCCACACCACAGAGACTGGAGAAATCATTGTTATCTCCACTACAGAATGTTCCATTCATTCACAGCGAATCTGGAATTCATCTGAATCTCCACTCCCGGCAGGTTTTCGTGACACCACTGGTAAATATCCAAGTAAGCCAATGCTGGTTTTAAGTGGCCTGCTCATACTCTCAGCCGTGCTGTTCAATTTGCTATCCACTCAACCCTCTTCAGCTCCATTTTCCTGTCCACATAACCCAAACTTCAGAAACAATTGGTATCTCCTCCACAGAATGTTCCATTCATTGACGGCAAATCTGAAATTCATCTAATTCTCAACTCCCGTCAGGTTTTCGTTACACCACTTGTGAATGTCCAATTAAGCCAAAGCTGGTTTTCAGTGGCCTGTTCTTACTACGAGACGTGCTGTTCATTTGGCTATCCATTCCACCCTGTTCAGCTCTACATTTTCGTGTCCACAAAACCCAGCCTTCAGAAATCATTGGAATCACCACTAGAGAATGTTCCATTCATTCACTGCGAATCTGGAATTCATCTGAATCTCCACTCCCGGCAGGTTTTCATTGCACCACTGCTGAATGTTCAAGTAACGCAATGATGGTTTTCAGCGGTCTATTCACACTCGAACCCGTGCTGTTCACGGTCTAGCGACTCAACACTGGTGAGTTCTTCTTTTTCCAGTTCAGACAATACAAACCTCAGAAACCATTGCAATCTACACTACAGAATGTTTCATTCATTCAGGCGAATCTTGAATTCATCTTGTTCTCCACTCCCAGCAGGTTTTCGTTTCACCACTGGTGAATGTCCAAGCAACCCAAGGCTGGTTTCAGCTGCGTGTTAACACTCGCAGCCGTGCTGTTCAATTGGCTATCCAGTGAACGCTGGTTAGCTCTTGATTTTCCTTCCACACACCGAGCCTTCAGAAATCATTCTTATCTCCACTTCAGAATGTTCCATTCGTTCCCTGCGAATCTGGAATTCCTCTGACTCTCCACACCAGGCAGATTTTCCTAACAACACTGGTGAATGACCAGGTAATCCAATGCTGGTTTTCAGCGGCTGTTCACACTCACAGCCTTGCTGTTCAATTGGCAATCCAGTCAAACCTAGTCAGCTCTTCATTTTCCTGTCCACACAACCCAGCGTTCAGAAATCATTGGAATCTCTACTACAGAAATTTCCATTCATTCACTGTGAATCTGGAAATACTCTGAATCTGCATTCCAGGAAGGCTTTCGTTACACCACTGATGAATGTCCAAGTAATGCAATGCTGCTTCTTAGTGGTCTGTTCACACTCGAAACCGTGCTGTTCATTGGCTATCCACTCAATATCGGTCAGCTCTTCAATATCCTGTCCAGACTATCCAGATTCCTAAATGTTGGCAATCACCACTACAGAATGTTCCATTCAATCACGCGAATCTGGAATTCATCAGAGTCTCCACTCCTGGAAGGTTTTCGTGACACCACTGGTAAATGTCCAAGGAAGACAATGCTGGTTTTAAGCCGCCTGCTAACACACTCAGCCGTGCTGTTCAATTTGCTATCCACCCAACCCTATTCAGCTCTACATTTTCCTGTCCTCATAACCCAACCTTCAGAAATAATTGGTATCTCCTCCACAGAATGTTCCGTTCATTCACTGCGAATCTTAAATTCATCTGACTCTCAACTCCCGGCGGGTTATCGTTACACCACTTGTGAATGTCCAAGTAAGCCAATGCTGGTTTTCAGTGGCCTGTTCATACTAAGAGACGTGCTGTTCATTTGGCTATCCACTCCACCCTGTTCAGCTCTACATTTTCGTGTCCACAAAACCCAGCCTTCAGAAATCATTGGAATCACCACTAGAGAATGTTCCATTCATTCACTGCGAATCTGGAATTCCTCTGAACCTCCACTCCTGGCAGGTTTTCGTTACGCCACTGGTGAATGTCCAAGTAACTCAATACTGGTTTTCAGAGGCATGTTCAACTCGCAGAAGTGCTGTTCAATGGGCTATCCACTCAATATTGGTCAGCTCTTCATTTTCCTCTCCACACAAACCAGCCTTCAGAAATCATTGGGCTCTCCACTACAGACTGTTCCATTCATTCACTGCGATTCTGCAATTCATCTGACTCTCCGCTCCAGGCAGGTTTTCATTACAGCACTGGTGAATGACCAAGTAATCCAATGCTGGTTTTCAGCCGCCTTTTCACACTCGCAGTGTGCTGTTCAATTGTCTATCCACTCAAACCTGGTCAGCCTTTCATTTTCTTTTCCACAATATCAGACTTCAGAAATCATTGGAATCGCCAGTACAGAATGTTCCATTCATTCACTGCCAATCTGGAATTCATCTGAATCTGCACTCCAGGTAGGCTTTCATTACACCACTTATGAATGTCCAAGTAACACAATGCTGGTTTTCAGCGGTCTGTTCACACTCTAAGCCCTGCTTTTTACTGGGTATCCACACAACTGTGGTCAGCTCTTCATTTTCATGTCCAAACAATCCAGACTTGAGAAATCATTGCAATCTCCAGTACAGAATGTTCCATTCATTCACTGCGAATCTGGAATTCAACTGAATCTCCACTACCTGCAGATTTATCTTACACCACTTGTGAATGTCCAAGTAAAACAATGCTGGTTTTCAGAGGCCTGTTCATGTTCGCAGTCGTGCTGTTCAATTGGCTATCCACTCAACCTGTTTTGCTCCTCATTTTCCTGTGCACACAACCCAGCCTTCAGAAATCATTGTAATCTCCACTACAGGATGTTCCATTCATTCACTGGGAATCTGGAATTCATCTGAATCTGCACTCCACGCAGGCTTTCGTTACACCACTGCTGAAAGTCGAAGTAATGCAATACTGGTTTTCAGTGGTCTGTTCACATTCGAAGCCGAGGCTTTTTACAGGCTATCCACTCAACACTGGTCAGCTCTTCATTTTCGTGTCCCCACAATCCAGATTTCAGAAATCATTGCAATCTCCACTACAGAATGTTCCATTCATTCACTGCGAGTCTGGAGTTTATCTGATTCTCCACTCCCGCCTGGTTAACATTACACCACTTGTGAATGTCCAAGTAAGCCAATGCTGGTTTTCAGAGGCCTGTTCATACTCGCAGCCGTGCTGTTTAATTGACAATTCACTCCACCCTGTTCAGCTCTTCATTGTCCCACCACACTACCAGCCTTCAGAAATCTTTGTTATCTCCACTACAGAATGTTCCATTCATTCACTGCGAATCTGGAATTCATCTGACTCTCAACTCCACGCAGGTTTTCATTACACCACTGTTGAATGTCCAAGTAACCCAATGCTGGTTTTCAGCGGCCTGTTCATATTCGCAGCCCTGCTGTTTACTTGGCTATCGATTCAAGCCTGGTCAGCTCTTCATTTTCCTGTCCACACAACACAGGCTTCAGAAATCATTGGAATCTCCTCTACAGAATGTTCCATTCACTCACTGCGAATGTGGAATTCAACTGACTCTCCACTCCATGCAGGTTTTCCTTACACCACTGATGAATGTCCAAGTAACCCAATGCTGGTTTTCAGCTGCATGTTCACACTCGCAGCCATGCTATACAATTGGCTTTCCACTAAATCCTGATTAGTTCTTGATTTTCCTTCCACACGACCCAGCCTTCAGAAATCGTTGGAATCTCCACTAGAGAATGTTCCATTCATTCACTGCGAATCTGGAATTCCTCTGAACCTCCACTCCCGGCAGGTTTTCGTTACACCACTGTTGAATGTCCAAGTAACCCAATGTTTTAAGTGTTTTCTTCACAAGCGCAGTGGTGCTGTTCAATTGGCTATCCACTCAACCCTGGCCAGCTCTACATTTTCCTGTCCACACCACAGAGACTGGAGAAATCATTGTTATCTCCACTACAGAATGTTCCATTCATTCACAGCGAATCTGGAATTCATCTGAATCTCCACTCCCGGCAGGTTTTCGTGACACCACTGGTAAATATCCAAGTAAGCCAATGCTGGTTTTAAGTGGCCTGCTCATACTCTCAGCCGTGCTGTTCAATTTGCTATCCACTCAACCCTCTTCAGCTCCATTTTCCTGTCCACATAACCCAAACTTCAGAAACAATTGGTATCTCCTCCACAGAATGTTCCATTCATTGACGGCAAATCTGAAATTCATCTAATTCTCAACTCCCGTCAGGTTTTCGTTACACCACTTGTGAATGTCCAATTAAGCCAAAGCTGGTTTTCAGTGGCCTGTTCTTACTACGAGACGTGCTGTTCATTTGGCTATCCATTCCACCCTGTTCAGCTCTACATTTTCGTGTCCACAAAACCCAGCCTTCAGAAATCATTGGAATCACCACTAGAGAATGTTCCATTCATTCACTGCGAATCTGGAATTCATCTGAATCTCCACTCCCGGCAGGTTTTCATTGCACCACTGCTGAATGTTCAAGTAACGCAATGATGGTTTTCAGCGGTCTATTCACACTCGAACCCGTGCTGTTCACGGTCTAGCGACTCAACACTGGTGAGTTCTTCTTTTTCCAGTTCAGACAATACAAACCTCAGAAACCATTGCAATCTACACTACAGAATGTTTCATTCATTCAGGCGAATCTTGAATTCATCTTGTTCTCCACTCCCAGCAGGTTTTCGTTTCACCACTGGTGAATGTCCAAGCAACCCAAGGCTGGTTTCAGCTGCGTGTTAACACTCGCAGCCGTGCTGTTCAATTGGCTATCCAGTGAACGCTGGTTAGCTCTTGATTTTCCTTCCACACACCGAGCCTTCAGAAATCATTCTTATCTCCACTTCAGAATGTTCCATTCGTTCCCTGCGAATCTGGAATTCCTCTGACTCTCCACACCAGGCAGATTTTCCTAACAACACTGGTGAATGACCAGGTAATCCAATGCTGGTTTTCAGCGGCTGTTCACACTCACAGCCTTGCTGTTCAATTGGCAATCCAGTCAAACCTAGTCAGCTCTTCATTTTCCTGTCCACACAACCCAGCGTTCAGAAATCATTGGAATCTCTACTACAGAAATTTCCATTCATTCACTGTGAATCTGGAAATACTCTGAATCTGCATTCCAGGAAGGCTTTCGTTACACCACTGATGAATGTCCAAGTAATGCAATGCTGCTTCTTAGTGGTCTGTTCACACTCGAAACCGTGCTGTTCATTGGCTATCCACTCAATATCGGTCAGCTCTTCAATATCCTGTCCAGACTATCCAGATTCCTAAATGTTGGCAATCACCACTACAGAATGTTCCATTCAATCACGCGAATCTGGAATTCATCAGAGTCTCCACTCCTGGAAGGTTTTCGTGACACCACTGGTAAATGTCCAAGGAAGACAATGCTGGTTTTAAGCCGCCTGCTAACACACTCAGCCGTGCTGTTCAATTTGCTATCCACCCAACCCTATTCAGCTCTACATTTTCCTGTCCTCATAACCCAACCTTCAGAAATAATTGGTATCTCCTCCACAGAATGTTCCGTTCATTCACTGCGAATCTTAAATTCATCTGACTCTCAACTCCCGGCGGGTTATCGTTACACCACTTGTGAATGTCCAAGTAAGCCAATGCTGGTTTTCAGTGGCCTGTTCATACTAAGAGACGTGCTGTTCATTTGGCTATCCACTCCACCCTGTTCAGCTCTACATTTTCGTGTCCACAAAACCCAGCCTTCAGAAATCATTGGAATCACCACTAGAGAATGTTCCATTCATTCACTGCGAATCTGGAATTCCTCTGAACCTCCACTCCTGGCAGGTTTTCGTTACGCCACTGGTGAATGTCCAAGTAACTCAATACTGGTTTTCAGAGGCATGTTCAACTCGCAGAAGTGCTGTTCAATGGGCTATCCACTCAATATTGGTCAGCTCTTCATTTTCCTCTCCACACAAACCAGCCTTCAGAAATCATTGGGCTCTCCACTACAGACTGTTCCATTCATTCACTGCGATTCTGCAATTCATCTGACTCTCCGCTCCAGGCAGGTTTTCATTACAGCACTGGTGAATGACCAAGTAATCCAATGCTGGTTTTCAGCCGCCTTTTCACACTCGCAGTGTGCTGTTCAATTGTCTATCCACTCAAACCTGGTCAGCCTTTCATTTTCTTTTCCACAATATCAGACTTCAGAAATCATTGGAATCGCCAGTACAGAATGTTCCATTCATTCACTGCCAATCTGGAATTCATCTGAATCTGCACTCCAGGTAGGCTTTCATTACACCACTTATGAATGTCCAAGTAACACAATGCTGGTTTTCAGCGGTCTGTTCACACTCTAAGCCCTGCTTTTTACTGGGTATCCACACAACTGTGGTCAGCTCTTCATTTTCATGTCCAAACAATCCAGACTTGAGAAATCATTGCAATCTCCAGTACAGAATGTTCCATTCATTCACTGCGAATCTGGAATTCAACTGAATCTCCACTACCTGCAGATTTATCTTACACCACTTGTGAATGTCCAAGTAAAACAATGCTGGTTTTCAGAGGCCTGTTCATGTTCGCAGTCGTGCTGTTCAATTGGCTATCCACTCAACCTGTTTTGCTCCTCATTTTCCTGTGCACACAACCCAGCCTTCAGAAATCATTGTAATCTCCACTACAGGATGTTCCATTCATTCACTGGGAATCTGGAATTCATCTGAATCTGCACTCCACGCAGGCTTTCGTTACACCACTGCTGAAAGTCGAAGTAATGCAATACTGGTTTTCAGTGGTCTGTTCACATTCGAAGCCGAGGCTTTTTACAGGCTATCCACTCAACACTGGTCAGCTCTTCATTTTCGTGTCCCCACAATCCAGATTTCAGAAATCATTGCAATCTCCACTACAGAATGTTCCATTCATTCACTGCGAGTCTGGAGTTTATCTGATTCTCCACTCCCGCCTGGTTAACATTACACCACTTGTGAATGTCCAAGTAAGCCAATGCTGGTTTTCAGAGGCCTGTTCATACTCGCAGCCGTGCTGTTTAATTGACAATTCACTCCACCCTGTTCAGCTCTTCATTGTCCCACCACACTACCAGCCTTCAGAAATCTTTGTTATCTCCACTACAGAATGTTCCATTCATTCACTGCGAATCTGGAATTCATCTGACTCTCAACTCCACGCAGGTTTTCATTACACCACTGTTGAATGTCCAAGTAACCCAATGCTGGTTTTCAGCGGCCTGTTCATATTCGCAGCCCTGCTGTTTACTTGGCTATCGATTCAAGCCTGGTCAGCTCTTCATTTTCCTGTCCACACAACACAGGCTTCAGAAATCATTGGAATCTCCTCTACAGAATGTTCCATTCACTCACTGCGAATGTGGAATTCAACTGACTCTCCACTCCATGCAGGTTTTCCTTACACCACTGATGAATGTCCAAGTAACCCAATGCTGGTTTTCAGCTGCATGTTCACACTCGCAGCCATGCTATACAATTGGCTTTCCACTAAATCCTGATTAGTTCTTGATTTTCCTTCCACACGACCCAGCCTTCAGAAATCGTTGGAATCTCCACTAGAGAATGTTCCATTCATTCACTGCGAATCTGGAATTCCTCTGAACCTCCACTCCCGGCAGGTTTTCGTTACACCACTGTTGAATGTCCAAGTAACCCAATGTTTTAAGTGTTTTCTTCACAAGCGCAGTGGTGCTGTTCAATTGGCTATCCACTCAACCCTGGCCAGCTCTACATTTTCCTGTCCACACCACAGAGACTGGAGAAATCATTGTTATCTCCACTACAGAATGTTCCATTCATTCACAGCGAATCTGGAATTCATCTGAATCTCCACTCCCGGCAGGTTTTCGTGACACCACTGGTAAATATCCAAGTAAGCCAATGCTGGTTTTAAGTGGCCTGCTCATACTCTCAGCCGTGCTGTTCAATTTGCTATCCACTCAACCCTCTTCAGCTCCATTTTCCTGTCCACATAACCCAAACTTCAGAAACAATTGGTATCTCCTCCACAGAATGTTCCATTCATTGACGGCAAATCTGAAATTCATCTAATTCTCAACTCCCGTCAGGTTTTCGTTACACCACTTGTGAATGTCCAATTAAGCCAAAGCTGGTTTTCAGTGGCCTGTTCTTACTACGAGACGTGCTGTTCATTTGGCTATCCATTCCACCCTGTTCAGCTCTACATTTTCGTGTCCACAAAACCCAGCCTTCAGAAATCATTGGAATCACCACTAGAGAATGTTCCATTCATTCACTGCGAATCTGGAATTCATCTGAATCTCCACTCCCGGCAGGTTTTCATTGCACCACTGCTGAATGTTCAAGTAACGCAATGATGGTTTTCAGCGGTCTATTCACACTCGAACCCGTGCTGTTCACGGTCTAGCGACTCAACACTGGTGAGTTCTTCTTTTTCCAGTTCAGACAATACAAACCTCAGAAACCATTGCAATCTACACTACAGAATGTTTCATTCATTCAGGCGAATCTTGAATTCATCTTGTTCTCCACTCCCAGCAGGTTTTCGTTTCACCACTGGTGAATGTCCAAGCAACCCAAGGCTGGTTTCAGCTGCGTGTTAACACTCGCAGCCGTGCTGTTCAATTGGCTATCCAGTGAACGCTGGTTAGCTCTTGATTTTCCTTCCACACACCGAGCCTTCAGAAATCATTCTTATCTCCACTTCAGAATGTTCCATTCGTTCCCTGCGAATCTGGAATTCCTCTGACTCTCCACACCAGGCAGATTTTCCTAACAACACTGGTGAATGACCAGGTAATCCAATGCTGGTTTTCAGCGGCTGTTCACACTCACAGCCTTGCTGTTCAATTGGCAATCCAGTCAAACCTAGTCAGCTCTTCATTTTCCTGTCCACACAACCCAGCGTTCAGAAATCATTGGAATCTCTACTACAGAAATTTCCATTCATTCACTGTGAATCTGGAAATACTCTGAATCTGCATTCCAGGAAGGCTTTCGTTACACCACTGATGAATGTCCAAGTAATGCAATGCTGCTTCTTAGTGGTCTGTTCACACTCGAAACCGTGCTGTTCATTGGCTATCCACTCAATATCGGTCAGCTCTTCAATATCCTGTCCAGACTATCCAGATTCCTAAATGTTGGCAATCACCACTACAGAATGTTCCATTCAATCACGCGAATCTGGAATTCATCAGAGTCTCCACTCCTGGAAGGTTTTCGTGACACCACTGGTAAATGTCCAAGGAAGACAATGCTGGTTTTAAGCCGCCTGCTAACACACTCAGCCGTGCTGTTCAATTTGCTATCCACCCAACCCTATTCAGCTCTACATTTTCCTGTCCTCATAACCCAACCTTCAGAAATAATTGGTATCTCCTCCACAGAATGTTCCGTTCATTCACTGCGAATCTTAAATTCATCTGACTCTCAACTCCCGGCGGGTTATCGTTACACCACTTGTGAATGTCCAAGTAAGCCAATGCTGGTTTTCAGTGGCCTGTTCATACTAAGAGACGTGCTGTTCATTTGGCTATCCACTCCACCCTGTTCAGCTCTACATTTTCGTGTCCACAAAACCCAGCCTTCAGAAATCATTGGAATCACCACTAGAGAATGTTCCATTCATTCACTGCGAATCTGGAATTCCTCTGAACCTCCACTCCTGGCAGGTTTTCGTTACGCCACTGGTGAATGTCCAAGTAACTCAATACTGGTTTTCAGAGGCATGTTCAACTCGCAGAAGTGCTGTTCAATGGGCTATCCACTCAATATTGGTCAGCTCTTCATTTTCCTCTCCACACAAACCAGCCTTCAGAAATCATTGGGCTCTCCACTACAGACTGTTCCATTCATTCACTGCGATTCTGCAATTCATCTGACTCTCCGCTCCAGGCAGGTTTTCATTACAGCACTGGTGAATGACCAAGTAATCCAATGCTGGTTTTCAGCCGCCTTTTCACACTCGCAGTGTGCTGTTCAATTGTCTATCCACTCAAACCTGGTCAGCCTTTCATTTTCTTTTCCACAATATCAGACTTCAGAAATCATTGGAATCGCCAGTACAGAATGTTCCATTCATTCACTGCCAATCTGGAATTCATCTGAATCTGCACTCCAGGTAGGCTTTCATTACACCACTTATGAATGTCCAAGTAACACAATGCTGGTTTTCAGCGGTCTGTTCACACTCTAAGCCCTGCTTTTTACTGGGTATCCACACAACTGTGGTCAGCTCTTCATTTTCATGTCCAAACAATCCAGACTTGAGAAATCATTGCAATCTCCAGTACAGAATGTTCCATTCATTCACTGCGAATCTGGAATTCAACTGAATCTCCACTACCTGCAGATTTATCTTACACCACTTGTGAATGTCCAAGTAAAACAATGCTGGTTTTCAGAGGCCTGTTCATGTTCGCAGTCGTGCTGTTCAATTGGCTATCCACTCAACCTGTTTTGCTCCTCATTTTCCTGTGCACACAACCCAGCCTTCAGAAATCATTGTAATCTCCACTACAGGATGTTCCATTCATTCACTGGGAATCTGGAATTCATCTGAATCTGCACTCCACGCAGGCTTTCGTTACACCACTGCTGAAAGTCGAAGTAATGCAATACTGGTTTTCAGTGGTCTGTTCACATTCGAAGCCGAGGCTTTTTACAGGCTATCCACTCAACACTGGTCAGCTCTTCATTTTCGTGTCCCCACAATCCAGATTTCAGAAATCATTGCAATCTCCACTACAGAATGTTCCATTCATTCACTGCGAGTCTGGAGTTTATCTGATTCTCCACTCCCGCCTGGTTAACATTACACCACTTGTGAATGTCCAAGTAAGCCAATGCTGGTTTTCAGAGGCCTGTTCATACTCGCAGCCGTGCTGTTTAATTGACAATTCACTCCACCCTGTTCAGCTCTTCATTGTCCCACCACACTACCAGCCTTCAGAAATCTTTGTTATCTCCACTACAGAATGTTCCATTCATTCACTGCGAATCTGGAATTCATCTGACTCTCAACTCCACGCAGGTTTTCATTACACCACTGTTGAATGTCCAAGTAACCCAATGCTGGTTTTCAGCGGCCTGTTCATATTCGCAGCCCTGCTGTTTACTTGGCTATCGATTCAAGCCTGGTCAGCTCTTCATTTTCCTGTCCACACAACACAGGCTTCAGAAATCATTGGAATCTCCTCTACAGAATGTTCCATTCACTCACTGCGAATGTGGAATTCAACTGACTCTCCACTCCATGCAGGTTTTCCTTACACCACTGATGAATGTCCAAGTAACCCAATGCTGGTTTTCAGCTGCATGTTCACACTCGCAGCCATGCTATACAATTGGCTTTCCACTAAATCCTGATTAGTTCTTGATTTTCCTTCCACACGACCCAGCCTTCAGAAATCGTTGGAATCTCCACTAGAGAATGTTCCATTCATTCACTGCGAATCTGGAATTCCTCTGAACCTCCACTCCCGGCAGGTTTTCGTTACACCACTGTTGAATGTCCAAGTAACCCAATGTTTTAAGTGTTTTCTTCACAAGCGCAGTGGTGCTGTTCAATTGGCTATCCACTCAACCCTGGCCAGCTCTACATTTTCCTGTCCACACCACAGAGACTGGAGAAATCATTGTTATCTCCACTACAGAATGTTCCATTCATTCACAGCGAATCTGGAATTCATCTGAATCTCCACTCCCGGCAGGTTTTCGTGACACCACTGGTAAATATCCAAGTAAGCCAATGCTGGTTTTAAGTGGCCTGCTCATACTCTCAGCCGTGCTGTTCAATTTGCTATCCACTCAACCCTCTTCAGCTCCATTTTCCTGTCCACATAACCCAAACTTCAGAAACAATTGGTATCTCCTCCACAGAATGTTCCATTCATTGACGGCAAATCTGAAATTCATCTAATTCTCAACTCCCGTCAGGTTTTCGTTACACCACTTGTGAATGTCCAATTAAGCCAAAGCTGGTTTTCAGTGGCCTGTTCTTACTACGAGACGTGCTGTTCATTTGGCTATCCATTCCACCCTGTTCAGCTCTACATTTTCGTGTCCACAAAACCCAGCCTTCAGAAATCATTGGAATCACCACTAGAGAATGTTCCATTCATTCACTGCGAATCTGGAATTCATCTGAATCTCCACTCCCGGCAGGTTTTCATTGCACCACTGCTGAATGTTCAAGTAACGCAATGATGGTTTTCAGCGGTCTATTCACACTCGAACCCGTGCTGTTCACGGTCTAGCGACTCAACACTGGTGAGTTCTTCTTTTTCCAGTTCAGACAATACAAACCTCAGAAACCATTGCAATCTACACTACAGAATGTTTCATTCATTCAGGCGAATCTTGAATTCATCTTGTTCTCCACTCCCAGCAGGTTTTCGTTTCACCACTGGTGAATGTCCAAGCAACCCAAGGCTGGTTTCAGCTGCGTGTTAACACTCGCAGCCGTGCTGTTCAATTGGCTATCCAGTGAACGCTGGTTAGCTCTTGATTTTCCTTCCACACACCGAGCCTTCAGAAATCATTCTTATCTCCACTTCAGAATGTTCCATTCGTTCCCTGCGAATCTGGAATTCCTCTGACTCTCCACACCAGGCAGATTTTCCTAACAACACTGGTGAATGACCAGGTAATCCAATGCTGGTTTTCAGCGGCTGTTCACACTCACAGCCTTGCTGTTCAATTGGCAATCCAGTCAAACCTAGTCAGCTCTTCATTTTCCTGTCCACACAACCCAGCGTTCAGAAATCATTGGAATCTCTACTACAGAAATTTCCATTCATTCACTGTGAATCTGGAAATACTCTGAATCTGCATTCCAGGAAGGCTTTCGTTACACCACTGATGAATGTCCAAGTAATGCAATGCTGCTTCTTAGTGGTCTGTTCACACTCGAAACCGTGCTGTTCATTGGCTATCCACTCAATATCGGTCAGCTCTTCAATATCCTGTCCAGACTATCCAGATTCCTAAATGTTGGCAATCACCACTACAGAATGTTCCATTCAATCACGCGAATCTGGAATTCATCAGAGTCTCCACTCCTGGAAGGTTTTCGTGACACCACTGGTAAATGTCCAAGGAAGACAATGCTGGTTTTAAGCCGCCTGCTAACACACTCAGCCGTGCTGTTCAATTTGCTATCCACCCAACCCTATTCAGCTCTACATTTTCCTGTCCTCATAACCCAACCTTCAGAAATAATTGGTATCTCCTCCACAGAATGTTCCGTTCATTCACTGCGAATCTTAAATTCATCTGACTCTCAACTCCCGGCGGGTTATCGTTACACCACTTGTGAATGTCCAAGTAAGCCAATGCTGGTTTTCAGTGGCCTGTTCATACTAAGAGACGTGCTGTTCATTTGGCTATCCACTCCACCCTGTTCAGCTCTACATTCTCGTGTCCACAAAACCCAGCCTTCAGAAATCATTGGAATCACCACTAGAGAATGTTCCATTCATTCACTGCGAATCTGGAATTCCTCTGAACCTCCACTCCTGGCAGGTTTTCGTTACGCCACTGGTGAATGTCCAAGTAACTCAATACTGGTTTTCAGAGGCATGTTCAACTCGCAGAAGTGCTGTTCAATGGGCTATCCACTCAATATTGGTCAGCTCTTCATTTTCCTCTCCACACAAACCAGCCTTCAGAAATCATTGGGCTCTCCACTACAGACTGTTCCATTCATTCACTGCGATTCTGCAATTCATCTGACTCTCCGCTCCAGGCAGGTTTTCATTACAGCACTGGTGAATGACCAAGTAATCCAATGCTGGTTTTCAGCCGCCTTTTCACACTCGCAGTGTGCTGTTCAATTGTCTATCCACTCAAACCTGGTCAGCCTTTCATTTTCTTTTCCACAATATCAGACTTCAGAAATCATTGGAATCGCCAGTACAGAATGTTCCATTCATTCACTGCCAATCTGGAATTCATCTGAATCTGCACTCCAGGTAGGCTTTCATTACACCACTTATGAATGTCCAAGTAACACAATGCTGGTTTTCAGCGGTCTGTTCACACTCTAAGCCCTGCTTTTTACTGGGTATCCACACAACTGTGGTCAGCTCTTCATTTTCATGTCCAAACAATCCAGACTTGAGAAATCATTGCAATCTCCAGTACAGAATGTTCCATTCATTCACTGCGAATCTGGAATTCAACTGAATCTCCACTACCTGCAGATTTATCTTACACCACTTGTGAATGTCCAAGTAAAACAATGCTGGTTTTCAGAGGCCTGTTCATGTTCGCAGTCGTGCTGTTCAATTGGCTATCCACTCAACCTGTTTTGCTCCTCATTTTCCTGTGCACACAACCCAGCCTTCAGAAATCATTGTAATCTCCACTACAGGATGTTCCATTCATTCACTGGGAATCTGGAATTCATCTGAATCTGCACTCCACGCAGGCTTTCGTTACACCACTGCTGAAAGTCGAAGTAATGCAATACTGGTTTTCAGTGGTCTGTTCACATTCGAAGCCGAGGCTTTTTACAGGCTATCCACTCAACACTGGTCAGCTCTTCATTTTCGTGTCCCCACAATCCAGATTTCAGAAATCATTGCAATCTCCACTACAGAATGTTCCATTCATTCACTGCGAGTCTGGAGTTTATCTGATTCTCCACTCCCGCCTGGTTAACATTACACCACTTGTGAATGTCCAAGTAAGCCAATGCTGGTTTTCAGAGGCCTGTTCATACTCGCAGCCGTGCTGTTTAATTGACAATTCACTCCACCCTGCTCAGCTCTTCATTGTCCCACCACACTACCAGCCTTCAGAAATCTTTGTTATCTCCACTACAGAATGTTCCATTCATTCACTGCGAATCTGGAATTCATCTGACTCTCAACTCCACGCAGGTTTTCATTACACCACTGTTGAATGTCCAAGTAACCCAATGCTGGTTTTCAGCGGCCTGTTCATATTCGCAGCCCTGCTGTTTACTTGGCTATCGATTCAAGCCTGGTCAGCTCTTCATTTTCCTGTCCACACAACACAGGCTTCAGAAATCATTGGAATCTCCTCTACAGAATGTTCCATTCACTCACTGCGAATGTGGAATTCAACTGACTCTCCACTCCATGCAGGTTTTCCTTACACCACTGATGAATGTCCAAGTAACCCAATGCTGGTTTTCAGCTGCATGTTCACACTCGCAGCCATGCTATACAATTGGCTTTCCACTAAATCCTGATTAGTTCTTGATTTTCCTTCCACACGACCCAGCCTTCAGAAATCATTGGAATCTCCACTAGAGAATGTTCCATTCATTCACTGCGAATCTGGAATTCCTCTGAACCTCCACTCCCGGCAGGTTTTCGTTACACCACTGTTGAATGTCCAAGTAACCCAATGTTTTAAGTGTTTTCTTCACAAGCGCAGTGGTGCTGTTCAATTGGCTATCCACTCAACCCTGGCCAGCTCTACATTTTCCTGTCCACACCACAGAGACTGGAGAAATCATTGTTATCTCCACTACAGAATGTTCCATTCATTCACAGCGAATCTGGAATTCATCTGAATCTCCACTCCCGGCAGGTTTTCGTGACACCACTGGTAAATATCCAAGTAAGCCAATGCTGGTTTTAAGTGGCCTGCTCATACTCTCAGCCGTGCTGTTCAATTTGCTATCCACTCAACCCTCTTCAGCTCCATTTTCCTGTCCACATAACCCAAACTTCAGAAACAATTGGTATCTCCTCCACAGAATGTTCCATTCATTGACGGCAAATCTGAAATTCATCTAATTCTCAACTCCCGTCAGGTTTTCGTTACACCACTTGTGAATGTCCAATTAAGCCAAAGCTGGTTTTCAGTGGCCTGTTCTTACTACGAGACGTGCTGTTCATTTGGCTATCCATTCCACCCTGTTCAGCTCTACATTTTCGTGTCCACAAAACCCAGCCTTCAGAAATCATTGGAATCACCACTAGAGAATGTTCCATTCATTCACTGCGAATCTGGAATTCATCTGAATCTCCACTCCCGGCAGGTTTTCATTGCACCACTGCTGAATGTTCAAGTAACGCAATGATGGTTTTCAGCGGTCTATTCACACTCGAACCCGTGCTGTTCACGGTCTAGCGACTCAACACTGGTGAGTTCTTCTTTTTCCAGTTCAGACAATACAAACCTCAGAAACCATTGCAATCTACACTACAGAATGTTTCATTCATTCAGGCGAATCTTGAATTCATCTTGTTCTCCACTCCCAGCAGGTTTTCGTTTCACCACTGGTGAATGTCCAAGCAACCCAAGGCTGGTTTCAGCTGCGTGTTAACACTCGCAGCCGTGCTGTTCAATTGGCTATCCAGTGAACGCTGGTTAGCTCTTGATTTTCCTTCCACACACCGAGCCTTCAGAAATCATTCTTATCTCCACTTCAGAATGTTCCATTCGTTCCCTGCGAATCTGGAATTCCTCTGACTCTCCACACCAGGCAGATTTTCCTAACAACACTGGTGAATGACCAGGTAATCCAATGCTGGTTTTCAGCGGCTGTTCACACTCACAGCCTTGCTGTTCAATTGGCAATCCAGTCAAACCTAGTCAGCTCTTCATTTTCCTGTCCACACAACCCAGCGTTCAGAAATCATTGGAATCTCTACTACAGAAATTTCCATTCATTCACTGTGAATCTGGAAATACTCTGAATCTGCATTCCAGGAAGGCTTTCGTTACACCACTGATGAATGTCCAAGTAATGCAATGCTGCTTCTTAGTGGTCTGTTCACACTCGAAACCGTGCTGTTCATTGGCTATCCACTCAATATCGGTCAGCTCTTCAATATCCTGTCCAGACTATCCAGATTCCTAAATGTTGGCAATCACCACTACAGAATGTTCCATTCAATCACGCGAATCTGGAATTCATCAGAGTCTCCACTCCTGGAAGGTTTTCGTGACACCACTGGTAAATGTCCAAGGAAGACAATGCTGGTTTTAAGCCGCCTGCTAACACACTCAGCCGTGCTGTTCAATTTGCTATCCACCCAACCCTATTCAGCTCTACATTTTCCTGTCCTCATAACCCAACCTTCAGAAATAATTGGTATCTCCTCCACAGAATGTTCCGTTCATTCACTGCGAATCTTAAATTCATCTGACTCTCAACTCCCGGCGGGTTATCGTTACACCACTTGTGAATGTCCAAGTAAGCCAATGCTGGTTTTCAGTGGCCTGTTCATACTAAGAGACGTGCTGTTCATTTGGCTATCCACTCCACCCTGTTCAGCTCTACATTCTCGTGTCCACAAAACCCAGCCTTCAGAAATCATTGGAATCACCACTAGAGAATGTTCCATTCATTCACTGCGAATCTGGAATTCCTCTGAACCTCCACTCCTGGCAGGTTTTCGTTACGCCACTGGTGAATGTCCAAGTAACTCAATACTGGTTTTCAGAGGCATGTTCAACTCGCAGAAGTGCTGTTCAATGGGCTATCCACTCAATATTGGTCAGCTCTTCATTTTCCTCTCCACACAAACCAGCCTTCAGAAATCATTGGGCTCTCCACTACAGACTGTTCCATTCATTCACTGCGATTCTGCAATTCATCTGACTCTCCGCTCCAGGCAGGTTTTCATTACAGCACTGGTGAATGACCAAGTAATCCAATGCTGGTTTTCAGCCGCCTTTTCACACTCGCAGTGTGCTGTTCAATTGTCTATCCACTCAAACCTGGTCAGCCTTTCATTTTCTTTTCCACAATATCAGACTTCAGAAATCATTGGAATCGCCAGTACAGAATGTTCCATTCATTCACTGCCAATCTGGAATTCATCTGAATCTGCACTCCAGGTAGGCTTTCATTACACCACTTATGAATGTCCAAGTAACACAATGCTGGTTTTCAGCGGTCTGTTCACACTCTAAGCCCTGCTTTTTACTGGGTATCCACACAACTGTGGTCAGCTCTTCATTTTCATGTCCAAACAATCCAGACTTGAGAAATCATTGCAATCTCCAGTACAGAATGTTCCATTCATTCACTGCGAATCTGGAATTCAACTGAATCTCCACTACCTGCAGATTTATCTTACACCACTTGTGAATGTCCAAGTAAAACAATGCTGGTTTTCAGAGGCCTGTTCATGTTCGCAGTCGTGCTGTTCAATTGGCTATCCACTCAACCTGTTTTGCTCCTCATTTTCCTGTGCACACAACCCAGCCTTCAGAAATCATTGTAATCTCCACTACAGGATGTTCCATTCATTCACTGGGAATCTGGAATTCATCTGAATCTGCACTCCACGCAGGCTTTCGTTACACCACTGCTGAAAGTCGAAGTAATGCAATACTGGTTTTCAGTGGTCTGTTCACATTCGAAGCCGAGGCTTTTTACAGGCTATCCACTCAACACTGGTCAGCTCTTCATTTTCGTGTCCCCACAATCCAGATTTCAGAAATCATTGCAATCTCCACTACAGAATGTTCCATTCATTCACTGCGAGTCTGGAGTTTATCTGATTCTCCA
Source organism: Sorex fumeus (assembly GCF_029834395.1). NCBI lineage: Eukaryota > Metazoa > Chordata > Mammalia > Eulipotyphla > Soricidae > Sorex > Sorex fumeus. The sequence continues at coordinate 320,357 of NW_026606088.1, read as the reverse complement.
CTCCCGCCTGGTTAACATTACACCACTTGTGAATGTCCAAGTAAGCCAATGCTGGTTTTCAGAGGCCTGTTCATACTCGCAGCCGTGCTGTTTAATTGACAATTCACTCCACCCTGTTCAGCTCTTCATTGTCCCACCACACTACCAGCCTTCAGAAATCTTTGTTATCTCCACTACAGAATGTTCCATTCATTCACTGCGAATCTGGAATTCATCTGACTCTCAACTCCACGCAGGTTTTCATTACACCACTGTTGAATGTCCAAGTAACCCAATGCTGGTTTTCAGCGGCCTGTTCATATTCGCAGCCCTGCTGTTTACTTGGCTATCGATTCAAGCCTGGTCAGCTCTTCATTTTCCTGTCCACACAACACAGGCTTCAGAAATCATTGGAATCTCCTCTACAGAATGTTCCATTCACTCACTGCGAATGTGGAATTCAACTGACTCTCCACTCCATGCAGGTTTTCCTTACACCACTGATGAATGTCCAAGTAACCCAATGCTGGTTTTCAGCTGCATGTTCACACTCGCAGCCATGCTATACAATTGGCTTTCCACTAAATCCTGATTAGTTCTTGATTTTCCTTCCACACGACCCAGCCTTCAGAAATCGTTGGAATCTCCACTAGAGAATGTTCCATTCATTCACTGCGAATCTGGAATTCCTCTGAACCTCCACTCCCGGCAGGTTTTCGTTACACCACTGTTGAATGTCCAAGTAACCCAATGTTTTAAGTGTTTTCTTCACAAGCGCAGTGGTGCTGTTCAATTGGCTATCCACTCAACCCTGGCCAGCTCTACATTTTCCTGTCCACACCACAGAGACTGGAGAAATCATTGTTATCTCCACTACAGAATGTTCCATTCATTCACAGCGAATCTGGAATTCATCTGAATCTCCACTCCCGGCAGGTTTTCGTGACACCACTGGTAAATATCCAAGTAAGCCAATGCTGGTTTTAAGTGGCCTGCTCATACTCTCAGCCGTGCTGTTCAATTTGCTATCCACTCAACCCTCTTCAGCTCCATTTTCCTGTCCACATAACCCAAACTTCAGAAACAATTGGTATCTCCTCCACAGAATGTTCCATTCATTGACGGCAAATCTGAAATTCATCTAATTCTCAACTCCCGTCAGGTTTTCGTTACACCACTTGTGAATGTCCAATTAAGCCAAAGCTGGTTTTCAGTGGCCTGTTCTTACTACGAGACGTGCTGTTCATTTGGCTATCCATTCCACCCTGTTCAGCTCTACATTTTCGTGTCCACAAAACCCAGCCTTCAGAAATCATTGGAATCACCACTAGAGAATGTTCCATTCATTCACTGCGAATCTGGAATTCATCTGAATCTCCACTCCCGGCAGGTTTTCATTGCACCACTGCTGAATGTTCAAGTAACGCAATGATGGTTTTCAGCGGTCTATTCACACTCGAACCCGTGCTGTTCACGGTCTAGCGACTCAACACTGGTGAGTTCTTCTTTTTCCAGTTCAGACAATACAAACCTCAGAAACCATTGCAATCTACACTACAGAATGTTTCATTCATTCAGGCGAATCTTGAATTCATCTTGTTCTCCACTCCCAGCAGGTTTTCGTTTCACCACTGGTGAATGTCCAAGCAACCCAAGGCTGGTTTCAGCTGCGTGTTAACACTCGCAGCCGTGCTGTTCAATTGGCTATCCAGTGAACGCTGGTTAGCTCTTGATTTTCCTTCCACACACCGAGCCTTCAGAAATCATTCTTATCTCCACTTCAGAATGTTCCATTCGTTCCCTGCGAATCTGGAATTCCTCTGACTCTCCACACCAGGCAGATTTTCCTAACAACACTGGTGAATGACCAGGTAATCCAATGCTGGTTTTCAGCGGCTGTTCACACTCACAGCCTTGCTGTTCAATTGGCAATCCAGTCAAACCTAGTCAGCTCTTCATTTTCCTGTCCACACAACCCAGCGTTCAGAAATCATTGGAATCTCTACTACAGAAATTTCCATTCATTCACTGTGAATCTGGAAATACTCTGAATCTGCATTCCAGGAAGGCTTTCGTTACACCACTGATGAATGTCCAAGTAATGCAATGCTGCTTCTTAGTGGTCTGTTCACACTCGAAACCGTGCTGTTCATTGGCTATCCACTCAATATCGGTCAGCTCTTCAATATCCTGTCCAGACTATCCAGATTCCTAAATGTTGGCAATCACCACTACAGAATGTTCCATTCAATCACGCGAATCTGGAATTCATCAGAGTCTCCACTCCTGGAAGGTTTTCGTGACACCACTGGTAAATGTCCAAGGAAGACAATGCTGGTTTTAAGCCGCCTGCTAACACACTCAGCCGTGCTGTTCAATTTGCTATCCACCCAACCCTATTCAGCTCTACATTTTCCTGTCCTCATAACCCAACCTTCAGAAATAATTGGTATCTCCTCCACAGAATGTTCCGTTCATTCACTGCGAATCTTAAATTCATCTGACTCTCAACTCCCGGCGGGTTATCGTTACACCACTTGTGAATGTCCAAGTAAGCCAATGCTGGTTTTCAGTGGCCTGTTCATACTAAGAGACGTGCTGTTCATTTGGCTATCCACTCCACCCTGTTCAGCTCTACATTCTCGTGTCCACAAAACCCAGCCTTCAGAAATCATTGGAATCACCACTAGAGAATGTTCCATTCATTCACTGCGAATCTGGAATTCCTCTGAACCTCCACTCCTGGCAGGTTTTCGTTACGCCACTGGTGAATGTCCAAGTAACTCAATACTGGTTTTCAGAGGCATGTTCAACTCGCAGAAGTGCTGTTCAATGGGCTATCCACTCAATATTGGTCAGCTCTTCATTTTCCTCTCCACACAAACCAGCCTTCAGAAATCATTGGGCTCTCCACTACAGACTGTTCCATTCATTCACTGCGATTCTGCAATTCATCTGACTCTCCGCTCCAGGCAGGTTTTCATTACAGCACTGGTGAATGACCAAGTAATCCAATGCTGGTTTTCAGCCGCCTTTTCACACTCGCAGTGTGCTGTTCAATTGTCTATCCACTCAAACCTGGTCAGCCTTTCATTTTCTTTTCCACAATATCAGACTTCAGAAATCATTGGAATCGCCAGTACAGAATGTTCCATTCATTCACTGCCAATCTGGAATTCATCTGAATCTGCACTCCAGGTAGGCTTTCATTACACCACTTATGAATGTCCAAGTAACACAATGCTGGTTTTCAGCGGTCTGTTCACACTCTAAGCCCTGCTTTTTACTGGGTATCCACACAACTGTGGTCAGCTCTTCATTTTCATGTCCAAACAATCCAGACTTGAGAAATCATTGCAATCTCCAGTACAGAATGTTCCATTCATTCACTGCGAATCTGGAATTCAACTGAATCTCCACTACCTGCAGATTTATCTTACACCACTTGTGAATGTCCAAGTAAAACAATGCTGGTTTTCAGAGGCCTGTTCATGTTCGCAGTCGTGCTGTTCAATTGGCTATCCACTCAACCTGTTTTGCTCCTCATTTTCCTGTGCACACAACCCAGCCTTCAGAAATCATTGTAATCTCCACTACAGGATGTTCCATTCATTCACTGGGAATCTGGAATTCATCTGAATCTGCACTCCACGCAGGCTTTCGTTACACCACTGCTGAAAGTCGAAGTAATGCAATACTGGTTTTCAGTGGTCTGTTCACATTCGAAGCCGAGGCTTTTTACAGGCTATCCACTCAACACTGGTCAGCTCTTCATTTTCGTGTCCCCACAATCCAGATTTCAGAAATCATTGCAATCTCCACTACAGAATGTTCCATTCATTCACTGCGAGTCTGGAGTTTATCTGATTCTCCACTCCCGCCTGGTTAACATTACACCACTTGTGAATGTCCAAGTAAGCCAATGCTGGTTTTCAGAGGCCTGTTCATACTCGCAGCCGTGCTGTTTAATTGACAATTCACTCCACCCTGTTCAGCTCTTCATTGTCCCACCACACTACCAGCCTTCAGAAATCTTTGTTATCTCCACTACAGAATGTTCCATTCATTCACTGCGAATCTGGAATTCATCTGACTCTCAACTCCACGCAGGTTTTCATTACACCACTGTTGAATGTCCAAGTAACCCAATGCTGGTTTTCAGCGGCCTGTTCATATTCGCAGCCCTGCTGTTTACTTGGCTATCGATTCAAGCCTGGTCAGCTCTTCATTTTCCTGTCCACACAACACAGGCTTCAGAAATCATTGGAATCTCCTCTACAGAATGTTCCATTCATTCACTGCGAATGTGGAATTCAACTGACTCTCCACTCCATGCAGGTTTTCCTTACACCACTGATGAATGTCCAAGTAACCCAATGCTGGTTTTCAGCTGCATGTTCACACTCGCAGCCATGCTATACAATTGGCTTTCCACTAAATCCTGATTAGTTCTTGATTTTCCTTCCACACGACCCAGCCTTCAGAAATCGTTGGAATCTCCACTAGAGAATGTTCCATTCATTCACTGCGAATGTGGAATTCCTCTGAACCTCCACTCCCGGCAGGTTTTCGTTACACCACTGTTGAATGTCCAAGTAACCCAATGTTTTAAGTGTTTTCTTCACAAGCGCAGTGGTGCTGTTCAATTGGCTATCCACTCAACCCTGGCCAGCTCTACATTTTCCTGTCCACACCACAGAGACTGGAGAAATCATTGTTATCTCCACTACAGAATGTTCCATTCATTCACAGCGAATCTGGAATTCATCTGAATCTCCACTCCCGGCAGGTTTTCGTGACACCACTGGTAAATATCCAAGTAAGCCAATGCTGGTTTTAAGTGGCCTGCTCATACTCTCAGCCGTGCTGTTCAATTTGCTATCCACTCAACCCTCTTCAGCTCCATTTTCCTGTCCACATAACCCAAACTTCAGAAACAATTGGTATCTCCTCCACAGAATGTTCCATTCATTGACGGCAAATCTGAAATTCATCTAATTCTCAACTCCCGTCAGGTTTTCGTTACACCACTTGTGAATGTCCAATTAAGCCAAAGCTGGTTTTCAGTGGCCTGTTCTTACTACGAGACGTGCTGTTCATTTGGCTATCCATTCCACCCTGTTCAGCTCTACATTTTCGTGTCCACAAAACCCAGCCTTCAGAAATCATTGGAATCACCACTAGAGAATGTTCCATTCATTCACTGCGAATCTGGAATTCATCTGAATCTCCACTCCCGGCAGGTTTTCATTGCACCACTGCTGAATGTTCAAGTAACGCAATGATGGTTTTCAGCGGTCTATTCACACTCGAACCCGTGCTGTTCACGGTCTAGCGACTCAACACTGGTGAGTTCTTCTTTTTCCAGTTCAGACAATACAAACCTCAGAAACCATTGCAATCTACACTACAGAATGTTTCATTCATTCAGGCGAATCTTGAATTCATCTTGTTCTCTACTCCCAGCAGGTTTTCGTTTCACCACTGGTGAATGTCCAAGCAACCCAAGGCTGGTTTCAGCTGCGTGTTAACACTCGCAGCCGTGCTGTTCAATTGGCTATCCAGTGAACGCTGGTTAGCTCTTGATTTTCCTTCCACACACCGAGCCTTCAGAAATCATTCTTATCTCCACTTCAGTATGTTCCATTCGTTCCCTGCGAATCTGGAATTCCTCTGACTCTCCACACCAGGCAGATTTTCCTAACAACACTGGTGAATGACCAGGTAATCCAATGCTGGTTTTCAGCGGCTGTTCACACTCACAGCCTTGCTGTTCAATTGGCAATCCAGTCAAACCTAGTCAGCTCTTCATTTTCCTGTCCACACAACCCAGCGTTCAGAAATCATTGGAATCTCTACTACAGAAATTTCCATTCATTCACTGTGAATCTGGAAATACTCTGAATCTGCATTCCAGGAAGGCTTTCGTTACACCACTGATGAATGTCCAAGTAATGCAATGCTGCTTCTTAGTGGTCTGTTCACACTCGAAACCGTGCTGTTCATTGGCTATCCACTCAATATCGGTCAGCTCTTCAATATCCTGTCCAGACTATCCAGATTCCTAAATGTTGGCAATCACCACTACAGAATGTTCCATTCAATCACGCGAATCTGGAATTCATCAGAGTCTCCACTCCTGGAAGGTTTTCGTGACACCACTGGTAAATGTCCAAGGAAGACAATGCTTGTTTTAAGCCGCCTGCTAACACACTCAGCCGTGCTGTTCAATTTGCTATCCCCCCAACCCTATTCAGCTCTACATTTTCCTGTCCTCATAACCCAACCTTCAGAAATAATTGGTATCTCCTCCACAGAATGTTCCGTTCATTCACTGCGAATCTTAAATTCATCTGACTCTCAACTCCCGGCGGGTTATCGTTACACCACTTGTGAATGTCCAAGTAAGCCAATGCTGGTTTTCAGTGGCCTGTTCATACTAAGAGACGTGCTGTTCATTTGGCTATCCACTCCACCCTGTTCAGCTCTACATTTTCGTGTCCACAAAACCCAGCCTTCAGAAATCATTGGAATCACCACTAGAGAATGTGCCATTCATTCACTGCGAATCTGGAATTCATCTGAACCTCCACTCCTGGCAGGTTTTCGTTACGCCACTGGTGAATGTCCAAGTAACTCAATACTGGTTTTCAGAGGCATGTTCAACTCGCAGAAGTGCTGTTCAATGGGCTATCCACTCAATATTGGTCAGCTCTTCATTTTCCTCTCCACACAAACCAGCCTTCAGAAATCATTGGGCTCTCCACTACAGACTGTTCCATTCATTCACTGCGATTCTGCAATTCATCTGACTCTCCGCTCCAGGCAGGTTTTCATTACAGCACTGGTGAATGACCAAGTAATCCAATGCTGGTTTTCAGCCGCCTTTTCACACTCGCAGTGTGCTGTTCAATTGTCTATCCACTCAAACCTGGTCAGCCTTTCATTTTCTTTTCCACAATATCAGACTTCAGAAATCATTGGAATCGCCAGTACAGAATGTTCCATTCATTCACTGCCAATCTGGAATTCATCTGAATCTGCACTCCAGGTAGGCTTTCATTACACCACTTATGAATGTCCAAGTAACACAATGCTGGTTTTCAGCGGTCTGTTCACACTCTAAGCCCTGCTTTTTACTGGGTATCCACACAACTGTGGTCAGCTCTTCATTTTCATGTCCAAACAATCCAGACTTGAGAAATCATTGCAATCTCCAGTACAGAATGTTCCATTCATTCACTGCGAATCTGGAATTCAACTGAATCTCCACTACCTGCAGATTTATCTTACACCACTTGTGAATGTCCAAGTAAAACAATGCTGGTTTTCAGAGGCCTGTTCATGTTCGCAGTCGTGCTGTTCAATTGGCTATCCACTCAACCTGTTTTGCTCCTCATTTTCCTGTGCACACAACCCAGCCTTCAGAAATCATTGTAATCTCCACTACAGGATGTTCCATTCATTCACTGGGAATCTGGAATTCATCTGAATCTGCACTCCACGCAGGCTTTCGTTACACCACTGCTGAAAGTCGAAGTAATGCAATACTGGTTTTCAGTGGTCTGTTCACATTCGAAGCCGAGGCTTTTTACAGGCTATCCACTCAACACTGGTCAGCTCTTCATTTTCGTGTCCCCACAATCCAGATTTCAGAAATCATTGCAATCTCCACTACAGAATGTTCCATTCATTCACTGCGAGTCTGGAGTTTATCTGATTCTCCACTCCCGCCTGGTTAACATTACACCACTTGTGAATGTCCAAGTAAGCCAATGCTGGTTTTCAGAGGCCTGTTCATACTCGCAGCCGTGCTGTTTAATTGACAATTCACTCCACCCTGTTCAGCTCTTCATTGTCCCACCACACTACCAGCCTTCAGAAATCTTTGTTATCTCCACTACAGAATGTTCCATTCATTCACTGCGAATCTGGAATTCATCTGACTCTCAACTCCACGCAGGTTTTCATTACACCACTGTTGAATGTCCAAGTAACCCAATGCTGGTTTTCAGCGGCCTGTTCATATTCGCAGCCCTGCTGTTTACTTGGCTATCGATTCAAGCCTGGTCAGCTCTTCATTTTCCTGTCCACACAACACAGGCTTCAGAAATCATTGGAATCTCCTCTACAGAATGTTCCATTCATTCACTGCGAATGTGGAATTCAACTGACTCTCCACTCCATGCAGGTTTTCCTTACACCACTGATGAATGTCCAAGTAACCCAATGCTGGTTTTCAGCTGCATGTTCACACTCGCAGCCATGCTGTACAATTGGCTTTCCACTAAATCCTGATTAGTTCTTGATTTTCCTTCCACACGACCCAGCCTTCAGAAATCGTTGGAATCTCCACTAGAGAATGTTCCATTCATTCACTGCGAATCTGGAATTCCTCTGAACCTCCACTCCCGGCAGGTTTTCGTTACACCACTGTTGAATGTCCAAGTAACCCAATGTTTTAAGTGTTTTCTTCACAAGCGCAGTGGTGCTGTTCAATTGGCTATCCACTCAACCCTGGCCAGCTCTACATTTTCCTGTCCACACCACAGAGACTGGAGAAATCATTGTTATCTCCACTACAGAATGTTCCATTCATTCACAGCGAATCTGGAATTCATCTGAATCTCCACTCCCGGCAGGTTTTCGTGACACCACTGGTAAATATCCAAGTAAGCCAATGCTGGTTTTAAGTGGCCTGCTCATACTCTCAGCCGTGCTGTTCAATTTGCTATCCACTCAACCCTCTTCAGCTCCATTTTCCTGTCCACATAACCCAAACTTCAGAAACAATTGGTATCTCCTCCACAGAATGTTCCATTCATTGACGGCAAATCTGAAATTCATCTAATTCTCAACTCCCGTCAGGTTTTCGTTACACCACTTGTGAATGTCCAATTAAGCCAAAGCTGGTTTTCAGTGGCCTGTTCTTACTACGAGACGTGCTGTTCATTTGGCTATCCATTCCACCCTGTTCAGCTCTACATTTTCGTGTCCACAAAACCCAGCCTTCAGAAATCATTGGAATCACCACTAGAGAATGTTCCATTCATTCACTGCGAATCTGGAATTCATCTGAATCTCCACTCCCGGCAGGTTTTCATTGCACCACTGCTGAATGTTCAAGTAACGCAATGATGGTTTTCAGCGGTCTATTCACACTCGAACCCGTGCTGTTCACGGTCTAGCGACTCAACACTGGTGAGTTCTTCTTTTTCCAGTTCAGACAATACAAACCTCAGAAACCATTGCAATCTACACTACAGAATGTTTCATTCATTCACGCGAATCTTGAATTCATCTTGTTCTCCACTCCCAGCAGGTTTTCGTTTCACCACTGGTGAATGTCCAAGCAACCCAAGGCTGGTTTCAGCTGCGTGTTAACACTCGCAGCCGTGCTGTTCAATTGGCTATCCAGTGAACGCTGGTTAGCTCTTGATTTTCCTTCCACACACCGAGCCTTCAGAAATCATTCTTATCTCCACTTCAGAATGTTCCGTTCGTTCCCTGCGAATCTGGAATTCCTCTGACTCTCCACACCAGGCAGATTTTCCTAACAACACTGGTGAATGACCAGGTAATCCAATGCTGGTTTTCAGCGGCTGTTCACACTCACAGCCTTGCTGTTCAATTGGCAATCCAGTCAAACCTAGTCAGCTCTTCATTTTCCTGTCCACACAACCCAGCGTTCAGAAATCATTGGAATCTCTACTACAGAAATTTCCATTCATTCACTGTGAATCTGGAAATACTCTGAATCTGCATTCCAGGAAGGCTTTCGTTACACCACTGATGAATGTCCAAGTAATGCAATGCTGCTTCTTAGTGGTCTGTTCACACTCGAAACCGTGCTGTTCATTGGCTATCCACTCAATATCGGTCAGCTCTTCAATATCCTGTCCAGACTATCCAGATTCCTAAATGTTGGCAATCACCACTACAGAATGTTCCATTCAATCACGCGAATCTGGAATTCATCAGAGTCTCCACTCCTGGAAGGTTTTCGTGACACCACTGGTAAATGTCCAAGGAAGACAATGCTGGTTTTAAGCCGCCTGCTAACACACTCAGCCGTGCTGTTCAATTTGCTATCCACCCAACCCTATTCAGCTCTACATTTTCCTGTCCTCATAACCCAACCTTCAGAAATAATTGGTATCTCCTCCACAGAATGTTCCGTTCATTCACTGCGAATCTTAAATTCATCTGACTCTCAACTCCCGGCGGGTTATCGTTACACCACTTGTGAATGTCCAAGTAAGCCAATGCTGGTTTTCAGTGGCCTGTTCATACTAAGAGACGTGCTGTTCATTTGGCTATCCACTCCACCCTGTTCAGCTCTACATTTTCATGTCCACAAAACCCAGCCTTCAGAAATCATTGGAATCACCACTAGAGAATGTTCCATTCATTCACTGCGAATCTGGAATTCCTCTGAACCTCCACTCCTGGCAGGTTTTCGTTACGCCACTGGTGAATGTCCAAGTAACTCAATACTGGTTTTCAGAGGCATGTTCAACTCGCAGAAGTGCTGTTCAATGGGCTATCCACTCAATATTGGTCAGCTCTTCATTTTCCTCTCCACACAAACCAGCCTTCAGAAATCATTGGGCTCTCCACTACAGACTGTTCCATTCATTCACTGCGATTCTGCAATTCATCTGACTCTCCGCTCCAGGCAGGTTTTCATTACAGCACTGGTGAATGACCAAGTAATCCAATGCTGGTTTTCAGCCGCCTTTTCACACTCGCAGTGTGCTGTTCAATTGTCTATCCACTCAAACCTGGTCAGCCTTTCATTTTCTTTTCCACAATATCAGACTTCAGAAATCATTGGAATCGCCAGTACAGAATGTTCCATTCATTCACTGCCAATCTGGAATTCATCTGAATCTGCACTCCAGGTAGGCTTTCATTACACCACTTATGAATGTCCAAGTAACACAATGCTGGTTTTCAGCGGTCTGTTCACACTCTAAGCCCTGCTTTTTACTGGGTATCCACACAACTGTGGTCAGCTCTTCATTTTCATGTCCAAACAATCCAGACTTGAGAAATCATTGCAATCTCCAGTACAGAATGTTCCATTCATTCACTGCGAATCTGGAATTCAACTGAATCTCCACTACCTGCAGATTTATCTTACACCACTTGTGAATGTCCAAGTAAAACAATGCTGGTTTTCAGAGGCCTGTTCATGTTCGCAGTCGTGCTGTTCAATTGGCTATCCACTCAACCTGTTTTGCTCCTCATTTTCCTGTGCACACAACCCAGCCTTCAGAAATCATTGTAATCTCCACTACAGGATGTTCCATTCATTCACTGGGAATCTGGAATTCATCTGAATCTGCACTCCACGCAGGCTTTCGTTACACCACTGCTGAAAGTCGAAGTAATGCAATACTGGTTTTCAGTGGTCTGTTCACATTCGAAGCCGAGGCTTTTTACAGGCTATCCACTCAACACTGGTCAGCTCTTCATTTTCGTGTCCCCACAATCCAGATTTCAGAAATCATTGCAATCTCCACTACAGAATGTTCCATTCATTCACTGCGAGTCTGGAGTTTATCTGATTCTCCACTCCCGCCTGGTTAACATTACACCACTTGTGAATGTCCAAGTAAGCCAATGCTGGTTTTCAGAGGCCTGTTCATACTCGCAGCCGTGCTGTTTAATTGACAATTCACTCCACCCTGTTCAGCTCTTCATTGTCCCACCACACTACCAGCCTTCAGAAATCTTTGTTATCTCCACTACAGAATGTTCCATTCATTCACTGCGAATCTGGAATTCATCTGACTCTCAACTCCACGCAGGTTTTCATTACACCACTGTTGAATGTCCAAGTAACCCAATGCTGGTTTTCAGCGGCCTGTTCATATTCGCAGCCCTGCTGTTTACTTGGCTATCGATTCAAGCCTGGTCAGCTCTTCATTTTCCTGTCCACACAACACAGGCTTCAGAAATCATTGGAATCTCCTCTACAGAATGTTCCATTCATTCACTGCGAATGTGGAATTCAACTGACTCTCCACTCCATGCAGGTTTTCCTTACACCACTGATGAATGTCCAAGTAACCCAATGCTGGTTTTCAGCTGCATGTTCACACTCGCAGCCATGCTATACAATTGGCTTTCCACTAAATCCTGATTAGTTCTTGATTTTCCTTCCACACGACCCAGCCTTCAGAAATCGTTGGAATCTCCACTAGAGAATGTTCCATTCATTCACTGCGAATCTGGAATTCCTCTGAACCTCCACTCCCGGCAGGTTTTCGTTACACCACTGTTGAATGTCCAAGTAACCCAATGTTTTAAGTGTTTTCTTCACAAGCGCAGTGGTGCTGTTCAATTGGCTATCCACTCAACCCTGGCCAGCTCTACATTTTCCTGTCCACACCACAGAGACTGGAGAAATCATTGTTATCTCCACTACAGAATGTTCCATTCATTCACAGCGAATCTGGAATTCATCTGAATCTCCACTCCCGGCAGGTTTTCGTGACACCACTGGTAAATATCCAAGTAAGCCAATGCTGGTTTTAAGTGGCCTGCTCATACTCTCAGCCGTGCTGTTCAATTTGCTATCCACTCAACCCTCTTCAGCTCCATTTTCCTGTCCACATAACCCAAACTTCAGAAACAATTGGTATCTCCTCCACAGAATGTTCCATTCATTGACGGCAAATCTGAAATTCATCTAATTCTCAACTCCCGTCAGGTTTTCGTTACACCACTTGTGAATGTCCAATTAAGCCAAAGCTGGTTTTCAGTGGCCTGTTCTTACTACGAGACGTGCTGTTCATTTGGCTATCCATTCCACCCTGTTCAGCTCTACATTTTCGTGTCCACAAAACCCAGCCTTCAGAAATCATTGGAATCACCACTAGAGAATGTTCCATTCATTCACTGCGAATCTGGAATTCATCTGAATCTCCACTCCCGGCAGGTTTTCATTGCACCACTGCTGAATGTTCAAGTAACGCAATGATGGTTTTCAGCGGTCTATTCACACTCGAACCCGTGCTGTTCACGGTCTAGCGACTCAACACTGGTGAGTTCTTCTTTTTCCAGTTCAGACAATACAAACCTCAGAAACCATTGCAATCTACACTACAGAATGTTTCATTCATTCAGGCGAATCTTGAATTCATCTTGTTCTCCACTCCCAGCAGGTTTTCGTTTCACCACTGGTGAATGTCCAAGCAACCCAAGGCTGGTTTCAGCTGCGTGTTAACACTCGCAGCCGTGCTGTTCAATTGGCTATCCAGTGAACGCTGGTTAGCTCTTGATTTTCCTTCCACACACCGAGCCTTCAGAAATCATTCTTATCTCCACTTCAGAATGTTCCATTCGTTCCCTGCGAATCTGGAATTCCTCTGACTCTCCACACCAGGCAGATTTTCCTAACAACACTGGTGAATGACCAGGTAATCCAATGCTGGTTTTCAGCGGCTGTTCACACTCACAGCCTTGCTGTTCAATTGGCAATCCAGTCAAACCTAGTCAGCTCTTCATTTTCCTGTCCACACAACCCAGCGTTCAGAAATCATTGGAATCTCTACTACAGAAATTTCCATTCATTCACTGTGAATCTGGAAATACTCTGAATCTGCATTCCAGGAAGGCTTTCGTTACACCACTGATGAATGTCCAAGTAATGCAATGCTGCTTCTTAGTGGTCTGTTCACACTCGAAACCGTGCTGTTCATTGGCTATCCACTCAATATCGGTCAGCTCTTCAATATCCTGTCCAGACTATCCAGATTCCTAAATGTTGGCAATCACCACTACAGAATGTTCCATTCAATCACGCGAATCTGGAATTCATCAGAGTCTCCACTCCTGGAAGGTTTTCGTGACACCACTGGTAAATGTCCAAGGAAGACAATGCTGGTTTTAAGCCGCCTGCTAACACACTCAGCCGTGCTGTTCAATTTGCTATCCACCCAACCCTATTCAGCTCTACATTTTCCTGTCCTCATAACCCAACCTTCAGAAATAATTGGTATCTCCTCCACAGAATGTTCCGTTCATTCACTGCGAATCTTAAATTCATCTGACTCTCAACTCCCGGCGGGTTATCGTTACACCACTTGTGAATGTCCAAGTAAGCCAATGCTGGTTTTCAGTGGCCTGTTCATACTAAGAGACGTGCTGTTCATTTGGCTATCCACTCCACCCTGTTCAGCTCTACATTTTCGTGTCCACAAAACCCAGCCTTCAGAAATCATTGGAATCACCACTAGAGAATGTTCCATTCATTCACTGCGAATCTGGAATTCCTCTGAACCTCCACTCCTGGCAGGTTTTCGTTACGCCACTGGTGAATGTCCAAGTAACTCAATACTGGTTTTCAGAGGCATGTTCAACTCGCAGAAGTGCTGTTCAATGGGCTATCCACTCAATATTGGTCAGCTCTTCATTTTCCTCTCCACACAAACCAGCCTTCAGAAATCATTGGGCTCTCCACTACAGACTGTTCCATTCATTCACTGCGATTCTGCAATTCATCTGACTCTCCGCTCCAGGCAGGTTTTCATTAGAGCACTGGTGAATGACCAAGTAATCCAATGCTGGTTTTCAGCCGCCTTTTCACACTCGCAGTGTGCTGTTCAATTGTCTATCCACTCAAACCTGGTCAGCCTTTCATTTTCTTTTCCACAATATCAGACTTCAGAAATCATTGGAATCGCCAGTACAGAATGTTCCATTCATTCACTGCCAATCTGGAATTCATCTGAATCTGCACTCCAGGTAGGCTTTCATTACACCACTTATGAATGTCCAAGTAACACAATGCTGGTTTTCAGCGGTCTGTTCACACTCTAAGCCCTGCTTTTTACTGGGTATCCACACAACTGTGGTCAGCTCTTCATTTTCATGTCCAAACAATCCAGACTTGAGAAATCATTGCAATCTCCAGTACAGAATGTTCCATTCATTCACTGCGAATCTGGAATTCAACTGAATCTCCACTACCTGCAGATTTATCTTACACCACTTGTGAATGTCCAAGTAAAACAATGCTGGTTTTCAGAGGCCTGTTCATGTTCGCAGTCGTGCTGTTCAATTGGCTATCCACTCAACCTGTTTTGCTCCTCATTTTCCTGTGCACACAACCCAGCCTTCAGAAATCATTGTAATCTCCACTACAGGATGTTCCATTCATTCACTGGGAATCTGGAATTCATCTGAATCTGCACTCCACGCAGGCTTTCGTTACACCACTGCTGAAAGTCGAAGTAATGCAATACTGGTTTTCAGTGGTCTGTTCACATTCGAAGCCGAGGCTTTTTACAGGCTATCCACTCAACACTGGTCAGCTCTTCATTTTCGTGTCCCCACAATCCAGATTTCAGAAATCATTGCAATCTCCACTACAGAATGTTCCATTCATTCACTGCGAGTCTGGAGTTTATCTGATTCTCCACTCCCGCCTGGTTAACATTACACCACTTGTGAATGTCCAAGTAAGCCAATGCTGGTTTTCAGAGGCCTGTTCATACTCGCAGCCGTGCTGTTTAATTGACAATTCACTCCACCCTGTTCAGCTCTTCATTGTCCCACCACACTACCAGCCTTCAGAAATCTTTGTTATCTCCACTACAGAATGTTCCATTCATTCACTGCGAATCTGGAATTCATCTGACTCTCAACTCCACGCAGGTTTTCATTACACCACTGTTGAATGTCCAAGTAACCCAATGCTGGTTTTCAGCGGCCTGTTCATATTCGCAGCCCTGCTGTTTACTTGGCTATCGATTCAAGCCTGGTCAGCTCTTCATTTTCCTGTCCACACAACACAGGCTTCAGAAATCATTGGAATCTCCTCTACAGAATGTTCCATTCATTCACTGCGAATGTGGAATTCAACTGACTCTCCACTCCATGCAGGTTTTCCTTACACCACTGATGAATGTCCAAGTAACCCAATGCTGGTTTTCAGCTGCATGTTCACACTCGCAGCCATGCTATACAATTGGCTTTCCACTAAATCCTGATTAGTTCTTGATTTTCCTTCCACACGACCCAGCCTTCAGAAATCGTTGGAATCTCCACTAGAGAATGTTCCATTCATTCACTGCGAATCTGGAATTCCTCTGAACCTCCACTCCCGGCAGGTTTTCGTTACACCACTGTTGAATGTCCAAGTAACCCAATGTTTTAAGTGTTTTCTTCACAAGCGCAGTGGTGCTGTTCAATTGGCTATCCACTCAACCCTGGCCAGCTCTACATTTTCCTGTCCACACCAGAGAGACTGGAGAAATCATTGTTATCTCCACTACAGAATGTTCCATTCATTCACAGCGAATCTGGAATTCATCTGAATCTCCACTCCCGGCAGGTTTTCGTGACACCACTGGTAAATATCCAAGTAAGCCAATGCTGGTTTTAAGTGGCCTGCTCATACTCTCAGCCGTGCTGTTCAATTTGCTATCCACTCAACCCTCTTCAGCTCCATTTTCCTGTCCACATAACCCAAACTTCAGAAACAATTGGTATCTCCTCCACAGAATGTTCCATTCATTGACGGCAAATCTGAAATTCATCTAATTCTCAACTCCCGTCAGGTTTTCGTTACACCACTTGTGAATGTCCAATTAAGCCAAAGCTGGTTTTCAGTGGCCTGTTCTTACTACGAGACGTGCTGTTCATTTGGCTATCCATTCCACCCTGTTCAGCTCTACATTTTCGTGTCCACAAAACCCAGCCTTCAGAAATCATTGGAATCACCACTAGAGAATGTTTCATTCATTCACTGCGAATCTGGAATTCATCTGAATCTCCACTCCCGGCAGGTTTTCATTGCACCACTGCTGAATGTTCAAGTAACGCAATGATGGTTTTCAGCGGTCTATTCACACTCGAACCCGTG
Source organism: Sorex fumeus (assembly GCF_029834395.1). Lineage (NCBI taxonomy): Eukaryota > Metazoa > Chordata > Mammalia > Eulipotyphla > Soricidae > Sorex > Sorex fumeus. Next base: position 303,499 of record NW_026606088.1, on the reverse strand, counting down.
CTGTTCACGGTCTAGCGACTCAACACTGGTGAGTTCTTCTTTTTCCAGTTCAGACAATACAAACCTCAGAAACCATTGCAATCTACACTACAGAATGTTTCATTCATTCACGCGAATCTTGAATTCATCTTGTTCTCCACTCCCAGCAGGTTTTCGTTTCACCACTGGTGAATGTCCAAGCAACCCAAGGCTGGTTTCAGCTGCGTGTTAACACTCGCAGCCGTGCTGTTCAATTGGCTATCCAGTGAACGCTGGTTAGCTCTTGATTTTCCTTCCACACACCAAGCCTTCAGAAATCATTCTTATCTCCACTTCAGAATGTTCCATTCGTTCCCTGCGAATCTGGAATTCCTCTGACTCTCCACACCAGGCAGTTTTTCCTAACAACACTGGTGAATGACCAGGTAATCCAATGCTGGTTTTCAGCGGCTGTTCACACTCACAGCCTTGCTGTTCAATTGGCAATCCAGTCAAACCTAGTCAGCTCTTCATTTTCCTGTCCACACAACCCAGCGTTCAGAAATCATTGGAATCTCTACTACAGAAATTTCCATTCATTCACTGTGAATCTGGAAATACTCTGAATCTGCATTCCAGGAAGGCTTTCGTTACACCACTGATGAATGTCCAAGTAATGCAATGCTGCTTCTTAGTGGTCTGTTCACACTCGAAACCGTGCTGTTCATTGGCTATCCACTCAATATCGGTCAGCTCTTCAATATCCTGTCCAGACTATCCAGATTCCTAAATGTTGGCAATCACCACTACAGAATGTTCCATTCAATCACGCGAATCTGGAATTCATCAGAGTCTCCACTCCTGGAAGGTTTTCGTGACACCACTGGTAAATGTCCAAGGAAGACAATGCTGGTTTTAAGCCGCCTGCTAACACACTCAGCCGTGCTGTTCAATTTGCTATCCACCCAACCCTATTCAGCTCTACATTTTCCTGTCCTCATAACCCAACCTTCAGAAATAATTGGTATCTCCTCCACAGAATGTTCCGTTCATTCACTGCGAATCTTAAATTCATCTGACTCTCAACTCCCGGCGGGTTATCGTTACACCACTTGTGAATGTCCAAGTAAGCCAATGCTGGTTTTCAGTGGCCTGTTCATACTAAGAGACGTGCTGTTCATTTGGCTATCCACTCCACCCTGTTCAGCTCTACATTTTCGTGTCCACAAAACCCAGCCTTCAGAAATCATTGGAATCACCACTAGAGAATGTTCCATTCATTCACTGCGAATCTGGAATTCCTCTGAACCTCCACTCCTGGCAGGTTTTCGTTACGCCACTGGTGAATGTCCAAGTAACTCAATACTGGTTTTCAGAGGCATGTTCAACTCGCAGAAGTGCTGTTCAATGGGCTATCCACTCAATATTGGTCAGCTCTTCATTTTCCTCTCCACACAAACCAGCCTTCAGAAATCATTGGGCTCTCCACTACAGACTGTTCCATTCATTCACTGCGATTCTGCAATTCATCTGACTCTCCGCTCCAGGCAGGTTTTCATTAGAGCACTGGTGAATGACCAAGTAATCCAATGCTGGTTTTCAGCCGCCTTTTCACACTCGCAGTGTGCTGTTCAATTGTCTATCCACTCAAACCTGGTCAGCCTTTCATTTTCTTTTCCACAATATCAGACTTCAGAAATCATTGGAATCGCCAGTACAGAATGTTCCATTCATTCACTGCCAATCTGGAATTCATCTGAATCTGCACTCCAGGTAGGCTTTCATTACACCACTTATGAATGTCCAAGTAACACAATGCTGGTTTTCAGCGGTCTGTTCACACTCTAAGCCCTGCTTTTTACTGGGTATCCACACAACTGTGGTCAGCTCTTCATTTTCATGTCCAAACAATCCAGACTTGAGAAATCATTGCAATCTCCAGTACAGAATGTTCCATTCATTCACTGCGAATCTGGAATTCAACTGAATCTCCACTACCTGCAGATTTATCTTACACCACTTGTGAATGTCCAAGTAAAACAATGCTGGTTTTCAGAGGCCTGTTCATGTTCGCAGTCGTGCTGTTCAATTGGCTATCCACTCAACCTGTTTTGCTCCTCATTTTCCTGTGCACACAACCCAGCCTTCAGAAATCATTGTAATCTCCACTACAGGATGTTCCATTCATTCACTGGGAATCTGGAATTCATCTGAATCTGCACTCCACGCAGGCTTTCGTTACACCACTGCTGAAAGTCGAAGTAATGCAATACTGGTTTTCAGTGGTCTGTTCACATTCGAAGCCGAGGCTTTTTACAGGCTATCCACTCAACACTGGTCAGCTCTTCATTTTCGTGTCCCCACAATCCAGATTTCAGAAATCATTGCAATCTCCACTACAGAATGTTCCATTCATTCACTGCGAGTCTGGAGTTTATCTGATTCTCCACTCCCGCCTGGTTAACATTACACCACTTGTGAATGTCCAAGTAAGCCAATGCTGGTTTTCAGAGGCCTGTTCATACTCGCAGCCGTGCTGTTTAATTGACAATTCACTCCACCCTGTTCAGCTCTTCATTGTCCCACCACACTACCAGCCTTCAGAAATCTTTGTTATCTCCACTACAGAATGTTCCATTCATTCACTGCGAATCTGGAATTCATCTGACTCTCAACTCCACGCAGGTTTTCATTACACCACTGTTGAATGTCCAAGTAACCCAATGCTGGTTTTCAGCGGCCTGTTCATATTCGCAGCCCTGCTGTTTACTTGGCTATCGATTCAAGCCTGGTCAGCTCTTCATTTTCCTGTCCACACAACACAGGCTTCAGAAATCATTGGAATCTCCTCTACAGAATGTTCCATTCATTCACTGCGAATGTGGAATTCAACTGACTCTCCACTCCATGCAGGTTTTCCTTACACCACTGATGAATGTCCAAGTAACCCAATGCTGGTTTTCAGCTGCATGTTCACACTCGCAGCCATGCTATACAATTGGCTTTCCACTAAATCCTGATTAGTTCTTGATTTTCCTTCCACACGACCCAGCCTTCAGAAATCGTTGGAATCTCCACTAGAGAATGTTCCATTCATTCACTGCGAATCTGGAATTCCTCTGAACCTCCACTCCCGGCAGGTTTTCGTTACACCACTGTTGAATGTCCAAGTAACCCAATGTTTTAAGTGTTTTCTTCACAAGCGCAGTGGTGCTGTTCAATTGGCTATCCACTCAACCCTGGCCAGCTCTACATTTTCCTGTCCACACCACAGAGACTGGAGAAATCATTGTTATCTCCACTACAGAATGTTCCATTCATTCACAGCGAATCTGGAATTCATCTGAATCTCCACTCCCGGCAGGTTTTCGTGACACCACTGGTAAATATCCAAGTAAGCCAATGCTGGTTTTAAGTGGCCTGCTCATACTCTCAGCCGTGCTGTTCAATTTGCTATCCACTCAACCCTCTTCAGCTCCATTTTCCTGTCCACATAACCCAAACTTCAGAAACAATTGGTATCTCCTCCACAGAATGTTCCATTCATTGACGGCAAATCTGAAATTCATCTAATTCTCAACTCCCGTCAGGTTTTCGTTACACCACTTGTGAATGTCCAATTAAGCCAAAGCTGGTTTTCAGTGGCCTGTTCTTACTACGAGACGTGCTGTTCATTTGGCTATCCATTCCACCCTGTTCAGCTCTACATTTTCGTGTCCACAAAACCCAGCCTTCAGAAATCATTGGAATCACCACTAGAGAATGTTCCATTCATTCACTGCGAATCTGGAATTCATCTGAATCTCCACTCCCGGCAGGTTTTCATTGCACCACTGCTGAATGTTCAAGTAACGCAATGATGGTTTTCAGCGGTCTATTCACACTCCAACCCGTGCTGTTCACGGTCTAGCGACTCAACACTGGTGAGTTCTTCTTTTTCCAGTTCAGACAATACAAACCTCAGAAACCATTGCAATCTACACTACAGAATGTTTCATTCATTCACGCGAATCTTGAATTCATCTTGTTCTCCACTCCCAGCAGGTTTTCGTTTCACCACTGGTGAATGTCCAAGCAACCCAAGGCTGGTTTCAGCTGCGTGTTAACACTCGCAGCCGTGCTGTTCAATTGGCTATCCAGTGAACGCTGGTTAGCTCTTGATTTTCCTTCCACACACCGAGCCTTCAGAAATCATTCTTATCTCCACTTCAGAATGTTCCATTCGTTCCCTGCGAATCTGGAATTCCTCTGACTCTCCACACCAGGCAGATTTTCCTAACAACACTGGTGAATGACCAGGTAATCCAATGCTGGTTTTCAGCGGCTGTTCACACTCACAGCCTTGCTGTTCAATTGGCAATCCAGTCAAACCTAGTCAGCTCTTCATTTTCCTGTCCACACAACCCAGCGTTCAGAAATCATTGGAATCTCTACTACAGAAATTTCCATTCATTCACTGTGAATCTGGAAATACTCTGAATCTGCATTCCAGGAAGGCTTTCGTTACACCACTGATGAATGTCCAAGTAATGCAATGCTGCTTCTTAGTGGTCTGTTCACACTCGAAACCGTGCTGTTCATTGGCTATCCACTCAATATCGGTCAGCTCTTCAATATCCTGTCCAGACTATCCAGATTCCTAAATGTTGGCAATCACCACTACAGAATGTTCCATTCAATCACGCGAATCTGGAATTCATCAGAGTCTCCACTCCTGGAAGGTTTTCGTGACACCACTGGTAAATGTCCAAGGAAGACAATGCTGGTTTTAAGCCGCCTGCTAACACACTCAGCCGTGCTGTTCACTTTGCTATCCACCCAACCCTATTCAGCTCTACATTTTCCTGTCCTCATAACCCAAACTTCAGAAATAATTGGTATCTCCTCCACAGAATGTTCCGTTCATTCACTGCGAATCTTAAATTCATCTGACTCTCAACTCCCGGCGGGTTATCGTTACACCACTTGTGAATGTCCAAGTAAGCCAATGCTGGTTTTCAGTGGCCTGTTCATACTAAGAGACGTGCTGTTCATTTGGCTATCCACTCCACCCTGTTCAGCTCTACATTTTCGTGTCCACAAAACCCAGCCTTCAGAAATCATTGGAATCACCACTAGAGAATGTTCCATTCATTCACTGCGAATCTGGAATTCCTCTGAACCTCCACTCCTGGCAGGTTTTCGTTACGCCACTGGTGAATGTCCAAGTAACTCAATACTGGTTTTCAGAGGCATGTTCAACTCGCAGAAGTGCTGTTCAATGGGCTATCCACTCAATATTGGTCAGCTCTTCATTTTCCTCTCCACACAAACCAGCCTTCAGAAATCATTGGGCTCTCCACTACAGACTGTTCCATTCATTCACTGCGATTCTGCAATTCATCTGACTCTCCGCTCCAGGCAGGTTTTCATTACAGCACTGGTGAATGACCAAGTAATCCAATGCTGGTTTTCAGCCGCCTTTTCACACTCGCAGTGTGCTGTTCAATTGTCTATCCACTCAAACCTGGTCAGCCTTTCATTTTCTTTTCCACAATATCAGACTTCAGAAATCATTGGAATCGCCAGTACAGAATGTTCCATTCATTCACTGCCAATCTGGAATTCATCTGAATCTGCACTCCAGGTAGGCTTTCATTACACCACTTATGAATGTCCAAGTAACACAATGCTGGTTTTCAGCGGTCTGTTCACACTCTAAGCCCTGCTTTTTACTGGGTATCCACACAACTGTGGTCAGCTCTTCATTTTCATGTCCAAACAATCCAGACTTGAGAAATCATTGCAATCTCCAGTACAGAATGTTCCATTCATTCACTGCGAATCTGGAATTCAACTGAATCTCCACTACCTGCAGATTTATCTTACACCACTTGTGAATGTCCAAGTAAAACAATGCTGGTTTTCAGAGGCCTGTTCATGTTCGCAGTCGTGCTGTTCAATTGGCTATCCACTCAACCTGTTTTGCTCCTCATTTTCCTGTGCACACAACCCAGCCTTCAGAAATCATTGTAATCTCCACTACAGGATGTTCCATTCATTCACTGGGAATCTGGAATTCATCTGAATCTGCACTCCACGCAGGCTTTCGTTACACCACTGCTGAAAGTCGAAGTAATGCAATACTGGTTTTCAGTGGTCTGTTCACATTCGAAGCCGAGGCTTTTTACAGGCTATCCACTCAACACTGGTCAGCTCTTCATTTTCGTGTCCCCACAATCCAGATTTCAGAAATCATTGCAATCTCCACTACAGAATGTTCCATTCATTCACTGCGAGTCTGGAGTTTATCTGATTCTCCACTCCCGCCTGGTTAACATTACACCACTTGTGAATGTCCAAGTAAGCCAATGCTGGTTTTCAGAGGCCTGTTCATACTCGCAGCCGTGCTGTTTAATTGACAATTCACTCCACCCTGTTCAGCTCTTCATTGTCCCACCACACTACCAGCCTTCAGAAATCTTTGTTATCTCCACTACAGAATGTTCCATTCATTCACTGCGAATCTGGAATTCATCTGACTCTCAACTCCACGCAGGTTTTCATTACACCACTGTTGAATGTCCAAGTAACCCAATGCTGGTTTTCAGCGGCCTGTTCATATTCGCAGCCCTGCTGTTTACTTGGCTATCGATTCAAGCCTGGTCAGCTCTTCATTTTCCTGTCCACACAACACAGGCTTCAGAAATCATTGGAATCTCCTCTACAGAATGTTCCATTCATTCACTGCGAATGTGGAATTCAACTGACTCTCCACTCCATGCAGGTTTTCCTTACACCACTGATGAATGTCCAAGTAACCCAATGCTGGTTTTCAGCTGCATGTTCACACTCGCAGCCATGCTATACAATTGGCTTTCCACTAAATCCTGATTAGTTCTTGATTTTCCTTCCACACGACCCAGCCTTCAGAAATCGTTGGAATCTCCACTAGAGAATGTTCCATTCATTCACTGCGAATCTGGAATTCCTCTGAACCTCCACTCCCGGCAGGTTTTCGTTACACCACTGTTGAATGTCCAAGTAACCCAATGTTTTAAGTGTTTTCTTCACAAGCGCAGTGGTGCTGTTCAATTGGCTATCCACTCAACCCTGGCCAGCTCTACATTTTCCTGTCCACACCACAGAGACTGGAGAAATCATTGTTATCTCCACTACAGAATGTTCCATTCATTCACAGCGAATCTGGAATTCATCTGAATCTCCACTCCCGGCAGGTTTTCGTGACACCACTGGTAAATATCCAAGTAAGCCAATGCTGGTTTTAAGTGGCCTGCTCATACTCTCAGCCGTGCTGTTCAATTTGCTATCCACTCAACCCTCTTCAGCTCCATTTTCCTGTCCACATAACCCAAACTTCAGAAACAATTGGTATCTCCTCCACAGAATGTTCCATTCATTGACGGCAAATCTGAAATTCATCTAATTCTCAACTCCCGTCAGGTTTTCGTTACACCACTTGTGAATGTCCAATTAAGCCAAAGCTGGTTTTCAGTGGCCTGTTCTTACTACGAGACGTGCTGTTCATTTGGCTATCCATTCCACCCTGTTCAGCTCTACATTTTCGTGTCCACAAAACCCAGCCTTCAGAAATCATTGGAATCACCACTAGAGAATGTTCCATTCATTCACTGCGAATCTGGAATTCATCTGAATCTCCACTCCCGGCAGGTTTTCATTGCACCACTTCTGAATGTTCAAGTAACGCAATGATGGTTTTCAGCGGTCTATTCACACTCGAACCCGTGCTGTTCACGGTCTAGCGACTCAACACTGGTGAGTTCTTCTTTTTCCAGTTCAGACAATACAAACCTCAGAAACCATTGCAATCTACACTACAGAATGTTTCATTCATTCACGCGAATCTTGAATTCATCTTGTTCTCCACTCCCAGCAGGTTTTCGTTTCACCACTGGTGAATGTCCAAGCAACCCAAGGCTGGTTTCAGCTGCGTGTTAACACTCGCAGCCGTGCTGTTCAATTGGCTATCCAGTGAACGCTGGTTAGCTCTTGATTTTCCTTCCACACACCGAGCCTTCAGAAATCATTCTTATCTCCACTTCAGAATGTTCCATTCGTTCCCTGCGAATCTGGAATTCCTCTGACTCTCCACACCAGGCAGATTTTCCTAACAACACTGGTGAATGACCAGGTAATCCAATGCTGGTTTTCAGCGGCTGTTCACACTCACAGCCTTGCTGTTCAATTGGCAATCCAGTCAAACCTAGTCAGCTCTTCATTTTCCTGTCCACACAACCCAGCGTTCAGAAATCATTGGAATCTCTACTACAGAAATTTCCATTCATTCACTGTGAATCTGGAAATACTCTGAATCTGCATTCCAGGAAGGCTTTCGTTACACCACTGATGAATGTCCAAGTAATGCAATGCTGCTTCTTAGTGGTCTGTTCACACTCGAAACCGTGCTGTTCATTGGCTATCCACTCAATATCGGTCAGCTCTTCAATATCCTGTCCAGACTATCCAGATTCCTAAATGTTGGCAATCACCACTACAGAATGTTCCATTCAATCACGCGAATCTGGAATTCATCAGAGTCTCCACTCCTGGAAGGTTTTCGTGACACCACTGGTAAATGTCCAAGGAAGACAATGCTGGTTTTAAGCCGCCTGCTAACACACTCAGCCGTGCTGTTCACTTTGCTATCCACCCAACCCTATTCAGCTCTACATTTTCCTGTCCTCATAACCCAACCTTCAGAAATAATTGGTATCTCCTCCACAGAATGTTCCGTTCATTCACTGCGAATCTTAAATTCATCTGACTCTCAACTCCCGGCGGGTTATCGTTACACCACTTGTGAATGTCCAAGTAAGCCAATGCTGGTTTTCAGTGGCCTGTTCATACTAAGAGACGTGCTGTTCATTTGGCTATCCACTCCACCCTGTTCAGCTCTACATTTTCGTGTCCACAAAACCCAGCCTTCAGAAATCATTGGAATCACCACTAGAGAATGTTCCATTCATTCACTGCGAATCTGGAATTCCTCTGAACCTCCACTCCTGGCAGGTTTTCGTTACGCCACTGGTGAATGTCCAAGTAACTCAATACTGGTTTTCAGAGGCATGTTCAACTCGCAGAAGTGCTGTTCAATGGGCTATCCACTCAATATTGGTCAGCTCTTCATTTTCCTCTCCACACAAACCAGCCTTCAGAAATCATTGGGCTCTCCACTACAGACTGTTCCATTCATTCACTGCGATTCTGCAATTCATCTGACTCTCCGCTCCAGGCAGGTTTTCATTACAGCACTGGTGAATGACCAAGTAATCCAATGCTGGTTTTCAGCCGCCTTTTCACACTCGCAGTGTGCTGTTCAATTGTCTATCCACTCAAACCTGGTCAGCCTTTCATTTTCTTTTCCACAATATCAGACTTCAGAAATCATTGGAATCGCCAGTACAGAATGTTCCATTCATTCACTGCCAATCTGGAATTCATCTGAATCTGCACTCCAGGTAGGCTTTCATTACACCACTTATGAATGTCCAAGTAACACAATGCTGGTTTTCAGCGGTCTGTTCACACTCTAAGCCCTGCTTTTTACTGGGTATCCACACAACTGTGGTCAGCTCTTCATTTTCATGTCCAAACAATCCAGACTTGAGAAATCATTGCAATCTCCAGTACAGAATGTTCCATTCATTCACTGCGAATCTGGAATTCAACTGAATCTCCACTACCTGCAGATTTATCTTACACCACTTGTGAATGTCCAAGTAAAACAATGCTGGTTTTCAGAGGCCTGTTCATGTTCGCAGTCGTGCTGTTCAATTGGCTATCCACTCAACCTGTTTTGCTCCTCATTTTCCTGTGCACACAACCCAGCCTTCAGAAATCATTGTAATCTCCACTACAGGATGTTCCATTCATTCACTGGGAATCTGGAATTCATCTGAATCTGCACTCCACGCAGGCTTTCGTTACACCACTGCTGAAAGTCGAAGTAATGCAATACTGGTTTTCAGTGGTCTGTTCACATTCGAAGCCGAGGCTTTTTACAGGCTATCCACTCAACACTGGTCAGCTCTTCATTTTCGTGTCCCCACAATCCAGATTTCAGAAATCATTGCAATCTCCACTACAGAATGTTCCATTCATTCACTGCGAGTCTGGAGTTTATCTGATTCTCCACTCCCGCCTGGTTAACATTACACCACTTGTGAATGTCCAAGTAAGCCAATGCTGGTTTTCAGAGGCCTGTTCATACTCGCAGCCGTGCTGTTTAATTGACAATTCACTCCACCCTGTTCAGCTCTTCATTGTCCCACCACACTACCAGCCTTCAGAAATCTTTGTTATCTCCACTACAGAATGTTCCATTCATTCACTGCGAATCTGGAATTCATCTGACTCTCAACTCCACGCAGGTTTTCATTACACCACTGTTGAATGTCCAAGTAACCCAATGCTGGTTTTCAGCGGCCTGTTCATATTCGCAGCCCTGCTGTTTACTTGGCTATCGATTCAAGCCTGGTCAGCTCTTCATTTTCCTGTCCACACAACACAGGCTTCAGAAATCATTGGAATCTCCTCTACAGAATGTTCCATTCATTCACTGCGAATGTGGAATTCAACTGACTCTCCACTCCATGCAGGTTTTCCTTACACCACTGATGAATGTCCAAGTAACCCAATGCTGGTTTTCAGCTGCATGTTCACACTCGCAGCCATGCTATACAATTGGCTTTCCACTAAATCCTGATTAGTTCTTGATTTTCCTTCCACACGACCCAGCCTTCAGAAATCGTTGGAATCTCCACTAGAGAATGTTCCATTCATTCACTGCGAATCTGGAATTCCTCTGAACCTCCACTCCCGGCAGGTTTTCGTTACACCACTGTTGAATGTCCAAGTAACCCAATGTTTTAAGTGTTTTCTTCACAAGCGCAGTGGTGCTGTTCAATTGGCTATCCACTCAACCCTGGCCAGCTCTACATTTTCCTGTCCACACCAGAGAGACTGGAGAAATCATTGTTATCTCCACTACAGAATGTTCCATTCATTCACAGCGAATCTGGAATTCATCTGAATCTCCACTCCCGGCAGGTTTTCGTGACACCACTGGTAAATATCCAAGTAAGCCAATGCTGGTTTTAAGTGGCCTGCTCATACTCTCAGCCGTGCTGTTCAATTTGCTATCCACTCAACCCTCTTCAGCTCCATTTTCCTGTCCACATAACCCAAACTTCAGAAACAATTGGTATCTCCTCCACAGAATGTTCCATTCATTGACGGCAAATCTGAAATTCATCTAATTCTCAACTCCCGTCAGGTTTTCGTTACACCACTTGTGAATGTCCAATTAAGCCAAAGCTGGTTTTCAGTGGCCTGTTCTTACTACGAGACGTGCTGTTCATTTGGCTATCCATTCCACCCTGTTCAGCTCTACATTTTCGTGTCCACAAAACCCAGCCTTCAGAAATCATTGGAATCACCACTAGAGAATGTTTCATTCATTCACTGCGAATCTGGAATTCATCTGAATCTCCACTCCCGGCAGGTTTTCATTGCACCACTGCTGAATGTTCAAGTAACGCAATGATGGTTTTCAGCGGTCTATTCACACTCGAACCCGTGCTGTTCACGGTCTAGCGACTCAACACTGGTGAGTTCTTCTTTTTCCAGTTCAGACAATACAAACCTCAGAAACCATTGCAATCTACACTACAGAATGTTTCATTCATTCACGCGAATCTTGAATTCATCTTGTTCTCCACTCCCAGCAGGTTTTCGTTTCACCACTGGTGAATGTCCAAGCAACCCAAGGCTGGTTTCAGCTGCGTGTTAACACTCGCAGCCGTGCTGTTCAATTGGCTATCCAGTGAACGCTGGTTAGCTCTTGATTTTCCTTCCACACACCGAGCCTTCAGAAATCATTCTTATCTCCACTTCAGAATGTTCCATTCGTTCCCTGCGAATCTGGAATTCCTCTGACTCTCCACACCAGGCAGATTTTCCTAACAACACTGGTGAATGACCAGGTAATCCAATGCTGGTTTTCAGCGGCTGTTCACACTCACAGCCTTGCTGTTCAATTGGCAATCCAGTCAAACCTAGTCAGCTCTTCATTTTCCTGTCCACACAACCCAGCGTTCAGAAATCATTGGAATCTCTACTACAGAAATTTCCATTCATTCACTGTGAATCTGGAAATACTCTGAATCTGCATTCCAGGAAGGCTTTCGTTACACCACTGATGAATGTCCAAGTAATGCAATGCTGCTTCTTAGTGGTCTGTTCACACTCGAAACCGTGCTGTTCATTGGCTATCCACTCAATATCGGTCAGCTCTTCAATATCCTGTCCAGACTATCCAGATTCCTAAATGTTGGCAATCACCACTACAGAATGTTCCATTCAATCACGCGAATCTGGAATTCATCAGAGTCTCCACTCCTGGAAGGTTTTCGTGACACCACTGGTAAATGTCCAAGGAAGACAATGCTGGTTTTAAGCCGCCTGCTAACACACTCAGCCGTGCTGTTCACTTTGCTATCCACCCAACCCTATTCAGCTCTACATTTTCCTGTCCTCATAACCCAACCTTCAGAAATAATTGGTATCTCCTCCACAGAATGTTCCGTTCATTCACTGCGAATCTTAAATTCATCTGACTCTCAACTCCCGGCGGGTTATCGTTACACCACTTGTGAATGTCCAAGTAAGCCAATGCTGGTTTTCAGTGGCCTGTTCATACTAAGAGACGTGCTGTTCATTTGGCTATCCACTCCACCCTGTTCAGCTCTACATTTTCGTGTCCACAAAACCCAGCCTTCAGAAATCATTGGAATCACCACTAGAGAATGTTCCATTCATTCACTGCGAATCTGGAATTCCTCTGAACCTCCACTCCTGGCAGGTTTTCGTTACGCCACTGGTGAATGTCCAAGTAACTCAATACTGGTTTTCAGAGGCATGTTCAACTCGCAGAAGTGCTGTTCAATGGGCTATCCACTCAATATTGGTCAGCTCTTCATTTTCCTCTCCACACAAACCAGCCTTCAGAAATCATTGGGCTCTCCACTACAGACTGTTCCATTCATTCACTGCGATTCTGCAATTCATCTGACTCTCCGCTCCAGGCAGGTTTTCATTACAGCACTGGTGAATGACCAAGTAATCCAATGCTGGTTTTCAGCCGCCTTTTCACACTCGCAGTGTGCTGTTCAATTGTCTATCCACTCAAACCTGGTCAGCCTTTCATTTTCTTTTCCACAATATCAGACTTCAGAAATCATTGGAATCGCCAGTACAGAATGTTCCATTCATTCACTGCCAATCTGGAATTCATCTGAATCTGCACTCCAGGTAGGCTTTCATTACACCACTTATGAATGTCCAAGTAACACAATGCTGGTTTTCAGCGGTCTGTTCACACTCTAAGCCCTGCTTTTTACTGGGTATCCACACAACTGTGGTCAGCTCTTCATTTTCATGTCCAAACAATCCAGACTTGAGAAATCATTGCAATCTCCAGTACAGAATGTTCCATTCATTCACTGCGAATCTGGAATTCAACTGAATCTCCACTACCTGCAGATTTATCTTACACCACTTGTGAATGTCCAAGTAAAACAATGCTGGTTTTCAGAGGCCTGTTCATGTTCGCAGTCGTGCTGTTCAATTGGCTATCCACTCAACCTGTTTTGCTCCTCATTTTCCTGTGCACACAACCCAGCCTTCAGAAATCATTGTAATCTCCACTACAGGATGTTCCATTCATTCACTGGGAATCTGGAATTCATCTGAATCTGCACTCCACGCAGGCTTTCGTTACACCACTGCTGAAAGTCGAAGTAATGCAATACTGGTTTTCAGTGGTCTGTTCACATTCGAAGCCGAGGCTTTTTACAGGCTATCCACTCAACACTGGTCAGCTCTTCATTTTCGTGTCCCCACAATCCAGATTTCAGAAATCATTGCAATCTCCACTACAGAATGTTCCATTCATTCACTGCGAGTCTGGAGTTTATCTGATTCTCCACTCCCGCCTGGTTAACATTACACCACTTGTGAATGTCCAAGTAAGCCAATGCTGGTTTTCAGAGGCCTGTTCATACTCGCAGCCGTGCTGTTTAATTGACAATTCACTCCACCCTGTTCAGCTCTTCATTGTCCCACCACACTACCAGCCTTCAGAAATCTTTGTTATCTCCACTACAGAATGTTCCATTCATTCACTGCGAATCTGGAATTCATCTGACTCTCAACTCCACGCAGGTTTTCATTACACCACTGTTGAATGTCCAAGTAACCCAATGCTGGTTTTCAGCGGCCTGTTCATATTCGCAGCCCTGCTGTTTACTTGGCTATCGATTCAAGCCTGGTCAGCTCTTCATTTTCCTGTCCACACAACACAGGCTTCAGAAATCATTGGAATCTCCTCTACAGAATGTTCCATTCATTCACTGCGAATGTGGAATTCAACTGACTCTCCACTCCATGCAGGTTTTCCTTACACCACTGATGAATGTCCAAGTAACCCAATGCTGGTTTTCAGCTGCATGTTCACACTCGCAGCCATGCTATACAATTGGCTTTCCACTAAATCCTGATTAGTTCTTGATTTTCCTTCCACACGACCCAGCCTTCAGAAATCGTTGGAATCTCCACTAGAGAATGTTCCATTCATTCACTGCGAATCTGGAATTCCTCTGAACCTCCACTCCCGGCAGGTTTTCGTTACACCACTGTTGAATGTCCAAGTAACCCAATGTTTTAAGTGTTTTCTTCACAAGCGCAGTGGTGCTGTTCAATTGGCTATCCACTCAACCCTGGCCAGCTCTACATTTTCCTGTCCACACCACAGAGACTGGAGAAATCATTGTTATCTCCACTACAGAATGTTCCATTCATTCACAGCGAATCTGGAATTCATCTGAATCTCCACTCCCGGCAGGTTTTCGTGACACCACTGGTAAATATCCAAGTAAGCCAATGCTGGTTTTAAGTGGCCTGCTCCTACTCTCAGCCGTGCTGTTCAATTTGCTATCCACTCAACCCTCTTCAGCTCCATTTTCCTGTCCACATAACCCAAACTTCAGAAACAATTGGTATCTCCTCCACAGAATGTTCCATTCATTGACGGCAAATCTGAAATTCATCTAATTCTCAACTCCCGTCAGGTTTTCGTTACACCACTTGTGAATGTCCAATTAAGCCAAAGCTGGTTTTCAGTGGCCTGTTCTTACTACGAGACGTGCTGTTCATTTGGCTATCCATTCCACCCTGTTCAGCTCTACATTTTCGTGTCCACAAAACCCAGCCTTCAGAAATCATTGGAATCACCACTAGAGAATGTTCCATTCATTCACTGCGAATCTGGAATTCATCTGAATCTCCACTCCCGGCAGGTTTTCATTGCACCACTGCTGAATGTTCAAGTAACGCAATGATGGTTTTCAGCGGTCTATTCACACTCGAACCCGTGCTGTTCACGGTCTAGCGACTCAACACTGGTGAGTTCTTCTTTTTCCAGTTCAGACAATACAAACCTCAGAAACCATTGCAATCTACACTACAGAATGTTTCATTCATTCAGGCGAATCTTGAATTCATCTTGTTCTCCACTCCCAGCAGGTTTTCGTTTCACCACTGGTGAATGTCCAAGCAACCCAAGGCTGGTTTCAGCTGCGTGTTAACACTCGCAGCCGTGCTGTTCAATTGGCTATCCAGTGAACGCTGGTTAGCTCTTGATTTTCCTTCCACACACCGAGCCTTCAGAAATCATTCTTATCTCCACTTCAGAATGTTCCATTCGTTCCCTGCGAATCTGGAATTCCTCTGACTCTCCACACCAGGCAGATTTTCCTAACAACACTGGTGAATGACCAGGTAATCCAATGCTGGTTTTCAGCGGCTGTTCACACTCACAGCCTTGCTGTTCAATTGGCAATCCAGTCAAACCTAGTCAGCTCTTCATTTTCCTGTCCACACAACCCAGCGTTCAGAAATCATTGGAATCTCTACTACAGAAATTTCCATTCATTCACTGTGAATCTGGAAATACTCTGAATCTGCATTCCAGGAAGGCTTTCGTTACACCACTGATGAATGTCCAAGTAATGCAATGCTGCTTCTTAGTGGTCTGTTCACACTCGAAACCGTGCTGTTCATTGGCTATCCACTCAATATCGGTCAGCTCTTCAATATCCTGTCCAGACTATCCAGATTCCTAAATGTTGGCAATCACCACTACAGAATGTTCCATTCAATCACGCGAATCTGGAATTCATCAGAGTCTCCACTCCTGGAAGGTTTTCGTGACACCACTGGTAAATGTCCAAGGAAGACAATGCTGGTTTTAAGCCGCCTGCTAACACACTCAGCCGTGCTGTTCACTTTGCTATCCACCCAACCCTATTCAGCTCTACATTTTCCTGTCCTCATAACCCAACCTTCAGAAATAATTGGTATCTCCTCCACAGAATGTTCCGTTCATTCACTGCGAATCTTAAATTCATCTGACTCTCAACTCCCGGCGGGTTATCGTTACACCACTTGTGAATGTCCAAGTAAGCCAATGCTGGTTTTCAGTGGCCTGTTCATACTAAGAGACGTGCTGTTCATTTGGCTATCCACTCCACCCTGTTCAGCTCTACATTTTCGTGTCCACAAAACCCAGCCTTCAGAAATCATTGGAATCACCACTAGAGAATGTTCCATTCATTCACTGCGAATCTGGAATTCCTCTGAACCTCCACTCCTGGCAGGTTTTCGTTACGCCACTGGTGAATGTCCAAGTAACTCAATACTGGTTTTCAGAGGCATGTTCAACTCGCAGAAGTGCTGTTCAATGGGCTATCCACTCAATATTGGTCAGCTCTTCATTTTCCTCTCCACACAAACCAGCCTTCAGAAATCATTGGGCTCTCCACTACAGACTGTTCCATTCATTCACTGCGATTCTGCAATTCATCCGACTCTCCGCTCCAGGCAGGTTTTCATTACAGCACTGGTGAATGACCAAGTAATCCAATGCTGGTTTTCAGCCGCCTTTTCACACTCGCAGTGTGCTGTTCAATTGTCTATCCACTCAAACCTGGTCAGCCTTTCATTTTCTTTTCCACAATATCAGACTTCAGAAATCATTGGAATCGCCAGTACAGAATGTTCCATTCATTCACTGCCAATCTGGAATTCATCTGAATCTGCACTCCAGGTAGGCTTTCATTACACCACTTATGAATGTCCAAGTAACACAATGCTGGTTTTCAGCGGTCTGTTCACACTCTAAGCCCTGCTTTTTACTGGGTATCCACACAACTGTGGTCAGCTCTTCATTTTCATGTCCAAACAATCCAGACTTGAGAAATCATTGCAATCTCCAGTACAGAATGTTCCATTCATTCACTGCGAATCTGGAATTCAACTGAATCTCCACTACCTGCAGATTTATCTTACACCACTTGTGAATGTCCAAGTAAAACAATGCTGGTTTTCAGAGGCCTGTTCATGTTCGCAGTCGTGCTGTTCAATTGGCTATCCACTCAACCTGTTTTGCTCCTCATTTTCCTGTGCACACAACCCAGCCTTCAGAAATCATTGTAATCTCCACTACAGGATGTTCCATTCATTCACTGGGAATCTGGAATTCATCTGAATCTGCACTCCACGCAGGCTTTCGTTACACCACTGCTGAAAGTCGAAGTAATGCAATACTGGTTTTCAGTGGTCTGTTCACATTCGAAGCCGAGGCTTTTTACAGGCTATCCACTCAACACTGGTCAGCTCTTCATTTTCGTGTCCCCACAATCCAGATTTCAGAAATCATTGCAATCTCCACTACAGAATGTTCCATTCATTCACTGCGAGTCTGGAGTTTATCTGATTCTCCACTCCCGCCTGGTTAACATTACACCACTTGTGAATGTCCAAGTAAGCCAATGCTGGTTTTCAGAGGCCTGTTCATACTCGCAGCCGTGCTGTTTAATTGACAATTCACTCCACCCTGTTCAGCTCTTCATTGTCCCACCACACTACCAGCCTTCAGAAATCTTTGTTATCTCCACTACAGAATGTTCCATTCATTCACTGCGAATCTGGAATTCATCTGACTCTCAACTCCACGCAGGTTTTCATTACACCACTGTTGAATGTCCAAGTAACCCAATGCTGGTTTTCAGCGGCCTGTTCATATTCGCAGCCCTGCTGTTTACTTGGCTATCGATTCAAGCCTGGTCAGCTCTTCATTTTCCTGTCCACACAACACAGGCTTCAGAAATCATTGGAATCTCCTCTACAGAATGTTCCATTCATTCACTGCGAATGTGGAATTCAACTGACTCTCCACTCCATGCAGGTTTTCCTTACACCACTGATGAATGTCCAAGTAACCCAATGCTGGTTTTCAGCTGCATGTTCACACTCGCAGCCATGCTATACAATTGGCTTTCCACTAAATCCTGATTAGTTCTTGATTTTCCTTCCACACGACCCAGCCTTCAGAAATCGTTGGAATCTCCACTAGAGAATGTTCCATTCATTCACTGCGAATCTGGAATTCCTCTGAACCTCCACTCCCGGCAGGTTTTCGTTACACCACTGTTGAATGTCCAAGTAACCCAATGTTTTAAGTGTTTTCTTCACAAGCGCAGTGGTGCTGTTCAATTGGCTATCCACTCAACCCTGGCCAGCTCTACATTTTCCTGTCCACACCACAGAGACTGGAGAAATCATTGTTATCTCCACTACAGAATGTTCCATTCATTCACAGCGAATCTGGAATTCATCTGAATCTCCACTCCCGGCAGGTTTTCGTGACACCACTGGTAAATATCCAAGTAAGCCAATGCTGGTTTTAAGTGGCCTGCTCATACTCTCAGCCGTGCTGTTCAATTTGCTATCCACTCAACCCTCTTCAGCTCCATTTTCCTGTCCACATAACCCAAACTTCAGAAACAATTGGTATCTCCTCCACAGAATGTTCCATTCATTGACGGCAAATCTGAAATTCATCTAATTCTCAACTCCCGTCAGGTTTTCGTTACACCACTTGTGAATGTCCAATTAAGCCAAAGCTGGTTTTCAGTGGCCTGTTCTTACTACGAGACGTGCTGTTCATTTGGCTATCCATTCCACCCTGTTCAGCTCTACATTTTCGTGTCCACAAAACCCAGCCTTCAGAAATCATTGGAATCACCACTAGAGAATGTTCCATTCATTCACTGCGAATCTGGAATTCATCTGAATCTCCACTCCCGGCAGGTTTTCATTGCACCACTGCTGAATGTTCAAGTAACGCAATGATGGTTTTCAGCGGTCTATTCACACTCGAATCCGTGCTGTTCACGGTCTAGCGACTCAACACTGGTGAGTTCTTCTTTTTCCAGTTCAGACAATACAAACCTCAGAAACCACTGCAATCTACACTACAGAATGTTTCATTCATTCAGGCGAATCTTGAATTCATCTTGTTCTCCACTCCCAGCAGGTTTTCGTTTCACCACTGGTGAATGTCCAAGCAACCCAAGGCTGGTTTCAGCTGCGTGTTAACACTCGCAGCCGTGCTGTTCAATTGGCTATCCAGTGAACGCTGGTTAGCTCTTGATTTTCCTTCCACACACCGAGCCTTCAGAAATCATTCTTATCTCCACTTCAGAATGTTCCATTCGTTCCCTGCGAATCTGGAATTCCTCTGACTCTCCACACCAGGCAGATTTTCCTAACAACACTGGTGAATGACCAGGTAATCCAATGCTGGTTTTCAGCGGCTGTTCACACTCACAGCCTTGCTGTTCAATTGGCAATCCAGTCAAACCTAGTCAGCTCTTCATTTTCCTGTCCACACAACCCAGCGTTCAGAAATCATTGGAATCTCTACTACAGAAATTTCCATTCATTCACTGTGAATCTGGAAATACTCTGAATCTGCATTCCAGGAAGGCTTTCGTTACACCACTGATGAATGTCCAAGTAATGCAATGCTGCTTCTTAGTGGTCTGTTCACACTCGAAACCGTGCTGTTCATTGGCTATCCACTCAATATCGGTCAGCTCTTCAATATCCTGTCCAGACTATCCAGATTCCTAAATGTTGGCAATCACCACTACAGAATGTTCCATTCAATCACGCGAATCTGGAATTCATCAGAGTCTCCACTCCTGGAAGGTTTTCGTGACACCACTGGTAAATGTCCAAGGAAGACAATGCTGGTTTTAAGCCGCCTGCTAACACACTCAGCCGTGCTGTTCAATTTGCTATCCACCCAACCCTATTCAGCTCTACATTTTCCTGTCCTCATAACCCAACCTTCAGAAATAATTGGTATCTCCTCCACAGAATGTTCCGTTCATTCACTGCGAATCTTAAATTCATCTGACTCTCAACTCCCGGTGGGTTATCGTTACACCACTTGTGAATGTCCAAGTAAGCCAATGCTGGTTTTCAGTGGCCTGTTCATACTAAGAGACGTGCTGTTCATTTGGCTATCCACTCCACCCTGTTCAGCTCTACATTTTCGTGTCCACAAAACCCAGCCTTCAGAAATCATTGGAATCACCACTAGAGAATGTTCCATTCATTCACTGCGAATCTGGAATTCCTCTGAACCTCCACTCCTGGCAGGTTTTCGTTACGCCACTGGTGAATGTCCAAGTAACTCAATACTGGTTTTCAGAGGCATGTTCAACTCGCAGAAGTGCTGTTCAATGGGCTATCCACTCAATATTGGTCAGCTCTTCATTTTCCTCTCCACACAAACCAGCCTTCAGAAATCATTGGGCTCTCCACTACAGACTGTTCCATTCATTCACTGCGATTCTGCAATTCATCCGACTCTCCGCTCCAGGCAGGTTTTCATTACAGCACTGGTGAATGACCAAGTAATCCAATGCTGGTTTTCAGCCGCCTTTTCACACTCGCAGTGTGCTGTTCAATTGTCTATCCACTCAAACCTGGTCAGCCTTTCATTTTCTTTTCCACAATATCAGACTTCAGAAATCATTGGACTCGCCAGTACAGAATGTTCCATTCATTCACTGCCAATCTGGAATTCATCTGAATCTGCACTCCAGGTAGGCTTTCATTACACCACTTATGAATGTCCAAGTAACACAATGCTGGTTTTCAGCGGTCTGTTCACACTCTAAGCCCTGCTTTTTACTGGGTATCCACACAACTGTGGTCAGCTCTTCATTTTCATGTCCAAACAATCCAGACTTGAGAAATCATTGCAATCTCCAGTACAGAATGTTCCATTCATTCACTGCGAATCTGGAATTCAACTGAATCTCCACTACCTGCAGATTTATCTTACACCACTTGTGAATGTCCAAGTAAAACAATGCTGGTTTTCAGAGGCCTGTTCATGTTCGCAGTCGTGCTGTTCAATTGGCTATCCACTCAACCTGTTTTGCTCCTCATTTTCCTGTGCACACAACCCAGCCTTCAGAAATCATTGTAATCTCCACTACAGGATGTTCCATTCATTCACTGGGAATCTGGAATTCATCTGAATCTGCACTCCACGCAGGCTTTCGTTACACCACTGCTGAAAGTCGAAGTAATGCAATACTGGTTTTCAGTGGTCTGTTCACATTCGAAGCCGAGGCTTTTTACAGGCTATCCACTCAACACTGGTCAGCTCTTCATTTTCGTGTCCCCACAATCCAGATTTCAGAAATCATTGCAATCTCCACTACAGAATGTTCCATTCATTCACTGCGAGTCTGGAGTTTATCTGATTCTCCACTCCCGCCTGGTTAACATTACACCACTTGTGAATGTCCAAGTAAGCCAATGCTGGTTTTCAGAGGCCTGTTCATACTCGCAGCCGTGCTGTTTAATTGACAATTCACTCCACCCTGTTCAGCTCTTCATTGTCCCACCACACTACCAGCCTTCAGAAATCTTTGTTATCTCCACTACAGAATGTTCCATTCATTCACTGCGAATCTGGAATTCATCTGACTCTCAACTCCACGCAGGTTTTCATTACACCACTGTTGAATGTCCAAGTAACCCAATGCTGGTTTTCAGCGGCCTGTTCATATTCGCAGCCCTGCTGTTTACTTGGCTATCGATTCAAGCCTGGTCAGCTCTTCATTTTCCTGTCCACACAACACAGGCTTCAGAAATCATTGGAATCTCCTCTACAGAATGTTCCATTCATTCACTGCGAATGTGGAATTCAACTGACTCTCCACTCCATGCAGGTTTTCCTTACACCACTGATGAATGTCCAAGTAACCCAATGCTGGTTTTCAGCTGCATGTTCACACTCGCAGCCATGCTATACAATTGGCTTTCCACTAAATCCTGATTAGTTCTTGATTTTCCTTCCACACGACCCAGCCTTCAGAAATCGTTGGAATCTCCACTAGAGAATGTTCCATTCATTCACTGCGAATCTGGAATTCCTCTGAACCTCCACTCCCGGCAGGTTTTCGTTACACCACTGTTGAATGTCCAAGTAACCCAATGTTTTAAGTGTTTTCTTCACAAGCGCAGTGGTGCTGTTCAATTGGCTATCCACTCAACCCTGGCCAGCTCTACATTTTCCTGTCCACACCACAGAGACTGGAGAAATCATTGTTATCTCCACTACAGAATGTTCCATTCATTCACAGCGAATCTGGAATTCATCTGAATCTCCACTCCCGGCAGGTTTTCGTGACACCACTGGTAAATATCCAAGTAAGCCAATGCTGGTTTTAAGTGGCCTGCTCATACTCTCAGCCGTGCTGTTCAATTTGCTATCCACTCAACCCTCTTCAGCTCCATTTTCCTGTCCACATAACCCAAACTTCAGAAACAATTGGTATCTCCTCCACAGAATGTTCCATTCATTGACGGCAAATCTGAAATTCATCTAATTCTCAACTCCCGTCAGGTTTTCGTTACACCACTTGTGAATGTCCAATTAAGCCAAAGCTGGTTTTCAGTGGCCTGTTCTTACTACGAGACGTGCTGTTCATTTGGCTATCCATTCCACCCTGTTCAGCTCTACATTTTCGTGTCCACAAAACCCAGCCTTCAGAAATCATTGGAATCACCACTAGAGAATGTTCCATTCATTCACTGCGAATCTGGAATTCATCTGAATCTCCACTCCCGGCAGGTTTTCATTGCACCACTGCTGAATGTTCAAGTAACGCAATGATGGTTTTCAGCGGTCTATTCACACTCGAACCCGTGCTGTTCACGGTCTAGCGACTCAACACTGGTGAGTTCTTCTTTTTCCAGTTCAGACAATACAAACCTCAGAAACCATTGCAATCTACACTACAGAATGTTTCATTCATTCAGGCGAATCTTGAATTCATCTTGTTCTCCACTCCCAGCAGGTTTTCGTTTCACCACTGGTGAATGTCCAAGCAACCCAAGGCTGGTTTCAGCTGCGTGTTAACACTCGCAGCCGTGCTGTTCAATTGGCTATCCAGTGAACGCTGGTTAGCTCTTGATTTTCCTTCCACACACCGAGCCTTCAGAAATCATTCTTATCTCCACTTCAGAATGTTCCATTCGTTCCCTGCGAATCTGGAATTCCTCTGACTCTCCACACCAGGCAGATTTTCCTAACAACACTGGTGAATGACCAGGTAATCCAATGCTGGTTTTCAGCGGCTGTTCACACTCACAGCCTTGCTGTTCAATTGGCAATCCAGTCAAACCTAGTCAGCTCTTCATTTTCCTGTCCACACAACCCAGCGTTCAGAAATCATTGGAATCTCTACTACAGAAATTTCCATTCATTCACTGTGAATCTGGAAATACTCTGAATCTGCATTCCAGGAAGGCTTTCGTTACACCACTGATGAATGTCCAAGTAATGCAATGCTGCTTCTTAGTGGTCTGTTCACACTCGAAACCGTGCTGTTCATTGGCTATCCACTCAATATCGGTCAGCTCTTCAATATCCTGTCCAGACTATCCAGATTCCTAAATGTTGGCAATCACCACTACAGAATGTTCCATTCAATCACGCGAATCTGGAATTCATCAGAGTCTCCACTCCTGGAAGGTTTTCGTGACACCACTGGTAAATGTCCAAGGAAGACAATGCTGGTTTTAAGCCGCCTGCTAACACACTCAGCCGTGCTGTTCAATTTGCTATCCACCCAACCCTATTCAGCTCTACATTTTCCTGTCCTCATAACCCAACCTTCAGAAATAATTGGTATCTCCTCCACAGAATGTTCCGTTCATTCACTGCGAATCTTAAATTCATCTGACTCTCAACTCCCGGCGGGTTATCGTTACACCACTTGTGAATGTCCAAGTAAGCCAATGCTGGTTTTCAGTGGCCTGTTCATACTAAGAGACGTGCTGTTCATTTGGCTATCCACTCCACCCTGTTCAGCTCTACATTTTCGTGTCCACAAAACCCAGCCTTCAGAAATCATTGGAATCACCACTAGAGAATGTTCCATTCATTCACTGCGAATCTGGAATTCCTCTGAACCTCCACTCCTGGCAGGTTTTCGTTACGCCACTGGTGAATGTCCAAGTAACTCAATACTGGTTTTCAGAGGCATGTTCAACTCGCAGAAGTGCTGTTCAATGGGCTATCCACTCAATATTGGTCAGCTCTTCATTTTCCTCTCCACACAAACCAGCCTTCAGAAATCATTGGGCTCTCCACTACAGACTGTTCCATTCATTCACTGCGATTCTGCAATTCATCTGACTCTCCGCTCCAGGCAGGTTTTCATTACAGCACTGGTGAATGACCAAGTAATCCAATGCTGGTTTTCAGCCGCCTTTTCACACTCGCAGTGTGCTGTTCAATTGTCTATCCACTCAAACCTGGTCAGCCTTTCATTTTCTTTTCCACAATATCAGACTTCAGAAATCATTGGAATCGCCAGTACAGAATGTTCCATTCATTCACTGCCAATCTGGAATTCATCTGAATCTGCACTCCAGGTAGGCTTTCATTACACCACTTATGAATGTCCAAGTAACACAATGCTGGTTTTCAGCGGTCTGTTCACACTCTAAGCCCTGCTTTTTACTGGGTATCCACACAACTGTGGTCAGCTCTTCATTTTCATGTCCAAACAATCCAGACTTGAGAAATCATTGCAATCTCCAGTACAGAATGTTCCATTCATTCACTGCGAATCTGGAATTCAACTGAATCTCCACTACCTGCAGATTTATCTTACACCACTTGTGAATGTCCAAGTAAAACAATGCTGGTTTTCAGAGGCCTGTTCATGTTCGCAGTCGTGCTGTTCAATTGGCTATCCACTCAACCTGTTTTGCTCCTCATTTTCCTGTGCACACAACCCAGCCTTCAGAAATCATTGTAATCTCCACTACAGGATGTTCCATTCATTCACTGGGAATCTGGAATTCATCTGAATCTGCACTCCACGCAGGCTTTCGTTACACCACTGCTGAAAGTCGAAGTAATGCAATACTGGTTTTCAGTGGTCTGTTCACATTCGAAGCCGAGGCTTTTTACAGGCTATCCACTCAACACTGGTCAGCTCTTCATTTTCGTGTCCCCACAATCCAGATTTCAGAAATCATTGCAATCTCCACTACAGAATGTTCCATTCATTCACTGCGAGTCTGGAGTTTATCTGATTCTCCACTCCCGCCTGGTTAACATTACACCACTTGTGAATGTCCAAGTAAGCCAATGCTGGTTTTCAGAGGCCTGTTCATACTCGCAGCCGTGCTGTTTAATTGACAATTCACTCCACCCTGTTCAGCTCTTCATTGTCCCACCACACTACCAGCCTTCAGAAATCTTTGTTATCTCCACTACAGAATGTTCCATTCATTCACTGCGAATCTGGAATTCATCTGACTCTCAACTCCACGCAGGTTTTCATTACACCACTGTTGAATGTCCAAGTAACCCAATGCTGGTTTTCAGCGGCCTGTTCATATTCGCAGCCCTGCTGTTTACTTGGCTATCGATTCAAGCCTGGTCAGCTCTTCATTTTCCTGTCCACACAACACAGGCTTCAGAAATCATTGGAATCTCCTCTACAGAATGTTCCATTCATTCACTGCGAATGTGGAATTCAACTGACTCTCCACTCCATGCAGGTTTTCCTTACACCACTGATGAATGTCCAAGTAACCCAATGCTGGTTTTCAGCTGCATGTTCACACTCGCAGCCATGCTATACAATTGGCTTTCCACTAAATCCTGATTAGTTCTTGATTTTCCTTCCACACGACCCAGCCTTCAGAAATCGTTGGAATCTCCACTAGAGAATGTTCCATTCATTCACTGCGAATCTGGAATTCCTCTGAACCTCCACTCCCGGCAGGTTTTCGTTACACCACTGTTGAATGTCCAAGTAACCCAATGTTTTAAGTGTTTTCTTCACAAGCGCAGTGGTGCTGTTCAATTGGCTATCCACTCAACCCTGGCCAGCTCTACATTTTCCTGTCCACACCACAGAGACTGGAGAAATCATTGTTATCTCCACTACAGAATGTTCCATTCATTCACAGCGAATCTGGAATTCATCTGAATCTCCACTCCCGGCAGGTTTTCGTGACACCACTGGTAAATATCCAAGTAAGCCAATGCTGGTTTTAAGTGGCCTGCTCATACTCTCAGCCGTGCTGTTCAATTTGCTATCCACTCAACCCTCTTCAGCTCCATTTTCCTGTCCACATAACCCAAACTTCAGAAACAATTGGTATCTCCTCCACAGAATGTTCCATTCATTGACGGCAAATCTGAAATTCATCTAATTCTCAACTCCCGTCAGGTTTTCGTTACACCACTTGTGAATGTCCAATTAAGCCAAAGCTGGTTTTCAGTGGCCTGTTCTTACTACGAGACGTGCTGTTCATTTGGCTATCCATTCCACCCTGTTCAGCTCTACATTTTCGTGTCCACAAAACCCAGCCTTCAGAAATCATTGGAATCACCACTAGAGAATGTTCCATTCATTCACTGCGAATCTGGAATTCATCTGAATCTCCACTCCCGGCAGGTTTTCATTGCACCACTGCTGAATGTTCAAGTAACGCAATGATGGTTTTCAGCGGTCTATTCACACTCGAACCCGTGCTGTTCACGGTCTAGCGACTCAACACTGGTGAGTTCTTCTTTTTCCAGTTCAGACAATACAAACCTCAGAAACCATTGCAATCTACACTACAGAATGTTTCATTCATTCAGGCGAATCTTGAATTCATCTTGTTCTCCACTCCCAGCAGGTTTTCGTTTCACCACTGGTGAATGTCCAAGCAACCCAAGGCTGGTTTCAGCTGCGTGTTAACACTCGCAGCCGTGCTGTTCAATTGGCTATCCAGTGAACGCTGGTTAGCTCTTGATTTTCCTTCCACACACCGAGCCTTCAGAAATCATTCTTATCTCCACTTCAGAATGTTCCATTCGTTCCCTGCGAATCTGGAATTCCTCTGACTCTCCACACCAGGCAGATTTTCCTAACAACACTGGTGAATGACCAGGTAATCCAATGCTGGTTTTCAGCGGCTGTTCACACTCACAGCCTTGCTGTTCAATTGGCAATCCAGTCAAACCTAGTCAGCTCTTCATTTTCCTGTCCACACAACCCAGCGTTCAGAAATCATTGGAATCTCTACTACAGAAATTTCCATTCATTCACTGTGAATCTGGAAATACTCTGAATCTGCATTCCAGGAAGGCTTTCGTTACACCACTGATGAATGTCCAAGTAATGCAATGCTGCTTCTTAGTGGTCTGTTCACACTCGAAACCGTGCTGTTCATTGGCTATCCACTCAATATCGGTCAGCTCTTCAATATCCTGTCCAGACTATCCAGATTCCTAAATGTTGGCAATCACCACTACAGAATGTTCCATTCAATCACGCGAATCTGGAATTCATCAGAGTCTCCACTCCTGGAAGGTTTTCGTGACACCACTGGTAAATGTCCAAGGAAGACAATGCTGGTTTTAAGCCGCCTGCTAACACACTCAGCCGTGCTGTTCAATTTGCTATCCACCCAACCCTATTCAGCTCTACATTTTCCTGTCCTCATAACCCAACCTTCAGAAATAATTGGTATCTCCTCCACAGAATGTTCCGTTCATTCACTGCGAATCTTAAATTCATCTGACTCTCAACTCCCGGCGGGTTATCGTTACACCACTTGTGAATGTCCAAGTAAGCCAATGCTGGTTTTCAGTGGCCTGTTCATACTAAGAGACGTGCTGTTCATTTGGCTATCCACTCCACCCTGTTCAGCTCTACATTTTCGTGTCCACAAAACCCAGCCTTCAGAAATCATTGGAATCACCACTAGAGAATGTTCCATTCATTCACTGCGAATCTGGAATTCCTCTGAACCTCCACTCCTGGCAGGTTTTCGTTACGCCACTGGTGAATGTCCAAGTAACTCAATACTGGTTTTCAGAGGCATGTTCAACTCGCAGAAGTGCTGTTCAATGGGCTATCCACTCAATATTGGTCAGCTCTTCATTTTCCTCTCCACACAAACCAGCCTTCAGAAATCATTGGGCTCTCCACTACAGACTGTTCCATTCATTCACTGCGATTCTGCAATTCATCTGACTCTCCGCTCCAGGCAGGTTTTCATTACAGCACTGGTGAATGACCAAGTAATCCAATGCTGGTTTTCAGCCGCCTTTTCACACTCGCAGTGTGCTGTTCAATTGTCTATCCACTCAAACCTGGTCAGCCTTTCATTTTCTTTTCCACAATATCAGACTTCAGAAATCATTGGAATCGCCAGTACAGAATGTTCCATTCATTCACTGCCAATCTGGAATTCATCTGAATCTGCACTCCAGGTAGGCTTTCATTACACCACTTATGAATGTCCAAGTAACACAATGCTGGTTTTCAGCGGTCTGTTCACACTCTAAGCCCTGCTTTTTACTGGGTATCCACACAACTGTGGTCAGCTCTTCATTTTCATGTCCAAACAATCCAGACTTGAGAAATCATTGCAATCTCCAGTACAGAATGTTCCATTCATTCACTGCGAATCTGGAATTCAACTGAATCTCCACTACCTGCAGATTTATCTTACACCACTTGTGAATGTCCAAGTAAAACAATGCTGGTTTTCAGAGGCCTGTTCATGTTCGCAGTCGTGCTGTTCAATTGGCTATCCACTCAACCTGTTTTGCTCCTCATTTTCCTGTGCACACAACCCAGCCTTCAGAAATCATTGTAATCTCCACTACAGGATGTTCCATTCATTCACTGGGAATCTGGAATTCATCTGAATCTGCACTCCACGCAGGCTTTCGTTACACCACTGCTGAAAGTCGAAGTAATGCAATACTGGTTTTCAGTGGTCTGTTCACATTCGAAGCCGAGGCTTTTTACAGGCTATCCACTCAACACTGGTCAGCTCTTCATTTTCGTGTCCCCACAATCCAGATTTCAGAAATCATTGCAATCTCCACTACAGAATGTTCCATTCATTCACTGCGAGTCTGGAGTTTATCTGATTCTCCACTCCCGCCTGGTTAACATTACACCACTTGTGAATGTCCAAGTAAGCCAATGCTGGTTTTCAGAGGCCTGTTCATACTCGCAGCCGTGCTGTTTAATTGACAATTCACTCCACCCTGTTCAGCTCTTCATTGTCCCACCACACTACCAGCCTTCAGAAATCTTTGTTATCTCCACTACAGAATGTTCCATTCATTCACTGCGAATCTGGAATTCATCTGACTCTCAACTCCACGCAGGTTTTCATTACACCACTGTTGAATGTCCAAGTAACCCAATGCTGGTTTTCAGCGGCCTGTTCATATTCGCAGCCCTGCTGTTTACTTGGCTATCGATTCAAGCCTGGTCAGCTCTTCATTTTCCTGTCCACACAACACAGGCTTCAGAAATCATTGGAATCTCCTCTACAGAATGTTCCATTCATTCACTGCGAATGTGGAATTCAACTGACTCTCCACTCCATGCAGGTTTTCCTTACACCACTGATGAATGTCCAAGTAACCCAATGCTGGTTTTCAGCTGCATGTTCACACTCGCAGCCATGCTATACAATTGGCTTTCCACTAAATCCTGATTAGTTCTTGATTTTCCTTCCACACGACCCAGCCTTCAGAAATCGTTGGAATCTCCACTAGAGAATGTTCCATTCATTCACTGCGAATCTGGAATTCCTCTGAACCTCCACTCCCGGCAGGTTTTCGTTACACCACTGTTGAATGTCCAAGTAACCCAATGTTTTAAGTGTTTTCTTCACAAGCGCAGTGGTGCTGTTCAATTGGCTATCCACTCAACCCTGGCCAGCTCTACATTTTCCTGTCCACACCACAGAGACTGGAGAAATCATTGTTATCTCCACTACAGAATGTTCCATTCATTCACAGCGAATCTGGAATTCATCTGAATCTCCACTCCCGGCAGGTTTTCGTGACACCACTGGTAAATATCCAAGTAAGCCAATGCTGGTTTTAAGTGGCCTGCTCATACTCTCAGCCGTGCTGTTCAATTTGCTATCCACTCAACCCTCTTCAGCTCCATTTTCCTGTCCACATAACCCAAACTTCAGAAACAATTGGTATCTCCTCCACAGAATGTTCCATTCATTGACGGCAAATCTGAAATTCATCTAATTCTCAACTCCCGTCAGGTTTTCGTTACACCACTTGTGAATGTCCAATTAAGCCAAAGCTGGTTTTCAGTGGCCTGTTCTTACTACGAGACGTGCTGTTCATTTGGCTATCCATTCCACCCTGTTCAGCTCTACATTTTCGTGTCCACAAAACCCAGCCTTCAGAAATCATTGGAATCACCACTAGAGAATGTTCCATTCATTCACTGCGAATCTGGAATTCATCTGAATCTCCACTCCCGGCAGGTTTTCATTGCACCACTGCTGAATGTTCAAGTAACGCAATGATGGTTTTCAGCGGTCTATTCACACTCGAACCCGTGCTGTTCACGGTCTAGCGACTCAACACTGGTGAGTTCTTCTTTTTCCAGTTCAGACAATACAAACCTCAGAAACCATTGCAATCTACACTACAGAATGTTTCATTCATTCAGGCGAATCTTGAATTCATCTTGTTCTCCACTCCCAGCAGGTTTTCGTTTCACCACTGGTGAATGTCCAAGCAACCCAAGGCTGGTTTCAGCTGCGTGTTAACACTCGCAGCCGTGCTGTTCAATTGGCTATCCAGTGAACGCTGGTTAGCTCTTGATTTTCCTTCCACACACCGAGCCTTCAGAAATCATTCTTATCTCCACTTCAGAATGTTCCATTCGTTCCCTGCGAATCTGGAATTCCTCTGACTCTCCACACCAGGCAGATTTTCCTAACAACACTGGTGAATGACCAGGTAATCCAATGCTGGTTTTCAGCGGCTGTTCACACTCACAGCCTTGCTGTTCAATTGGCAATCCAGTCAAACCTAGTCAGCTCTTCATTTTCCTGTCCACACAACCCAGCGTTCAGAAATCATTGGAATCTCTACTACAGAAATTTCCATTCATTCACTGTGAATCTGGAAATACTCTGAATCTGCATTCCAGGAAGGCTTTCGTTACACCACTGATGAATGTCCAAGTAATGCAATGCTGCTTCTTAGTGGTCTGTTCACACTCGAAACCGTGCTGTTCATTGGCTATCCACTCAATATCGGTCAGCTCTTCAATATCCTGTCCAGACTATCCAGATTCCTAAATGTTGGCAATCACCACTACAGAATGTTCCATTCAATCACGCGAATCTGGAATTCATCAGAGTCTCCACTCCTGGAAGGTTTTCGTGACACCACTGGTAAATGTCCAAGGAAGACAATGCTGGTTTTAAGCCGCCTGCTAACACACTCAGCCGTGCTGTTCAATTTGCTATCCACCCAACCCTATTCAGCTCTACATTTTCCTGTCCTCATAACCCAACCTTCAGAAATAATTGGTATCTCCTCCACAGAATGTTCCGTTCATTCACTGCGAAACTTAAATTCATCTGACTCTCAACTCCCGGCGGGTTATCGTTACACCACTTGTGAATGTCCAAGTAAGCCAATGCTGGTTTTCAGTGGCCTGTTCATACTAAGAGACGTGCTGTTCATTTGGCTATCCACTCCACCCTGTTCAGCTCTACATTTTCGTGTCCACAAAACCCAGCCTTCAGAAATCATTGGAATCACCACTAGAGAATGTTCCATTCATTCACTGCGAATCTGGAATTCCTCTGAACCTCCACTCCTGGCAGGTTTTCGTTACGCCACTGGTGAATGTCCAAGTAACTCAATACTGGTTTTCAGAGGCATGTTCAACTCGCAGAAGTGCTGTTCAATGGGCTATCCACTCAATATTGGTCAGCTCTTCATTTTCCTCTCCACACAAACCAGCCTTCAGAAATCATTGGGCTCTCCACTACTGACTGTTCCATTCATTCACTGCGATTCTGCAATTCATCTGACTCTCCGCTCCAGGCAGGTTTTCATTACAGCACTGGTGAATGACCAAGTAATCCAATGCTGGTTTTCAGCCGCCTTTTCACACTCGCAGTGTGCTGTTCAATTGTCTATCCACTCAAACCTGGTCAGCCTTTCATTTTCTTTTCCACAATATCAGACTTCAGAAATCATTGGAATCGCCAGTACAGAATGTTCCATTCATTCACTGCCAATCTGGAATTCATCTGAATCTGCACTCCAGGTAGGCTTTCATTACACCACTTATGAATGTCCAAGTAACACAATGCTGGTTTTCAGCGGTCTGTTCACACTCTAAGCCCTGCTTTTTACTGGGTATCCACACAACTGTGGTCAGCTCTTCATTTTCATGTCCAAACAATCCAGACTTGAGAAATCATTGCAATCTCCAGTACAGAATGTTCCATTCATTCACTGCGAATCTGGAATTCAACTGAATCTCCACTACCTGCAGATTTATCTTACACCACTTGTGAATGTCCAAGTAAAACAATGCTGGTTTTCAGAGGCCTGTTCATGTTCGCAGTCGTGCTGTTCAATTGGCTATCCACTCAACCTGTTTTGCTCCTCATTTTCCTGTGCACACAACCCAGCCTTCAGAAATCATTGTAATCTCCACTACAGGATGTTCCATTCATTCACTGGGAATCTGGAATTCATCTGAATCTGCACTCCACGCAGGCTTTCGTTACACCACTGCTGAAAGTCGAAGTAATGCAATACTGGTTTTCAGTGGTCTGTTCACATTCGAAGCCGAGGCTTTTTACAGGCTATCCACTCAACACTGGTCAGCTCTTCATTTTCGTGTCCCCACAATCCAGATTTCAGAAATCATTGCAATCTCCACTACAGAATGTTCCATTCATTCACTGCGAGTCTGGAGTTTATCTGATTCTCCACTCCCGCCTGGTTAACATTACACCACTTGTGAATGTCCAAGTAAGCCAATGCTGGTTTTCAGAGGCCTGTTCATACTCGCAGCCGTGCTGTTTAATTGACAATTCACTCCACCCTGTTCAGCTCTTCATTGTCCCACCACACTACCAGCCTTCAGAAATCTTTGTTATCTCCACTACAGAATGTTCCATTCATTCACTGCGAATCTGGAATTCATCTGACTCTCAACTCCACGCAGGTTTTCATTACACCACTGTTGAATGTCCAAGTAACCCAATGCTGGTTTTCAGCGGCCTGTTCATATTCGCAGCCCTGCTGTTTACTTGGCTATCGATTCAAGCCTGGTCAGCTCTTCATTTTCCTGTCCACACAACACAGGCTTCAGAAATCATTGGAATCTCCTCTACAGAATGTTCCATTCATTCACTGCGAATGTGGAATTCAACTGACTCTCCACTCCATGCAGGTTTTCCTTACACCACTGATGAATGTCCAAGTAACCCAATGCTGGTTTTCAGCTGCATGTTCACACTCGCAGCCATGCTATACAATTGGCTTTCCACTAAATCCTGATTAGTTCTTGATTTTCCTTCCACACGACCCAGCCTTCAGAAATCGTTGGAATCTCCACTAGAGAATGTTCCATTCATTCACTGCGAATCTGGAATTCCTCTGAACCTCCACTCCCGGCAGGTTTTCGTTACACCACTGTTGAATGTCCAAGTAACCCAATGTTTTAAGTGTTTTCTTCACAAGCGCAGTGGTGCTGTTCAATTGGCTATCCACTCAACCCTGGCCAGCTCTACATTTTCCTGTCCACACCACAGAGACTGGAGAAATCATTGTTATCTCCACTACAGAATGTTCCATTCATTCACAGCGAATCTGGAATTCATCTGAATCTCCACTCCCGGCAGGTTTTCGTGACACCACTGGTAAATATCCAAGTAAGCCAATGCTGGTTTTAAGTGGCCTGCTCATACTCTCAGCCGTGCTGTTCAATTTGCTATCCACTCAACCCTCTTCAGC
This sequence comes from Sorex fumeus, assembly GCF_029834395.1. Lineage (NCBI taxonomy): Eukaryota > Metazoa > Chordata > Mammalia > Eulipotyphla > Soricidae > Sorex > Sorex fumeus. The sequence goes on along the minus strand of NW_026606088.1, from coordinate 269,241 downwards.
TCCATTTTCCTGTCCACATAACCCAAACTTCAGAAACAATTGGTATCTCCTCCACAGAATGTTCCATTCATTGACGGCAAATCTGAAATTCATCTAATTCTCAACTCCCGTCAGGTTTTCGTTACACCACTTGTGAATGTCCAATTAAGCCAAAGCTGGTTTTCAGTGGCCTGTTCTTACTACGAGACGTGCTGTTCATTTGGCTATCCATTCCACCCTGTTCAGCTCTACATTTTCGTGTCCACAAAACCCAGCCTTCAGAAATCATTGGAATCACCACTAGAGAATGTTCCATTCATTCACTGCGAATCTGGAATTCATCTGAATCTCCACTCCCGGCAGGTTTTCATTGCACCACTGCTGAATGTTCAAGTAACGCAATGATGGTTTTCAGCGGTCTATTCACACTCGAACCCGTGCTGTTCACGGTCTAGCGACTCAACACTGGTGAGTTCTTCTTTTTCCAGTTCAGACAATACAAACCTCAGAAACCATTGCAATCTACACTACAGAATGTTTCATTCATTCAGGCGAATCTTGAATTCATCTTGTTCTCCACTCCCAGCAGGTTTTCGTTTCACCACTGGTGAATGTCCAAGCAACCCAAGGCTGGTTTCAGCTGCGTGTTAACACTCGCAGCCATGCTGTTCAATTGGCTATCCAGTGAACGCTGGTTAGCTCTTGATTTTCCTTCCACACACCGAGCCTTCAGAAATCATTCTTATCTCCACTTCAGAATGTTCCATTCGTTCCCTGCGAATCTGGAATTCCTCTGACTCTCCACACCAGGCAGATTTTCCTAACAACACTGGTGAATGACCAGGTAATCCAATGCTGGTTTTCAGCGGCTGTTCACACTCACAGCCTTGCTGTTCAATTGGCAATCCAGTCAAACCTAGTCAGCTCTTCATTTTCCTGTCCACACAACCCAGCGTTCAGAAATCATTGGAATCTCTACTACAGAAATTTCCATTCATTCACTGTGAATCTGGAAATACTCTGAATCTGCATTCCAGGAAGGCTTTCGTTACACCACTGATGAATGTCCAAGTAATGCAATGCTGCTTCTTAGTGGTCTGTTCACACTCGAAACCGTGCTGTTCATTGGCTATCCACTCAATATCGGTCAGCTCTTCAATATCCTGTCCAGACTATCCAGATTCCTAAATGTTGGCAATCACCACTACAGAATGTTCCATTCAATCACGCGAATCTGGAATTCATCAGAGTCTCCACTCCTGGAAGGTTTTCGTGACACCACTGGTAAATGTCCAAGGAAGACAATGCTGGTTTTAAGCCGCCTGCTAACACACTCAGCCGTGCTGTTCAATTTGCTATCCACCCAACCCTATTCAGCTCTACATTTTCCTGTCCTCATAACCCAACCTTCAGAAATAATTGGTATCTCCTCCACAGAATGTTCCGTTCATTCACTGCGAATCTTAAATTCATCTGACTCTCAACTCCCGGCGGGTTATCGTTACACCACTTGTGAATGTCCAAGTAAGCCAATGCTGGTTTTCAGTGGCCTGTTCATACTAAGAGACGTGCTGTTCATTTGGCTATCCACTCCACCCTGTTCAGCTCTACATTTTCGTGTCCACAAAACCCAGCCTTCAGAAATCATTGGAATCACCACTAGAGAATGTTCCATTCATTCACTGCGAATCTGGAATTCCTCTGAACCTCCACTCCTGGCAGGTTTTCGTTACGCCACTGGTGAATGTCCAAGTAACTCAATACTGGTTTTCAGAGGCATGTTCAACTCGCAGAAGTGCTGTTCAATGGGCTATCCACTCAATATTGGTCAGCTCTTCATTTTCCTCTCCACACAAACCAGCCTTCAGAAATCATTGGGCTCTCCACTACAGACTGTTCCATTCATTCACTGCGATTCTGCAATTCATCTGACTCTCCGCTCCAGGCAGGTTTTCATTACAGCACTGGTGAATGACCAAGTAATCCAATGCTGGTTTTCAGCCGCCTTTTCACACTCGCAGTGTGCTGTTCAATTGTCTATCCACTCAAACCTGGTCAGCCTTTCATTTTCTTTTCCACAATATCAGACTTCAGAAATCATTGGAATCGCCAGTACAGAATGTTCCATTCATTCACTGCCAATCTGGAATTCATCTGAATCTGCACTCCAGGTAGGCTTTCATTACACCACTTATGAATGTCCAAGTAACACAATGCTGGTTTTCAGCGGTCTGTTCACACTCTAAGCCCTGCTTTTTACTGGGTATCCACACAACTGTGGTCAGCTCTTCATTTTCATGTCCAAACAATCCAGACTTGAGAAATCATTGCAATCTCCAGTACAGAATGTTCCATTCATTCACTGCGAATCTGGAATTCAACTGAATCTCCACTACCTGCAGATTTATCTTACACCACTTGTGAATGTCCAAGTAAAACAATGCTGGTTTTCAGAGGCCTGTTCATGTTCGCAGTCGTGCTGTTCAATTGGCTATCCACTCAACCTGTTTTGCTCCTCATTTTCCTGTGCACACAACCCAGCCTTCAGAAATCATTGTAATCTCCACTACAGGATGTTCCATTCATTCACTGGGAATCTGGAATTCATCTGAATCTGCACTCCACGCAGGCTTTCGTTACACCACTGCTGAAAGTCGAAGTAATGCAATACTGGTTTTCAGTGGTCTGTTCACATTCGAAGCCGAGGCTTTTTACAGGCTATCCACTCAACACTGGTCAGCTCTTCATTTTCGTGTCCCCACAATCCAGATTTCAGAAATCATTGCAATCTCCACTACAGAATGTTCCATTCATTCACTGCGAGTCTGGAGTTTATCTGATTCTCCACTCCCGCCTGGTTAACATTACACCACTTGTGAATGTCCAAGTAAGCCAATGCTGGTTTTCAGAGGCCTGTTCATACTCGCAGCCGTGCTGTTTAATTGACAATTCACTCCACCCTGTTCAGCTCTTCATTGTCCCACCACACTACCAGCCTTCAGAAATCTTTGTTATCTCCACTACAGAACGTTCCATTCATTCACTGCGAATCTGGAATTCATCTGACTCTCAACTCCACGCAGGTTTTCATTACACCACTGTTGAATGTCCAAGTAACCCAATGCTGGTTTTCAGCGGCCTGTTCATATTCGCAGCCCTGCTGTTTACTTGGCTATCGATTCAAGCCTGGTCAGCTCTTCATTTTCCTGTCCACACAACACAGGCTTCAGAAATCATTGGAATCTCCTCTACAGAATGTTCCATTCATTCACTGCGAATGTGGAATTCAACTGACTCTCCACTCCATGCAGGTTTTCCTTACACCACTGATGAATGTCCAAGTAACCCAATGCTGGTTTTCAGCTGCATGTTCACACTCGCAGCCATGCTATACAATTGGCTTTCCACTAAATCCTGATTAGTTCTTGATTTTCCTTCCACACGACCCAGCCTTCAGAAATCGTTGGAATCTCCACTAGAGAATGTTCCATTCATTCACTGCGAATCTGGAATTCCTCTGAACCTCCACTCCCGGCAGGTTTTCGTTACACCACTGTTGAATGTCCAAGTAACCCAATGTTTTAAGTGTTTTCTTCACAAGCGCAGTGGTGCTGTTCAATTGGCTATCCACTCAACCCTGGCCAGCTCTACATTTTCCTGTCCACACCACAGAGACTGGAGAAATCATTGTTATCTCCACTACAGAATGTTCCATTCATTCACAGCGAATCTGGAATTCATCTGAATCTCCACTCCCGGCAGGTTTTCGTGACACCACTGGTAAATATCCAAGTAAGCCAATGCTGGTTTTAAGTGGCCTGCTCATACTCTCAGCCGTGCTGTTCAATTTGCTATCCACTCAACCCTCTTCAGCTCCATTTTCCTGTCCACATAACCCAAACTTCAGAAACAATTGGTATCTCCTCCACAGAATGTTCCATTCATTGACGGCAAATCTGAAATTCATCTAATTCTCAACTCCCGTCAGGTTTTCGTTACACCACTTGTGAATGTCCAATTAAGCCAAAGCTGGTTTTCAGTGGCCTGTTCTTACTACGAGACGTGCTGTTCATTTGGCTATCCATTCCACCCTGTTCAGCTCTACATTTTCGTGTCCACAAAACCCAGCCTTCAGAAATCATTGGAATCACCACTAGAGAATGTTCCATTCATTCACTGCGAATCTGGAATTCATCTGAATCTCCACTCCCGGCAGGTTTTCATTGCACCACTGCTGAATGTTCAAGTAACGCAATGATGGTTTTCAGCGGTCTATTCACACTCGAACCCGTGCTGTTCACGGTCTAGCGACTCAACACTGGTGAGTTCTTCTTTTTCCAGTTCAGACAATACAAACCTCAGAAACCATTGCAATCTACACTACAGAATGTTTCATTCATTCAGGCGAATCTTGAATTCATCTTGTTCTCCACTCCCAGCAGGTTTTCGTTTCACCACTGGTGAATGTCCAAGCAACCCAAGGCTGGTTTCAGCTGCGTGTTAACACTCGCAGCCGTGCTGTTCAATTGGCTATCCAGTGAACGCTGGTTAGCTCTTGATTTTCCTTCCACACACCGAGCCTTCAGAAATCATTCTTATCTCCACTTCAGAATGTTCCATTCGTTCCCTGCGAATCTGGAATTCCTCTGACTCTCCACACCAGGCAGATTTTCCTAACAACACTGGTGAATGACCAGGTAATCCAATGCTGGTTTTCAGCGGCTGTTCACACTCACAGCCTTGCTGTTCAATTGGCAATCCAGTCAAACCTAGTCAGCTCTTCATTTTCCTGTCCACACAACCCAGCGTTCAGAAATCATTGGAATCTCTACTACAGAAATTTCCATTCATTCACTGTGAATCTGGAAATAATCTGAATCTGCATTCCAGGAAGGCTTTCGTTACACCACTGATGAATGTCCAAGTAATGCAATGCTGCTTCTTAGTGGTCTGTTCACACTCGAAACCGTGCTGTTCATTGGCTATCCACTCAATATCGGTCAGCTCTTCAATATCCTGTCCAGACTATCCAGATTCCTAAATGTTGGCAATCACCACTACAGAATGTTCCATTCAATCACGCGAATCTGGAATTCATCAGAGTCTCCACTCCTGGAAGGTTTTCGTGACACCACTGGTAAATGTCCAAGGAAGACAATGCTGGTTTTAAGCCGCCTGCTAACACACTCAGCCGTGCTGTTCAATTTGCTATCCACCCAACCCTATTCAGCTCTACATTTTCCTGTCCTCATAACCCAACCTTCAGAAATAATTGGTATCTCCTCCACAGAATGTTCCGTTCATTCACTGCGAAACTTAAATTCATCTGACTCTCAACTCCCGGCGGGTTATCGTTACACCACTTGTGAATGTCCAAGTAAGCCAATGCTGGTTTTCAGTGGCCTGTTCATACTAAGAGACGTGCTGTTCATTTGGCTATCCACTCCACCCTGTTCAGCTCTACATTTTCGTGTCCACAAAACCCAGCCTTCAGAAATCATTGGAATCACCACTAGAGAATGTTCCATTCATTCACTGCGAATCTGGAATTCCTCTGAACCTCCACTCCTGGCAGGTTTTCGTTACGCCACTGGTGAATGTCCAAGTAACTCAATACTGGTTTTCAGAGGCATGTTCAACTCGCAGAAGTGCTGTTCAATGGGCTATCCACTCAATATTGGTCAGCTCTTCATTTTCCTCTCCACACAAACCAGCCTTCAGAAATCATTGGGCTCTCCACTACAGACTGTTCCATTCATTCACTGCGATTCTGCAATTCATCCGACTCTCCGCTCCAGGCAGGTTTTCATTACAGCACTGGTGAATGACCAAGTAATCCAATGCTGGTTTTCAGCCGCCTTTTCACACTCGCAGTGTGCTGTTCAATTGTCTATCCACTCAAACCTGGTCAGCCTTTCATTTTCTTTTCCACAATATCAGACTTCAGAAATCATTGGAATCGCCAGTACAGAATGTTCCATTCATTCACTGCCAATCTGGAATTCATCTGAATCTGCACTCCAGGTAGGCTTTCATTACACCACTTATGAATGTCCAAGTAACACAATGCTGGTTTTCAGCGGTCTGTTCACACTCTAAGCCCTGCTTTTTACTGGGTATCCACACAACTGTGGTCAGCTCTTCATTTTCATGTCCAAACAATCCAGACTTGAGAAATCATTGCAATCTCCAGTACAGAATGTTCCATTCATTCACTGCGAATCTGGAATTCAACTGAATCTCCACTACCTGCAGATTTATCTTACACCACTTGTGAATGTCCAAGTAAAACAATGCTGGTTTTCAGAGGCCTGTTCATGTTCGCAGTCGTGCTGTTCAATTGGCTATCCACTCAACCTGTTTTGCTCCTCATTTTCCTGTGCACACAACCCAGCCTTCAGAAATCATTGTAATCTCCACTACAGGATGTTCCATTCATTCACTGGGAATCTGGAATTCATCTGAATCTGCACTCCACGCAGGCTTTCGTTACACCACTGCTGAAAGTCGAAGTAATGCAATACTGGTTTTCAGTGGTCTGTTCACATTCGAAGCCGAGGCTTTTTACAGGCTATCCACTCAACACTGGTCAGCTCTTCATTTTCGTGTCCCCACAATCCAGATTTCAGAAATCATTGCAATCTCCACTACAGAATGTTCCATTCATTCACTGCGAGTCTGGAGTTTATCTGATTCTCCACTCCCGCCTGGTTAACATTACACCACTTGTGAATGTCCAAGTAAGCCAATGCTGGTTTTCAGAGGCCTGTTCATACTCGCAGCCGTGCTGTTTAATTGACAATTCACTCCACCCTGTTCAGCTCTTCATTGTCCCACCACACTACCAGCCTTCAGAAATCTTTGTTATCTCCACTACAGAACGTTCCATTCATTCACTGCGAATCTGGAATTCATCTGACTCTCAACTCCACGCAGGTTTTCATTACACCACTGTTGAATGTCCAAGTAACCCAATGCTGGTTTTCAGCGGCCTGTTCATATTCGCAGCCCTGCTGTTTACTTGGCTATCGATTCAAGCCTGGTCAGCTCTTCATTTTCCTGTCCACACAACACAGGCTTCAGAAATCATTGGAATCTCCTCTACAGAATGTTCCATTCATTCACTGCGAATGTGGAATTCATTCAACTGACTCTCCACTCCATGCAGGTTTTCCTTACACCACTGATGAATGTCCAAGTAACCCAATGCTGGTTTTCAGCTGCATGTTCACACTCGCAGCCATGCTATACAATTGGCTTTCCACTAAATCCTGATTAGTTCTTGATTTTCCTTCCACACGACCCAGCCTTCAGAAATCGTTGGAATCTCCACTAGAGAATGTTCCATTCATTCACTGCGAATCTGGAATTCCTCTGAACCTCCACTCCCGGCAGGTTTTCGTTACACCACTGTTGAATGTCCAAGTAACCCAATGTTTTAAGTGTTTTCTTCACAAGCGCAGTGGTGCTGTTCAATTGGCTATCCACTCAACCCTGGCCAGCTCTACATTTTCCTGTCCACACCACAGAGACTGGAGAAATCATTGTTATCTCCACTACAGAATGTTCCATTCATTCACAGCGAATCTGGAATTCATCTGAATCTCCACTCCCGGCAGGTTTTCGTGACACCACTGGTAAATATCCAAGTAAGCCAATGCTGGTTTTAAGTGGCCTGCTCATACTCTCAGCCGTGCTGTTCAATTTGCTATCCACTCAACCCTCTTCAGCTCCATTTTCCTGTCCACATAACCCAAACTTCAGAAACAATTGGTATCTCCTCCACAGAATGTTCCATTCATTGACGGCAAATCTGAAATTCATCTAATTCTCAACTCCCGTCAGGTTTTCGTTACACCACTTGTGAATGTCCAATTAAGCCAAAGCTGGTTTTCAGTGGCCTGTTCTTACTACGAGACGTGCTGTTCATTTGGCTATCCATTCCACCCTGTTCAGCTCTACATTTTCGTGTCCACAAAACCCAGCCTTCAGAAATCATTGGAATCACCACTAGAGAATGTTCCATTCATTCACTGCGAATCTGGAATTCATCTGAATCTCCACTCCCGGCAGGTTTTCATTGCACCACTGCTGAATGTTCAAGTAACGCAATGATGGTTTTCAGCGGTCTATTCACACTCGAACCCGTGCTGTTCACGGTCTAGCGACTCAACACTGGTGAGTTCTTCTTTTTCCAGTTCAGACAATACAAACCTCAGAAACCATTGCAATCTACACTACAGAATGTTTCATTCATTCAGGCGAATCTTGAATTCATCTTGTTCTCCACTCCCAGCAGGTTTTCGTTTCACCACTGGTGAATGTCCAAGCAACCCAAGGCTGGTTTCAGCTGCGTGTTAACACTCGCAGCCGTGCTGTTCAATTGGCTATCCAGTGAACGCTGGTTAGCTCTTGATTTTCCTTCCACACACCGAGCCTTCAGAAATCATTCTTATCTCCACTTCAGAATGTTCCATTCGTTCCCTGCGAATCTGGAATTCCTCTGACTCTCCACACCAGGCAGATTTTCCTAACAACACTGGTGAATGACCAGGTAATCCAATGCTGGTTTTCAGCGGCTGTTCACACTCACAGCCTTGCTGTTCAATTGGCAATCCAGTCAAACCTAGTCAGCTCTTCATTTTCCTGTCCACACAACCCAGCGTTCAGAAATCATTGGAATCTCTACTACAGAAATTTCCATTCATTCACTGTGAATCTGGAAATACTCTGAATCTGCATTCCAGGAAGGCTTTCGTTACACCACTGATGAATGTCCAAGTAATGCAATGCTGCTTCTTAGTGGTCTGTTCACACTCGAAACCGTGCTGTTCATTGGCTATCCACTCAATATCGGTCAGCTCTTCAATATCCTGTCCAGACTATCCAGATTCCTAAATGTTGGCAATCACCACTACAGAATGTTCCATTCAATCACGCGAATCTGGAATTCATCAGAGTCTCCACTCCTGGAAGGTTTTCGTGACACCACTGGTAAATGTCCAAGGAAGACAATGCTGGTTTTAAGCCGCCTGCTAACACACTCAGCCGTGCTGTTCAATTTGCTATCCACCCAACCCTATTCAGCTCTACATTTTCCTGTCCTCATAACCCAACCTTCAGAAATAATTGGTATCTCCTCCACAGAATGTTCCGTTCATTCACTGCGAATCTTAAATTCATCTGACTCTCAACTCCCGGCGGGTTATCGTTACACCACTTGTGAATGTCCAAGTAAGCCAATGCTGGTTTTCAGTGGCCTGTTCATACTAAGAGACGTGCTGTTCATTTGGCTATCCACTCCACCCTGTTCAGCTCTACATTCTCGTGTCCACAAAACCCAGCCTTCAGAAATCATTGGAATCACCACTAGAGAATGTTCCATTCATTCACTGCGAATCTGGAATTCCTCTGAACCTCCACTCCTGGCAGGTTTTCGTTACGCCACTGGTGAATGTCCAAGTAACTCAATACTGGTTTTCAGAGGCATGTTCAACTCGCAGAAGTGCTGTTCAATGGGCTATCCACTCAATATTGGTCAGCTCTTCATTTTCCTCTCCACACAAACCAGCCTTCAGAAATCATTGGGCTCTCCACTACAGACTGTTCCATTCATTCACTGCGATTCTGCAATTCATCTGACTCTCCGCTCCAGGCAGGTTTTCATTACAGCACTGGTGAATGACCAAGTAATCCAATGCTGGTTTTCAGCCGCCTTTTCACACTCGCAGTGTGCTGTTCAATTGTCTATCCACTCAAACCTGGTCAGCCTTTCATTTTCTTTTCCACAATATCAGACTTCAGAAATCATTGGAATCGCCAGTACAGAATGTTCCATTCATTCACTGCCAATCTGGAATTCATCTGAATCTGCACTCCAGGTAGGCTTTCATTACACCACTTATGAATGTCCAAGTAACACAATGCTGGTTTTCAGCGGTCTGTTCACACTCTAAGCCCTGCTTTTTACTGGGTATCCACACAACTGTGGTCAGCTCTTCATTTTCATGTCCAAACAATCCAGACTTGAGAAATCATTGCAATCTCCAGTACAGAATGTTCCATTCATTCACTGCGAATCTGGAATTCAACTGAATCTCCACTACCTGCAGATTTATCTTACACCACTTGTGAATGTCCAAGTAAAACAATGCTGGTTTTCAGAGGCCTGTTCATGTTCGCAGTCGTGCTGTTCAATTGGCTATCCACTCAACCTGTTTTGCTCCTCATTTTCCTGTGCACACAACCCAGCCTTCAGAAATCATTGTAATCTCCACTACAGGATGTTCCATTCATTCACTGGGAATCTGGAATTCATCTGAATCTGCACTCCACGCAGGCTTTCGTTACACCACTGCTGAAAGTCGAAGTAATGCAATACTGGTTTTCAGTGGTCTGTTCACATTCGAAGCCGAGGCTTTTTACAGGCTATCCACTCAACACTGGTCAGCTCTTCATTTTCGTGTCCCCACAATCCAGATTTCAGAAATCATTGCAATCTCCACTACAGAATGTTCCATTCATTCACTGCGAGTCTGGAGTTTATCTGATTCTCCACTCCCGCCTGGTTAACATTACACCACTTGTGAATGTCCAAGTAAGCCAATGCTGGTTTTCAGAGGCCTGTTCATACTCGCAGCCGTGCTGTTTAATTGACAATTCACTCCACCCTGTTCAGCTCTTCATTGTCCCACCACACTACCAGCCTTCAGAAATCTTTGTTATCTCCACTACAGAATGTTCCATTCATTCACTGCGAATCTGGAATTCATCTGACTCTCAACTCCACGCAGGTTTTCATTACACCACTGTTGAATGTCCAAGTAACCCAATGCTGGTTTTCAGCGGCCTGTTCATATTCGCAGCCCTGCTGTTTACTTGGCTATCGATTCAAGCCTGGTCAGCTCTTCATTTTCCTGTCCACACAACACAGGCTTCAGAAATCATTGGAATCTCCTCTACAGAATGTTCCATTCATTCACTGCGAATGTGGAATTCATTCAACTGACTCTCCACTCCATGCAGGTTTTCCTTACACCACTGATGAATGTCCAAGTAACCCAATGCTGGTTTTCAGCTGCATGTTCACACTCGCAGCCATGCTATACAATTGGCTTTCCACTAAATCCTGATTAGTTCTTGATTTTCCTTCCACACGACCCAGCCTTCAGAAATCGTTGGAATCTCCACTAGAGAATGTTCCATTCATTCACTGCGAATCTGGAATTCCTCTGAACCTCCACTCCCGGCAGGTTTTCGTTACACCACTGTTGAATGTCCAAGTAACCCAATGTTTTAAGTGTTTTCTTCACAAGCGCAGTGGTGCTGTTCAATTGGCTATCCACTCAACCCTGGCCAGCTCTACATTTTCCTGTCCACACCACAGAGACTGGAGAAATCATTGTTATCTCCACTACAGAATGTTCCATTCATTCACAGCGAATCTGGAATTCATCTGAATCTCCACTCCCGGCAGGTTTTCGTGACACCACTGGTAAATATCCAAGTAAGCCAATGCTGGTTTTAAGTGGCCTGCTCATACTCTCAGCCGTGCTGTTCAATTTGCTATCCACTCAACCCTCTTCAGCTCCATTTTCCTGTCCACATAACCCAAACTTCAGAAACAATTGGTATCTCCTCCACAGAATGTTCCATTCATTGACGGCAAATCTGAAATTCATCTAATTCTCAACTCCCGTCAGGTTTTCGTTACACCACTTGTGAATGTCCAATTAAGCCAAAGCTGGTTTTCAGTGGCCTGTTCTTACTACGAGACGTGCTGTTCATTTGGCTATCCATTCCACCCTGTTCAGCTCTACATTTTCGTGTCCACAAAACCCAGCCTTCAGAAATCATTGGAATCACCACTAGAGAATGTTCCATTCATTCACTGCGAATCTGGAATTCATCTGAATCTCCACTCCCGGCAGGTTTTCATTGCACCACTGCTGAATGTTCAAGTAACGCAATGATGGTTTTCAGCGGTCTATTCACACTCGAACCCGTGCTGTTCACGGTCTAGCGACTCAACACTGGTGAGTTCTTCTTTTTCCAGTTCAGACAATACAAACCTCAGAAACCATTGCAATCTACACTACAGAATGTTTCATTCATTCAGGCGAATCTTGAATTCATCTTGTTCTCCACTCCCAGCAGGTTTTCGTTTCACCACTGGTGAATGTCCAAGCAACCCAAGGCTGGTTTCAGCTGCGTGTTAACACTCGCAGCCGTGCTGTTCAATTGGCTATCCAGTGAACGCTGGTTAGCTCTTGATTTTCCTTCCACACACCGAGCCTTCAGAAATCATTCTTATCTCCACTTCAGAATGTTCCATTCGTTCCCTGCGAATCTGGAATTCCTCTGACTCTCCACACCAGGCAGATTTTCCTAACAACACTGGTGAATGACCAGGTAATCCAATGCTGGTTTTCAGCGGCTGTTCACACTCACAGCCTTGCTGTTCAATTGGCAATCCAGTCAAACCTAGTCAGCTCTTCATTTTCCTGTCCACACAACCCAGCGTTCAGAAATCATTGGAATCTCTACTACAGAAATTTCCATTCATTCACTGTGAATCTGGAAATAATCTGAATCTGCATTCCAGGAAGGCTTTCGTTACACCACTGATGAATGTCCAAGTAATGCAATGCTGCTTCTTAGTGGTCTGTTCACACTCGAAACCGTGCTGTTCATTGGCTATCCACTCAATATCGGTCAGCTCTTCAATATCCTGTCCAGACTATCCAGATTCCTAAATGTTGGCAATCACCACTACAGAATGTTCCATTCAATCACGCGAATCTGGAATTCATCAGAGTCTCCACTCCTGGAAGGTTTTCGTGACACCACTGGTAAATGTCCAAGGAAGACAATGCTGGTTTTAAGCCGCCTGCTAACACACTCAGCCGTGCTGTTCAATTTGCTATCCACCCAACCCTATTCAGCTCTACATTTTCCTGTCCTCATAACCCAACCTTCAGAAATAATTGGTATCTCCTCCACAGAATGTTCCGTTCATTCACTGCGAATCTTAAATTCATCTGACTCTCAACTCCCGGCGGGTTATCGTTACACCACTTGTGAATGTCCAAGTAAGCCAATGCTGGTTTTCAGTGGCCTGTTCATACTAAGAGACGTGCTGTTCATTTGGCTATCCAATCCACCCTGTTCAGCTCTACATTCTCGTGTCCACAAAACCCAGCCTTCAGAAATCATTGGAATCACCACTAGAGAATGTTCCATTCATTCACTGCGAATCTGGAATTCATCTGAACCTCCACTCCTGGCAGGTTTTCGTTACGCCACTGGTGAATGTCCAAGTAACTCAATACTGGTTTTCAGAGGCATGTTCAACTCGCAGAAGTGCTGTTCAATGGGCTATCCACTCAATATTGGTCAGCTCTTCATTTTCCTCTCCACACAAACCAGCCTTCAGAAATCATTGGGCTCTCCACTACAGACTGTTCCATTCATTCACTGCGATTCTGCAATTCATCTGACTCTCCGCTCCAGGCAGGTTTTCATTACAGCACTGGTGAATGACCAAGTAATCCAATGCTGGTTTTCAGCCGCCTTTTCACACTCGCAGTGTGCTGTTCAATTGTCTATCCACTCAAACCTGGTCAGCCTTTCATTTTCTTTTCCACAATATCAGACTTCAGAAATCATTGGAATCGCCAGTACAGAATGTTCCATTCATTCACTGCCAATCTGGAATTCATCTGAATCTGCACTCCAGGTAGGCTTTCATTACACCACTTATGAATGTCCAAGTAACACAATGCTGGTTTTCAGCGGTCTGTTCACACTCTAAGCCCTGCTTTTTACTGGGTATCCACACAACTGTGGTCAGCTCTTCATTTTCATGTCCAAACAATCCAGACTTGAGAAATCATTGCAATCTCCAGTACAGAATGTTCCATTCATTCACTGCGAATCTGGAATTCAACTGAATCTCCACTACCTGCAGATTTATCTTACACCACTTGTGAATGTCCAAGTAAAACAATGCTGGTTTTCAGAGGCCTGTTCATGTTCGCAGTCGTGCTGTTCAATTGGCTATCCACTCAACCTGTTTTGCTCCTCATTTTCCTGTGCACACAACCCAGCCTTCAGAAATCATTGTAATCTCCACTACAGGATGTTCCATTCATTCACTGGGAATCTGGAATTCATCTGAATCTGCACTCCACGCAGGCTTTCGTTACACCACTGCTGAAAGTCGAAGTAATGCAATACTGGTTTTCAGTGGTCTGTTCACATTCGAAGCCGAGGCTTTTTACAGGCTATCCACTCAACACTGGTCAGCTCTTCATTTTCGTGTCCCCACAATCCAGATTTCAGAAATCATTGCAATCTCCACTACAGAATGTTCCATTCATTCACTGCGAGTCTGGAGTTTATCTGATTCTCCACTCCCGCCTGGTTAACATTACACCACTTGTGAATGTCCAAGTAAGCCAATGCTGGTTTTCAGAGGCCTGTTCATACTCGCAGCCGTGCTGTTTAATTGACAATTCACTCCACCCTGTTCAGCTCTTCATTGTCCCACCACACTACCAGCCTTCAGAAATCTTTGTTATCTCCACTACAGAATGTTCCATTCATTCACTGCGAATCTGGAATTCATCTGACTCTCAACTCCACGCAGGTTTTCATTACACCACTGTTGAATGTCCAAGTAACCCAATGCTGGTTTTCAGCGGCCTGTTCATATTCGCAGCCCTGCTGTTTACTTGGCTATCGATTCAAGCCTGGTCAGCTCTTCATTTTCCTGTCCACACAACACAGGCTTCAGAAATCATTGGAATCTCCTCTACAGAATGTTCCATTCATTCACTGCGAATGTGGAATTCAACTGACTCTCCACTCCATGCAGGTTTTCCTTACACCACTGATGAATGTCCAAGTAACCCAATGCTGGTTTTCAGCTGCATGTTCACACTCGCAGCCATGCTATACAATTGGCTTTCCACTAAATCCTGATTAGTTCTTGATTTTCCTTCCACACGACCCAGCCTTCAGAAATCGTTGGAATCTCCACTAGAGAATGTTCCATTCATTCACTGCGAATCTGGAATTCCTCTGAACCTCCACTCCCGGCAGGTTTTCGTTACACCACTGTTGAATGTCCAAGTAACCCAATGTTTTAAGTGTTTTCTTCACAAGCGCAGTGGTGCTGTTCAATTGGCTATCCACTCAACCCTGGCCAGCTCTACATTTTCCTGTCCACACCACAGAGACTGGAGAAATCATTGTTATCTCCACTACAGAATGTTCCATTCATTCACAGCGAATCTGGAATTCATCTGAATCTCCACTCCCGGCAGGTTTTCGTGACACCACTGGTAAATATCCAAGTAAGCCAATGCTGGTTTTAAGTGGCCTGCTCATACTCTCAGCCGTGCTGTTCAATTTGCTATCCACTCAACCCTCTTCAGCTCCATTTTCCTGTCCACATAACCCAAACTTCAGAAACAATTGGTATCTCCTCCACAGAATGTTCCATTCATTGACGGCAAATCTGAAATTCATCTAATTCTCAACTCCCGTCAGGTTTTCGTTACACCACTTGTGAATGTCCAATTAAGCCAAAGCTGGTTTTCAGTGGCCTGTTCTTACTACGAGACGTGCTGTTCATTTGGCTATCCATTCCACCCTGTTCAGCTCTACATTTTCGTGTCCACAAAACCCAGCCTTCAGAAATCATTGGAATCACCACTAGAGAATGTTCCATTCATTCACTGCGAATCTGGAATTCATCTGAATCTCCACTCCCGGCAGGTTTTCATTGCACCACTGCTGAATGTTCAAGTAACGCAATGATGGTTTTCAGCGGTCTATTCACACTCGAACCCGTGCTGTTCACGGTCTAGCGACTCAACACTGGTGAGTTCTTCTTTTTCCAGTTCAGACAATACAAACCTCAGAAACCATTGCAATCTACACTACAGAATGTTTCATTCATTCAGGCGAATCTTGAATTCATCTTGTTCTCCACTCCCAGCAGGTTTTCGTTTCACCACTGGTGAATGTCCAAGCAACCCAAGGCTGGTTTCAGCTGCGTGTTAACACTCGCAGCCGTGCTGTTCAATTGGCTATCCAGTGAACGCTGGTTAGCTCTTGATTTTCCTTCCACACACCGAGCCTTCAGAAATCATTCTTATCTCCACTTCAGAATGTTCCATTCGTTCCCTGCGAATCTGGAATTCCTCTGACTCTCCACACCAGGCAGATTTTCCTAACAACACTGGTGAATGACCAGGTAATCCAATGCTGGTTTTCAGCGGCTGTTCACACTCACAGCCTTGCTGTTCAATTGGCAATCCAGTCAAACCTAGTCAGCTCTTCATTTTCCTGTCCACACAACCCAGCGTTCAGAAATCATTGGAATCTCTACTACAGAAATTTCCATTCATTCACTGTGAATCTGGAAATACTCTGAATCTGCATTCCAGGAAGGCTTTCGTTACACCACTGATGAATGTCCAAGTAATGCAATGCTGCTTCTTAGTGGTCTGTTCACACTCGAAACCGTGCTGTTCATTGGCTATCCACTCAATATCGGTCAGCTCTTCAATATCCTGTCCAGACTATCCAGATTCCTAAATGTTGGCAATCACCACTACAGAATGTTCCATTCAATCACGCGAATCTGGAATTCATCAGAGTCTCCACTCCTGGAAGGTTTTCGTGACACCACTGGTAAATGTCCAAGGAAGACAATGCTGGTTTTAAGCCGCCTGCTAACACACTCAGCCGTGCTGTTCAATTTGCTATCCACCCAACCCTATTCAGCTCTACATTTTCCTGTCCTCATAACCCAACCTTCAGAAATAATTGGTATCTCCTCCACAGAATGTTCCGTTCATTCACTGCGAATCTTAAATTCATCTGACTCTCAACTCCCGGCGGGTTATCGTTACACCACTTGTGAATGTCCAAGTAAGCCAATGCTGGTTTTCAGTGGCCTGTTCATACTAAGAGACGTGCTGTTCATTTGGCTATCCACTCCACCCTGTTCAGCTCTACATTCTCGTGTCCACAAAACCCAGCCTTCAGAAATCATTGGAATCACCACTAGAGAATGTTCCATTCATTCACTGCGAATCTGGAATTCATCTGAACCTCCACTCCTGGCAGGTTTTCGTTACGCCACTGGTGAATGTCCAAGTAACTCAATACTGGTTTTCAGAGGCATGTTCAACTCGCAGAAGTGCTGTTCAATGGGCTATCCACTCAATATTGGTCAGCTCTTCATTTTCCTCTCCACACAAACCAGCCTTCAGAAATCATTGGGCTCTCCACTACAGACTGTTCCATTCATTCACTGCGATTCTGCAATTCATCTGACTCTCCGCTCCAGGCAGGTTTTCATTACAGCACTGGTGAATGACCAAGTAATCCAATGCTGGTTTTCAGCCGCCTTTTCACACTCGCAGTGTGCTGTTCAATTGTCTATCCACTCAAACCTGGTCAGCCTTTCATTTTCTTTTCCACAATATCAGACTTCAGAAATCATTGGAATCGCCAGTACAGAATGTTCCATTCATTCACTGCCAATCTGGAATTCATCTGAATCTGCACTCCAGGTAGGCTTTCATTACACCACTTATGAATGTCCAAGTAACACAATGCTGGTTTTCAGCGGTCTGTTCACACTCTAAGCCCTGCTTTTTACTGGGTATCCACACAACTGTGGTCAGCTCTTCATTTTCATGTCCAAACAATCCAGACTTGAGAAATCATTGCAATCTCCAGTACAGAATGTTCCATTCATTCACTGCGAATCTGGAATTCAACTGAATCTCCACTACCTGCAGATTTATCTTACACCACTTGTGAATGTCCAAGTAAAACAATGCTGGTTTTCAGAGGCCTGTTCATGTTCGCAGTCGTGCTGTTCAATTGGCTATCCACTCAACCTGTTTTGCTCCTCATTTTCCTGTGCACACAACCCAGCCTTCAGAAATCATTGTAATCTCCACTACAGGATGTTCCATTCATTCACTGGGAATCTGGAATTCATCTGAATCTGCACTCCACGCAGGCTTTCGTTACACCACTGCTGAAAGTCGAAGTAATGCAATACTGGTTTTCAGTGGTCTGTTCACATTCGAAGCCGAGGCTTTTTACAGGCTATCCACTCAACACTGGTCAGCTCTTCATTTTCGTGTCCCCACAATCCAGATTTCAGAAATCATTGCAATCTCCACTACAGAATGTTCCATTCATTCACTGCGAGTCTGGAGTTTATCTGATTCTCCACTCCCGCCTGGTTAACATTACACCACTTGTGAATGTCCAAGTAAGCCAATGCTGGTTTTCAGAGGCCTGTTCATACTCGCAGCCGTGCTGTTTAATTGACAATTCACTCCACCCTGTTCAGCTCTTCATTGTCCCACCACACTACCAGCCTTCAGAAATCTTTGTTATCTCCACTACAGAATGTTCCATTCATTCACTGCGAATCTGGAATTCATCTGACTCTCAACTCCACGCAGGTTTTCATTACACCACTGTTGAATGTCCAAGTAACCCAATGCTGGTTTTCAGCGGCCTGTTCATATTCGCAGCCCTGCTGTTTACTTGGCTATCGATTCAAGCCTGGTCAGCTCTTCATTTTCCTGTCCACACAACACAGGCTTCAGAAATCATTGGAATCTCCTCTACAGAATGTTCCATTCATTCACTGCGAATGTGGAATTCAACTGACTCTCCACTCCATGCAGGTTTTCCTTACACCACTGATGAATGTCCAAGTAACCCAATGCTGGTTTTCAGCTGCATGTTCACACTCGCAGCCATGCTATACAATTGGCTTTCCACTAAATCCTGATTAGTTCTTGATTTTCCTTCCACACGACCCAGCCTTCAGAAATCGTTGGAATCTCCACTAGAGAATGTTCCATTCATTCACTGCGAATCTGGAATTCCTCTGAACCTCCACTCCCGGCAGGTTTTCGTTACACCACTGTTGAATGTCCAAGTAACCCAATGTTTTAAGTGTTTTCTTCACAAGCGCAGTGGTGCTGTTCAATTGGCTATCCACTCAACCCTGGCCAGCTCTACATTTTCCTGTCCACACCACAGAGACTGGAGAAATCATTGTTATCTCCACTACAGAATGTTCCATTCATTCACAGCGAATCTGGAATTCATCTGAATCTCCACTCCCGGCAGGTTTTCGTGACACCACTGGTAAATATCCAAGTAAGCCAATGCTGGTTTTAAGTGGCCTGCTCATACTCTCA
Organism: Sorex fumeus; assembly: GCF_029834395.1. Taxonomy (NCBI): domain Eukaryota; kingdom Metazoa; phylum Chordata; class Mammalia; order Eulipotyphla; family Soricidae; genus Sorex; species Sorex fumeus. The sequence goes on along the minus strand of NW_026606088.1, from coordinate 250,009 downwards.
GCCGTGCTGTTCAATTTGCTATCCACTCAACCCTCTTCAGCTCCATTTTCCTGTCCACATAACCCAAACTTCAGAAACAATTGGTATCTCCTCCACAGAATGTTCCATTCATTGACGGCAAATCTGAAATTCATCTAATTCTCAACTCCCGTCAGGTTTTCGTTACACCACTTGTGAATGTCCAATTAAGCCAAAGCTGGTTTTCAGTGGCCTGTTCTTACTACGAGACGTGCTGTTCATTTGGCTATCCATTCCACCCTGTTCAGCTCTACATTTTCGTGTCCACAAAACCCAGCCTTCAGAAATCATTGGAATCACCACTAGAGAATGTTCCATTCATTCACTGCGAATCTGGAATTCATCTGAATCTCCACTCCCGGCAGGTTTTCATTGCACCACTGCTGAATGTTCAAGTAACGCAATGATGGTTTTCAGCGGTCTATTCACACTCGAACCCGTGCTGTTCACGGTCTAGCGACTCAACACTGGTGAGTTCTTCTTTTTCCAGTTCAGACAATACAAACCTCAGAAACCATTGCAATCTACACTACAGAATGTTTCATTCATTCAGGCGAATCTTGAATTCATCTTGTTCTCCACTCCCAGCAGGTTTTCGTTTCACCACTGGTGAATGTCCAAGCAACCCAAGGCTGGTTTCAGCTGCGTGTTAACACTCGCAGCCGTGCTGTTCAATTGGCTATCCAGTGAACGCTGGTTAGCTCTTGATTTTCCTTCCACACACCGAGCCTTCAGAAATCATTCTTATCTCCACTTCAGAATGTTCCATTCGTTCCCTGCGAATCTGGAATTCCTCTGACTCTCCACACCAGGCAGATTTTCCTAACAACACTGGTGAATGACCAGGTAATCCAATGCTGGTTTTCAGCGGCTGTTCACACTCACAGCCTTGCTGTTCAATTGGCAATCCAGTCAAACCTAGTCAGCTCTTCATTTTCCTGTCCACACAACCCAGCGTTCAGAAATCATTGGAATCTCTACTACAGAAATTTCCATTCATTCACTGTGAATCTGGAAATACTCTGAATCTGCATTCCAGGAAGGCTTTCGTTACACCACTGATGAATGTCCAAGTAATGCAATGCTGCTTCTTAGTGGTCTGTTCACACTCGAAACCGTGCTGTTCATTGGCTATCCACTCAATATCGGTCAGCTCTTCAATATCCTGTCCAGACTATCCAGATTCCTAAATGTTGGCAATCACCACTACAGAATGTTCCATTCAATCACGCGAATCTGGAATTCATCAGAGTCTCCACTCCTGGAAGGTTTTCGTGACACCACTGGTAAATGTCCAAGGAAGACAATGCTGGTTTTAAGCCGCCTGCTAACACACTCAGCCGTGCTGTTCAATTTGCTATCCACCCAACCCTATTCAGCTCTACATTTTCCTGTCCTCATAACCCAACCTTCAGAAATAATTGGTATCTCCTCCACAGAATGTTCCGTTCATTCACTGCGAATCTTAAATTCATCTGACTCTCAACTCCCGGCGGGTTATCGTTACACCACTTGTGAATGTCCAAGTAAGCCAATGCTGGTTTTCAGTGGCCTGTTCATACTAAGAGACGTGCTGTTCATTTGGCTATCCACTCCACCCTGTTCAGCTCTACATTTTCGTGTCCACAAAACCCAGCCTTCAGAAATCATTGGAATCACCACTAGAGAATGTTCCATTCATTCACTGCGAATCTGGAATTCCTCTGAACCTCCACTCCTGGCAGGTTTTCGTTACGCCACTGGTGAATGTCCAAGTAACTCAATACTGGTTTTCAGAGGCATGTTCAACTCGCAGAAGTGCTGTTCAATGGGCTATCCACTCAATATTGGTCAGCTCTTCATTTTCCTCTCCACACAAACCAGCCTTCAGAAATCATTGGGCTCTCCACTACAGACTGTTCCATTCATTCACTGCGATTCTGCAATTCATCTGACTCTCCGCTCCAGGCAGGTTTTCATTACAGCACTGGTGAATGACCAAGTAATCCAATGCTGGTTTTCAGCCGCCTTTTCACACTCGCAGTGTGCTGTTCAATTGTCTATCCACTCAAACCTGGTCAGCCTTTCATTTTCTTTTCCACAATATCAGACTTCAGAAATCATTGGAATCGCCAGTACAGAATGTTCCATTCATTCACTGCCAATCTGGAATTCATCTGAATCTGCACTCCAGGTAGGCTTTCATTACACCACTTATGAATGTCCAAGTAACACAATGCTGGTTTTCAGCGGTCTGTTCACACTCTAAGCCCTGCTTTTTACTGGGTATCCACACAACTGTGGTCAGCTCTTCATTTTCATGTCCAAACAATCCAGACTTGAGAAATCATTGCAATCTCCAGTACAGAATGTTCCATTCATTCACTGCGAATCTGGAATTCAACTGAATCTCCACTACCTGCAGATTTATCTTACACCACTTGTGAATGTCCAAGTAAAACAATGCTGGTTTTCAGAGGCCTGTTCATGTTCGCAGTCATGCTGTTCAATTGGCTATCCACTCAACCTGTTTTGCTCCTCATTTTCCTGTGCACACAACCCAGCCTTCAGAAATCATTGTAATCTCCACTACAGGATGTTCCATTCATTCACTGGGAATCTGGAATTCATCTGAATCTGCACTCCACGCAGGCTTTCGTTACACCACTGCTGAAAGTCGAAGTAATGCAATACTGGTTTTCAGTGGTCTGTTCACATTCGAAGCCGAGGCTTTTTACAGGCTATCCACTCAACACTGGTCAGCTCTTCATTTTCGTGTCCCCACAATCCAGATTTCAGAAATCATTGCAATCTCCACTACAGAATGTTCCATTCATTCACTGCGAGTCTGGAGTTTATCTGATTCTCCACTCCCGCCTGGTTAACATTACACCACTTGTGAATGTCCAAGTAAGCCAATGCTGGTTTTCAGAGGCCTGTTCATACTCGCAGCCGTGCTGTTTAATTGACAATTCACTCCACCCTGTTCAGCTCTTCATTGTCCCACCACACTACCAGCCTTCAGAAATCTTTGTTATCTCCACTACAGAATGTTCCATTCATTCACTGCGAATCTGGAATTCATCTGACTCTCAACTCCACGCAGGTTTTCATTACACCACTGTTGAATGTCCAAGTAACCCAATGCTGGTTTTCAGCGGCCTGTTCATATTCGCAGCCCTGCTGTTTACTTGGCTATCGATTCAAGCCTGGTCAGCTCTTCATTTTCCTGTCCACACAACACAGGCTTCAGAAATCATTGGAATCTCCTCTACAGAATGTTCCATTCATTCACTGCGAATGTGGAATTCAACTGACTCTCCACTCCATGCAGGTTTTCCTTACACCACTGATGAATGTCCAAGTAACCCAATGCTGGTTTTCAGCTGCATGTTCACACTCGCAGCCATGCTATACAATTGGCTTTCCACTAAATCCTGATTAGTTCTTGATTTTCCTTCCACACGACCCAGCCATCAGAAATCGTTGGAATCTCCACTAGAGAATGTTCCATTCATTCACTGCGAATCTGGAATTCCTCTGAACCTCCACTCCCGGCAGGTTTTCGTTACACCACTGTTGAATGTCCAAGTAACCCAATGTTTTAAGTGTTTTCTTCACAAGCACAGTGGTGCTGTTCAATTGGCTATCCACTCAACCCTGGCCAGCTCTACATTTTCCTGTCCACACCACAGAGACTGGAGAAATCATTGTTATCTCCACTACAGAATGTTCCATTCATTCACAGCGAATCTGGAATTCATCTGAATCTCCACTCCCGGCAGGTTTTCGTGACACCACTGGTAAATATCCAAGTAAGCCAATGCTGGTTTTAAGTGGCCTGCTCATACTCTCAGCCGTGCTGTTCAATTTGCTATCCACTCAACCCTCTTCAGCTCCATTTTCCTGTCCACATAACCCAAACTTCAGAAACAATTGGTATCTCCTCCACAGAATGTTCCATTCATTGACGGCAAATCTGAAATTCATCTAATTCTCAACTCCCGTCAGGTTTTCGTTACACCACTTGTGAATGTCCAATTAAGCCAAAGCTGGTTTTCAGTGGCCTGTTCTTACTACGAGACGTGCTGTTCATTTGGCTATCCATTCCACCCTGTTCAGCTCTACATTTTCGTGTCCACAAAACCCAGCCTTCAGAAATCATTGGAATCACCACTAGAGAATGTTCCATTCATTCACTGCGAATCTGGAATTCATCTGAATCTCCACTCCCGGCAGGTTTTCATTGCACCACTGCTGAATGTTCAAGTAACGCAATGATGGTTTTCAGCGGTCTATTCACACTCGAACCCGTGCTGTTCACGGTCTAGCGACTCAACACTGGTGAGTTCTTCTTTTTCCAGTTCAGACAATACAAACCTCAGAAACCATTGCAATCTACACTACAGAATGTTTCATTCATTCACGCGAATCTTGAATTCATCTTGTTCTCCACTCCCAGCAGGTTTTCGTTTCACCACTGGTGAATGTCCAAGCAACCCAAGGCTGGTTTCAGCTGCGTGTTAACAATCGCAGCCGTGCTGTTCAATTGGCTATCCAGTGAACGCTGGTTAGCTCTTGATTTTCCTTCCACACACCGAGCCTTCAGAAATCATTCTTATCTCCACTTCAGAATGTTCCATTCGTTCCCTGCGAATCTGGAATTCCTCTGACTCTCCACACCAGGCAGATTTTCCTAACAACACTGGTGAATGACCAGGTAATCCAATGCTGGTTTTCAGCGGCTGTTCACACTCACAGCCTTGCTGTTCAATTGGCAATCCAGTCAAACCTAGTCAGCTCTTCATTTTCCTGTCCACACAACCCAGCGTTCAGAAATCATTGGAATCTCTACTACAGAAATTTCCATTCATTCACTGTGAATCTGGAAATACTCTGAATCTGCATTCCAGGAAGGCTTTCGTTACACCACTGATGAATGTCCAAGTAATGCAATGCTGCTTCTTAGTGGTCTGTTCACACTCGAAACCGTGCTGTTCATTGGCTATCCACTCAATATCGGTCAGCTCTTCAATATCCTCTCCAGACTATCCAGATTCCTAAATGTTGGCAATCACCACTACAGAATGTTCCATTCAATCACGCGAATCTGGAATTCATCAGAGTCTCCACTCCTGGAAGGTTTTCGTGACACCACTGGTAAATGTCCAAGGAAGACAATGCTGGTTTTAAGCCGCCTGCTAACACACTCAGCCGTGCTGTTCAATTTGCTATCCACCCAACCCTATTCAGCTCTACATTTTCCTGTCCTCATAACCCAACCTTCAGAAATAATTGGTATCTCCTCCACAGAATGTTCCGTTCATTCACTGCGAATCTTAAATTCATCTGACTCTCAACTCCCGGCGGGTTATCGTTACACCACTTGTGAATGTCCAAGTAAGCCAATGCTGGTTTTCAGTGGCCTGTTCATACTAAGAGACGTGCTGTTCATTTGGCTATCCACTCCACCCTGTTCAGCTCTACATTTTCGTGTCCACAAAACCCAGCCTTCAGAAATCATTGGAATCACCACTAGAGAATGTTCCATTCATTCACTGCGAATCTGGAATTCATCTGAACCTCCACTCCTGGCAGGTTTTCGTTACGCCACTGGTGAATGTCCAAGTAACTCATTACTGGTTTTCAGAGGCATGTTCAACTCGCAGAAGTGCTGTTCAATGGGCTATCCACTCAATATTGGTCAGCTCTTCATTTTCCTCTCCACACAAACCAGCCTTCAGAAATCATTGGGCTCTCCACTACAGACTGTTCCATTCATTCACTGCGATTCTGCAATTCATCTGACTCTCCGCTCCAGGCAGGTTTTCATTACAGCACTGGTGAATGACCAAGTAATCCAATGCTGGTTTTCAGCCGCCTTTTCACACTCGCAGTGTGCTGTTCAATTGTCTATCCACTCAAACCTGGTCAGCCTTTCATTTTCTTTTCCACAATATCAGACTTCAGAAATCATTGGAATCGCCAGTACAGAATGTTCCATTCATTCACTGCCAATCTGGAATTCATCTGAATCTGCACTCCAGGTAGGCTTTCATTACACCACTTATGAATGTCCAAGTAACACAATGCTGGTTTTCAGCGGTCTGTTCACACTCTAAGCCCTGCTTTTTACTGGGTATCCACACAACTGTGGTCAGCTCTTCATTTTCATGTCCAAACAATCCAGACTTGAGAAATCATTGCAATCTCCAGTACAGAATGTTCCATTCATTCACTGCGAATCTGGAATTCAACTGAATCTCCACTACCTGCAGATTTATCTTACTCCACTTGTGAATGTCCAAGTAAAACAATGCTGGTTTTCAGAGGCCTGTTCATGTTCGCAGTCGTGCTGTTCAATTGGCTATCCACTCAACCTGTTTTGCTCCTCATTTTCCTGTGCACACAACCCAGCCTTCAGAAATCATTGTAATCTCCACTACAGGATGTTCCATTCATTCACTGGGAATCTGGAATTCATCTGAATCTGCACTCCACGCAGGCTTTCGTTACACCACTGCTGAAAGTCGAAGTAATGCAATACTGGTTTTCAGTGGTCTGTTCACATTCGAAGCCGAGGCTTTTTACAGGCTATCCACTCAACACTGGTCAGCTCTTCATTTTCGTGTCCCCACAATCCAGATTTCAGAAATCATTGCAATCTCCACTACAGAATGTTCCATTCATTCACTGCGAGTCTGGAGTTTATCTGATTCTCCACTCCCGCCTGGTTAACATTACACCACTTGTGAATGTCCAAGTAAGCCAATGCTGGTTTTCAGAGGCCTGTTCATACTCGCAGCCGTGCTGTTTAATTGACAATTCACTCCACCCTGTTCAGCTCTTCATTGTCCCACCACACTACCAGCCTTCAGAAATCTTTGTTATCTCCACTACAGAATGTTCCATTCATTCACTGCGAATCTGGAATTCATCTGACTCTCAACTCCACGCAGGTTTTCATTACACCACTGTTGAATGTCCAAGTAACCCAATGCTGGTTTTCAGCGGCCTGTTCATATTCGCAGCCCTGCTGTTTACTTGGCTATCGATTCAAGCCTGGTCAGCTCTTCATTTTCCTGTCCACACAACACAGGCTTCAGAAATCATTGGAATCTCCTCTACAGAATGTTCCATTCATTCACTGCGAATGTGGAATTCAACTGACTCTCCACTCCATGCAGGTTTTCCTTACACCACTGATGAATGTCCAAGTAACCCAATGCTGGTTTTCAGCTGCATGTTCACACTCGCAGCCATGCTATACAATTGGCTTTCCACTAAATCCTGATTAGTTCTTGATTTTCCTTCCACACGACCCAGCCTTCAGAAATCGTTGGAATCTCCACTAGAGAATGTTCCATTCATTCACTGCGAATCTGGAATTCCTCTGAACCTCCACTCCCGGCAGGTTTTCGTTACACCACTGTTGAATGTCCAAGTAACCCAATGTTTTAAGTGTTTTCTTCACAAGCGCAGTGGTGCTGTTCAATTGGCTATCCACTCAACCCTGGCCAGCTCTACATTTTCCTGTCCACACCACAGAGACTGGAGAAATCATTGTTATCTCCACTACAGAATGTTCCATTCATTCACAGCGAATCTGGAATTCATCTGAATCTCCACTCCCGGCAGGTTTTCGTGACACCACTGGTAAATATCCAAGTAAGCCAATGCTGGTTTTAAGTGGCCTGCTCATACTCTCAGCCGTGCTGTTCAATTTGCTATCCACTCAACCCTCTTCAGCTCCATTTTCCTGTCCACATAACCCAAACTTCAGAAACAATTGGTATCTCCTCCACAGAATGTTCCATTCATTGACGGCAAATCTGAAATTCATCTAATTCTCAACTCCCGTCAGGTTTTCGTTACACCACTTGTGAATGTCCAATTAAGCCAAAGCTGGTTTTCAGTGGCCTGTTCTTACTATGAGACGTGCTGTTCATTTGGCTATCCATTCCACCCTGTTCAGCTCTACATTTTCGTGTCCACAAAACCCAGCCTTCAGAAATCATTGGAATCACCACTAGAGAATGTTCCATTCATTCACTGCGAATCTGGAATTCATCTGAATCTCCACTCCCGGCAGGTTTTCATTGCACCACTGCTGAATGTTCAAGTAACGCAATGATGGTTTTCAGCGGTCTATTCACACTCGAACCCGTGCTGTTCACGGTCTAGCGACTCAACACTGGTGAGTTCTTCTTTTTCCAGTTCAGACAATACAAACCTCAGAAACCATTGCAATCTACACTACAGAATGTTTCATTCATTCAGGCGAATCTTGAATTCATCTTGTTCTCCACTCCCAGCAGGTTTTCGTTTCACCACTGGTGAATGTCCAAGCAACCCAAGGCTGGTTTCAGCTGCGTGTTAACACTCGCAGCCGTGCTGTTCAATTGGCTATCCAGTGAACGCTGGTTAGCTCTTGATTTTCCTTCCACACACCGAGCCTTCAGAAATCATTCTTATCTCCACTTCAGAATGTTCCATTCGTTCCCTGCGAATCTGGAATTCCTCTGACTCTCCACACCAGGCAGATTTTCCTAACAACACTGGTGAATGACCAGGTAATCCAATGCTGGTTTTCAGCGGCTGTTCACACTCACAGCCTTGCTGTTCAATTGGCAATCCAGTCAAACCTAGTCAGCTCTTCATTTTCCTGTCCACACAACCCAGCGTTCAGAAATCATTGGAATCTCTACTACAGAAATTTCCATTCATTCACTGTGAATCTGGAAATACTCTGAATCTGCATTCCAGGAAGGCTTTCGTTACACCACTGATGAATGTCCAAGTAATGCAATGCTGCTTCTTAGTGGTCTGTTCACACTCGAAACCGTGCTGTTCATTGGCTATCCACTCAATATCGGTCAGCTCTTCAATATCCTGTCCAGACTATCCAGATTCCTAAATGTTGGCAATCACCACTACAGAATGTTCCATTCAATCACGCGAATCTGGAATTCATCAGAGTCTCCACTCCTGGAAGGTTTTCGTGACACCACTGGTAAATGTCCAAGGAAGACAATGCTGGTTTTAAGCCGCCTGCTAACACACTCAGCCGTGCTGTTCAATTTGCTATCCACCCAACCCTATTCAGCTCTACATTTTCCTGTCCTCATAACCCAACCTTCAGAAATAATTGGTATCTCCTCCACAGAATGTTCCGTTCATTCACTGCGAATCTTAAATTCATCTGACTCTCAACTCCCGGCGGGTTATCGTTACACCACTTGTGAATGTCCAAGTAAGCCAATGCTGGTTTTCAGTGGCCTGTTCATACTAAGAGACGTGCTGTTCATTTGGCTATCCACTCCACCCTGTTCAGCTCTACATTTCCGTGTCCACAAAACCCAGCCTTCAGAAATCATTGGAATCACCACTAGAGAATGTTCCATTCATTCACTGCGAATCTGGAATTCCTCTGAACCTCCACTCCTGGCAGGTTTTCGTTACGCCACTGGTGAATGTCCAAGTAACTCAATACTGGTTTTCAGAGGCATGTTCAACTCGCAGAAGTGCTGTTCAATGGGCTATCCACTCAATATTGGTCAGCTCTTCATTTTCCTCTCCACACAAACCAGCCTTCAGAAATCATTGGGCTCTCCACTACAGACTGTTCCATTCATTCACTGCGATTCTGCAATTCATCTGACTCTCCGCTCCAGGCAGGTTTTCATTACAGCACTGGTGAATGACCAAGTAATCCAATGCTGGTTTTCAGCCGCCTTTTCACACTCGCAGTGTGCTGTTCAATTGTCTATCCACTCAAACCTGGTCAGCCTTTCATTTTCTTTTCCACAATATCAGACTTCAGAAATCATTGGAATCGCCAGTACAGAATGTTCCATTCATTCACTGCCAATCTGGAATTCATCTGAATCTGCACTCCAGGTAGGCTTTCATTACACCACTTATGAATGTCCAAGTAACACAATGCTGGTTTTCAGCGGTCTGTTCACACTCTAAGCCCTGCTTTTTACTGGGTATCCACACAACTGTGGTCAGCTCTTCATTTTCATGTCCAAACAATCCAGACTTGAGAAATCATTGCAATCTCCAGTACAGAATGTTCCATTCATTCACTGCGAATCTGGAATTCAACTGAATCTCCACTACCTGCAGATTTATCTTACACCACTTGTGAATGTCCAAGTAAAACAATGCTGGTTTTCAGAGGCCTGTTCATGTTCGCAGTCGTGCTGTTCAATTGGCTATCCACTCAACCTGTTTTGCTCCTCATTTTCCTGTGCACACAACCCAGCCTTCAGAAATCATTGTAATCTCCACTACAGGATGTTCCATTCATTCACTGGGAATCTGGAATTCATCTGAATCTGCACTCCACGCAGGCTTTCGTTACACCACTGCTGAAAGTCGAAGTAATGCAATACTGGTTTTCAGTGGTCTGTTCACATTCGAAGCCGAGGCTTTTTACAGGCTATCCACTCAACACTGGTCAGCTCTTCATTTTCGTGTCCCCACAATCCAGATTTCAGAAATCATTGCAATCTCCACTACAGAATGTTCCATTCATTCACTGCGAGTCTGGAGTTTATCTGATTCTCCACTCCCGCCTGGTTAACATTACACCACTTGTGAATGTCCAAGTAAGCCAATGCTGGTTTTCAGAGGCCTGTTCATACTCGCAGCCGTGCTGTTTAATTGACAATTCACTCCACCCTGTTCAGCTCTTCATTGTCCCACCACACTACCAGCCTTCAGAAATCTTTGTTATCTCCACTACAGAATGTTCCATTCATTCACTGCGAATCTGGAATTCATCTGACTCTCAACTCCACGCAGGTTTTCATTACACCACTGTTGAATGTCCAAGTAACCCAATGCTGGTTTTCAGCGGCCTGTTCATATTCGCAGCCCTGCTGTTTACTTGGCTATCGATTCAAGCCTGGTCAGCTCTTCATTTTCCTGTCCACACAACACAGGCTTCAGAAATCATTGGAATCTCCTCTACAGAATGTTCCATTCATTCACTGCGAATGTGGAATTCAACTGACTCTCCACTCCATGCAGGTTTTCCTTACACCACTGATGAATGTCCAAGTAACCCAATGCTGGTTTTCAGCTGCATGTTCACACTCGCAGCCATGCTATACAATTGGCTTTCCACTAAATCCTGATTAGTTCTTGATTTTCCTTCCACACGACCCAGCCATCAGAAATCGTTGGAATCTCCACTAGAGAATGTTCCATTCATTCACTGCGAATCTGGAATTCCTCTGAACCTCCACTCCCGGCAGGTTTTCGTTACACCACTGTTGAATGTCCAAGTAACCCAATGTTTTAAGTGTTTTCTTCACAAGCGCAGTGGTGCTGTTCAATTGGCTATCCACTCAACCCTGGCCAGCTCTACATTTTCCTGTCCACACCACAGAGACTGGAGAAATCATTGTTATCTCCACTACAGAATGTTCCATTCATTCACAGCGAATCTGGAATTCATCTGAATCTCCACTCCCGGCAGGTTTTCGTGACACCACTGGTAAATATCCAAGTAAGCCAATGCTGGTTTTAAGTGGCCTGCTCATACTCTCAGCCGTGCTGTTCAATTTGCTATCCACTCAACCCTCTTCAGCTCCATTTTCCTGTCCACATAACCCAAACTTCAGAAACAATTGGTATCTCCTCCACAGAATGTTCCATTCATTGACGGCAAATCTGAAATTCATCTAATTCTCAACTCCCGTCAGGTTTTCGTTACACCACTTGTGAATGTCCAATTAAGCCAAAGCTGGTTTTCAGTGGCCTGTTCTTACTACGAGACGTGCTGTTCATTTGGCTATCCATTCCACCCTGTTCAGCTCTACATTTTCGTGTCCACAAAACCCAGCCTTCAGAAATCATTGGAATCACCACTAGAGAATGTTCCATTCATTCACTGCGAATCTGGAATTCATCTGAATCTCCACTCCCGGCAGGTTTTCATTGCACCACTGCTGAATGTTCAAGTAACGCAATGATGGTTTTCAGCGGTCTATTCACACTCGAACCCGTGCTGTTCACGGTCTAGCGACTCAACACTGGTGAGTTCTTCTTTTTCCAGTTCAGACAATACAAACCTCAGAAACCATTGCAATCTACACTACAGAATGTTTCATTCATTCAGGCGAATCTTGAATTCATCTTGTTCTCCACTCCCAGCAGGTTTTCGTTTCACCACTGGTGAATGTCCAAGCAACCCAAGGCTGGTTTCAGCTGCGTGTTAACACTCGCAGCCGTGCTGTTCAATTGGCTATCCAGTGAACGCTGGTTAGCTCTTGATTTTCCTTCCACACACCGAGCCTTCAGAAATCATTCTTATCTCCACTTCAGAATGTTCCATTCGTTCCCTGCGAATCTGGAATTCCTCTGACTCTCCACACCAGGCAGATTTTCCTAACAACACTGGTGAATGACCAGGTAATCCAATGCTGGTTTTCAGCGGCTGTTCACACTCACAGCCTTGCTGTTCAATTGGCAATCCAGTCAAACCTAGTCAGCTCTTCATTTTCCTGTCCACACAACCCAGCGTTCAGAAATCATTGGAATCTCTACTACAGAAATTTCCATTCATTCACTGTGAATCTGGAAATACTCTGAATCTGCATTCCAGGAAGGCTTTCGTTACACCACTGATGAATGTCCAAGTAATGCAATGCTGCTTCTTAGTGGTCTGTTCACACTCGAAACCGTGCTGTTCATTGGCTATCCACTCAATATCGGTCAGCTCTTCAATATCCTGTCCAGACTATCCAGATTCCTAAATGTTGGCAATCACCACTACAGAATGTTCCATTCAATCACGCGAATCTGGAATTCATCAGAGTCTCCACTCCTGGAAGGTTTTCGTGACACCACTGGTAAATGTCCAAGGAAGACAATGCTGGTTTTAAGCCGCCTGCTAACACACTCAGCCGTGCTGTTCAATTTGCTATCCACCCAACCCTATTCAGCTCTACATTTTCCTGTCCTCATAACCCAACCTTCAGAAATAATTGGTATCTCCTCCACAGAATGTTCCGTTCATTCACTGCGAATCTTAAATTCATCTGACTCTCAACTCCCGGCGGGTTATCGTTACACCACTTGTGAATGTCCAAGTAAGCCAATGCTGGTTTTCAGTGGCCTGTTCATACTAAGAGACGTGCTGTTCATTTGGCTATCCACTCCACCCTGTTCAGCTCTACATTTTCGTGTCCACAAAACCCAGCCTTCAGAAATCATTGGAATCACCACTAGAGAATGTTCCATTCATTCACTGCGAATCTGGAATTCATCTGAACCTCCACTCCTGGCAGGTTTTCGTTACGCCACTGGTGAATGTCCAAGTAACTCAATACTGGTTTTCAGAGGCATGTTCAACTCGCAGAAGTGCTGTTCAATGGGCTATCCACTCAATATTGGTCAGCTCTTCATTTTCCTCTCCACACAAACCAGCCTTCAGAAATCATTGGGCTCTCCACTACAGACTGTTCCATTCATTCACTGCGATTCTGCAATTCATCTGACTCTCCGCTCCAGGCAGGTTTTCATTACAGCACTGGTGAATGACCAAGTAATCCAATGCTGGTTTTCAGCCGCCTTTTCACACTCGCAGTGTGCTGTTCAATTGTCTATCCACTCAAACCTGGTCAGCCTTTCATTTTCTTTTCCACAATATCAGACTTCAGAAATCATTGGAATCGCCAGTACAGAATGTTCCATTCATTCACTGCCAATCTGGAATTCATCTGAATCTGCACTCCAGGTAGGCTTTCATTACACCACTTATGAATGTCCAAGTAACACAATGCTGGTTTTCAGCGGTCTGTTCACACTCTAAGCCCTGCTTTTTACTGGGTATCCACACAACTGTGGTCAGCTCTTCATTTTCATGTCCAAACAATCCAGACTTGAGAAATCATTGCAATCTCCAGTACAGAATGTTCCATTCATTCACTGCGAATCTGGAATTCAACTGAATCTCCACTACCTGCAGATTTATCTTACACCACTTGTGAATGTCCAAGTAAAACAATGCTGGTTTTCAGAGGCCTGTTCATGTTCGCAGTCGTGCTGTTCAATTGGCTATCCACTCAACCTGTTTTGCTCCTCATTTTCCTGTGCACACAACCCAGCCTTCAGAAATCATTGTAATCTCCACTACAGGATGTTCCATTCATTCACTGGGAATCTGGAATTCATCTGAATCTGCACTCCACGCAGGCTTTCGTTACACCACTGCTGAAAGTCGAAGTAATGCAATACTGGTTTTCAGTGGTCTGTTCACATTCGAAGCCGAGGCTTTTTACAGGCTATCCACTCAACACTGGTCAGCTCTTCATTTTCGTGTCCCCACAATCCAGATTTCAGAAATCATTGCAATCTCCACTACAGAATGTTCCATTCATTCACTGCGAGTCTGGAGTTTATCTGATTCTCCACTCCCGCCTGGTTAACATTACACCACTTGTGAATGTCCAAGTAAGCCAATGCTGGTTTTCAGAGGCCTGTTCATACTCGCAGCCGTGCTGTTTAATTGACAATTCACTCCACCCTGTTCAGCTCTTCATTGTCCCACCACACTACCAGCCTTCAGAAATCTTTGTTATCTCCACTACAGAATGTTCCATTCATTCACTGCGAATCTGGAATTCATCTGACTCTCAACTCCACGCAGGTTTTCATTACACCACTGTTGAATGTCCAAGTAACCCAATGCTGGTTTTCAGCGGCCTGTTCATATTCGCAGCCCTGCTGTTTACTTGGCTATCGATTCAAGCCTGGTCAGCTCTTCATTTTCCTGTCCACACAACACAGGCTTCAGAAATCATTGGAATCTCCTCTACAGAATGTTCCATTCATTCACTGCGAATGTGGAATTCAACTGACTCTCCACTCCATGCAGGTTTTCCTTACACCACTGATGAATGTCCAAGTAACCCAATGCTGGTTTTCAGCTGCATGTTCACACTCGCAGCCATGCTATACAATTGGCTTTCCACTAAATCCTGATTAGTTCTTGATTTTCCTTCCACACGACCCAGCCTTCAGAAATCGTTGGAATCTCCACTAGAGAATGTTCCATTCATTCACTGCGAATCTGGAATTCCTCTGAACCTCCACTCCCGGCAGGTTTTCGTTACACCACTGTTGAATGTCCAAGTAACCCAATGTTTTAAGTGTTTTCTTCACAAGCGCAGTGGTGCTGTTCAATTGGCTATCCACTCAACCCTGGCCAGCTCTACATTTTCCTGTCCACACCACAGAGACTGGAGAAATCATTGTTATCTCCACTACAGAATGTTCCATTCATTCACAGCGAATCTGGAATTCATCTGAATCTCCACTCCCGGCAGGTTTTCGTGACACCACTGGTAAATATCCAAGTAAGCCAATGCTGGTTTTAAGTGGCCTGCTCATACTCTCAGCCGTGCTGTTCAATTTGCTATCCACTCAACCCTCTTCAGCTCCATTTTCCTGTCCACATAACCCAAACTTCAGAAACAATTGGTATCTCCTCCACAGAATGTTCCATTCATTGACGGCAAATCTGAAATTCATCTAATTCTCAACTCCCGTCAGGTTTTCGTTACACCACTTGTGAATGTCCAATTAAGCCAAAGCTGGTTTTCAGTGGCCTGTTCTTACTACGAGACGTGCTGTTCATTTGGCTATCCATTCCACCCTGTTCAGCTCTACATTTTCGTGTCCACAAAACCCAGCCTTCAGAAATCATTGGAATCACCACTAGAGAATGTTCCATTCATTCACTGCGAATCTGGAATTCATCTGAATCTCCACTCCCGGCAGGTTTTCATTGCACCACTGCTGAATGTTCAAGTAACGCAATGATGGTTTTCAGCGGTCTATTCACACTCGAACCCGTGCTGTTCACGGTCTAGCGACTCAACACTGGTGAGTTCTTCTTTTTCCAGTTCAGACAATACAAACCTCAGAAACCATTGCAATCTACACTACAGAATGTTTCATTCATTCACGCGAATCTTGAATTCATCTTGTTCTCCACTCCCAGCAGGTTTTCGTTTCACCACTGGTGAATGTCCAAGCAACCCAAGGCTGGTTTCAGCTGCGTGTTAACACTCGCAGCCGTGCTGTTCAATTGGCTATCCAGTGAACGCTGGTTAGCTCTTGATTTTCCTTCCACACACCGAGCCTTCAGAAATCATTCTTATCTCCACTTCAGAATGTTCCATTCGTTCCCTGCGAATCTGGAATTCCTCTGACTCTCCACACCAGGCAGATTTTCCTAACAACACTGGTGAATGACCAGGTAATCCAATGCTGGTTTTCAGCGGCTGTTCACACTCACAGCCTTGCTGTTCAATTGGCAATCCAGTCAAACCTAGTCAGCTCTTCATTTTCCTGTCCACACAACCCAGCGTTCAGAAATCATTGGAATCTCTACTACAGAACTTTCCATTCATTCACTGTGAATCTGGAAATACTCTGAATCTGCATTCCAGGAAGGCTTTCGTTACACCACTGATGAATGTCCAAGTAATGCAATGCTGCTTCTTAGTGGTCTGTTCACACTCGAAACCGTGCTGTTCATTGGCTATCCACTCAATATCGGTCAGCTCTTCAATATCCTGTCCAGACTATCCAGATTCCTAAATGTTGGCAATCACCACTACAGAATGTTCCATTCAATCACGCGAATCTGGAATTCATCAGAGTCTCCACTCCTGGAAGGTTTTCGTGACACCACTGGTAAATGTCCAAGGAAGACAATGCTGGTTTTAAGCCGCCTGCTAACACACTCAGCCGTGCTGTTCAATTTGCTATCCACCCAACCCTATTCAGCTCTACATTTTCCTGTCCTCATAACCCAACCTTCAGAAATAATTGGTATCTCCTCCACAGAATGTTCCGTTCATTCACTGCGAATCTTAAATTCATCTGACTCTCAACTCCCGGCGGGTTATCGTTACACCACTTGTGAATGTCCAAGTAAGCCAATGCTGGTTTTCAGTGGCCTGTTCATACTAAGAGACGTGCTGTTCATTTGGCTATCCACTCCACCCTGTTCAGCTCTACATTTTCGTGTCCACAAAACCCAGCCTTCAGAAATCATTGGAATCACCACTAGAGAATGTTCCATTCATTCACTGCGAATCTGGAATTCCTCTGAACCTCCACTCCTGGCAGGTTTTCGTTACGCCACTGGTGAATGTCCAAGTAACTCAATACTGGTTTTCAGAGGCATGTTCAACTCGCAGAAGTGCTGTTCAATGGGCTATCCACTCAATATTGGTCAGCTCTTCATTTTCCTCTCCACACAAACCAGCCTTCAGAAATCATTGGGCTCTCCACTACAGACTGTTCCATTCATTCACTGCGATTCTGCAATTCATCTGACTCTCCGCTCCAGGCAGGTTTTCATTACAGCACTGGTGAATGACCAAGTAATCCAATGCTGGTTTTCAGCCGCCTTTTCACACTCGCAGTGTGCTGTTCAATTGTCTATCCACTCAAACCTGGTCAGCCTTTCATTTTCTTTTCCACAATATCAGACTTCAGAAATCATTGGAATCGCCAGTACAGAATGTTCCATTCATTCACTGCCAATCTGGAATTCATCTGAATCTGCACTCCAGGTAGGCTTTCATTACACCACTTATGAATGTCCAAGTAACACAATGCTGGTTTTCAGCGGTCTGTTCACACTCTAAGCCCTGCTTTTTACTGGGTATCCACACAACTGTGGTCAGCTCTTCATTTTCATGTCCAAACAATCCAGACTTGAGAAATCATTGCAATCTCCAGTACAGAATGTTCCATTCATTCACTGCGAATCTGGAATTCAACTGAATCTCCACTACCTGCAGATTTATCTTACACCACTTGTGAATGTCCAAGTAAAACAATGCTGGTTTTCAGAGGCCTGTTCATGTTCGCAGTCGTGCTGTTCAATTGGCTATCCACTCAACCTGTTTTGCTCCTCATTTTCCTGTGCACACAACCCAGCCTTCAGAAATCATTGTAATCTCCACTACAGGATGTTCCATTCATTCACTGGGAATCTGGAATTCATCTGAATCTGCACTCCACGCAGGCTTTCGTTACACCACTGCTGAAAGTCGAAGTAATGCAATACTGGTTTTCAGTGGTCTGTTCACATTCGAAGCCGAGGCTTTTTACAGGCTATCCACTCAACACTGGTCAGCTCTTCATTTTCGTGTCCCCACAATCCAGATTTCAGAAATCATTGCAATCTCCACTACAGAATGTTCCATTCATTCACTGCGAGTCTGGAGTTTATCTGATTCTCCACTCCCGCCTGGTTAACATTACACCACTTGTGAATGTCCAAGTAAGCCAATGCTGGTTTTCAGAGGCCTGTTCATACTCGCAGCCGTGCTGTTTAATTGACAATTCACTCCACCCTGTTCAGCTCTTCATTGTCCCACCACACTACCAGCCTTCAGAAATCTTTGTTATCTCCACTACAGAATGTTCCATTCATTCACTGCGAATCTGGAATTCATCTGACTCTCAACTCCACGCAGGTTTTCATTACACCACTGTTGAATGTCCAAGTAACCCAATGCTGGTTTTCAGCGGCCTGTTCATATTCGCAGCCCTGCTGTTTACTTGGCTATCGATTCAAGCCTGGTCAGCTCTTCATTTTCCTGTCCACACAACACAGGCTTCAGAAATCATTGGAATCTCCTCTACAGAATGTTCCATTCATTCACTGCGAATGTGGAATTCAACTGACTCTCCACTCCATGCAGGTTTTCCTTACACCACTGATGAATGTCCAAGTAACCCAATGCTGGTTTTCAGCTGCATGTTCACACTCGCAGCCATGCTATACAATTGGCTTTCCACTAAATCCTGATTAGTTCTTGATTTTCCTTCCACACGACCCAGCCTTCAGAAATCGTTGGAATCTCCACTAGAGAATGTTCCATTCATTCACTGCGAATCTGGAATTCCTCTGAACCTCCACTCCCGGCAGGTTTTCGTTACACCACTGTTGAATGTCCAAGTAACCCAATGTTTTAAGTGTTTTCTTCACAAGCGCAGTGGTGCTGTTCAATTGGCTATCCACTCAACCCTGGCCAGCTCTACATTTTCCTGTCCACACCACAGAGACTGGAGAAATCATTGTTATCTCCACTACAGAATGTTCCATTCATTCACAGCGAATCTGGAATTCATCTGAATCTCCACTCCCGGCAGGTTTTCGTGACACCACTGGTAAATATCCAAGTAAGCCAATGCTGGTTTTAAGTGGCCTGCTCATACTCTCAGCCATGCTGTTCAATTTGCTATCCACTCAACCCTCTTCAGCTCCATTTTCCTGTCCACATAACCCAAACTTCAGAAACAATTGGTATCTCCTCCACAGAATGTTCCATTCATTGACGGCAAATCTGAAATTCATCTAATTCTCAACTCCCGTCAGGTTTTCGTTACACCACTTGTGAATGTCCAATTAAGCCAAAGCTGGTTTTCAGTGGCCTGTTCTTACTACGAGACGTGCTGTTCATTTGGCTATCCATTCCACCCTGTTCAGCTCTACATTTTCGTGTCCACAAAACCCAGCCTTCAGAAATCATTGGAATCACCACTAGAGAATGTTCCATTCATTCACTGCGAATCTGGAATTCATCTGAATCTCCACTCCTGGCAGGTTTTCATTGCACCACTGCTGAATGTTCAAGTAACGCAATGATGGTTTTCAGCGGTCTATTCACACTCGAACCCGTGCTGTTCACGGTCTAGCGACTCAACACTGGTGAGTTCTTCTTTTTCCAGTTCAGACAATACAAACCTCAGAAACCATTGCAATCTACACTACAGAATGTTTCATTCATTCAGGCGAATCTTGAATTCATCTTGTTCTCCACTCCCAGCAGGTTTTCGTTTCACCACTGGTGAATGTCCAAGCAACCCAAGGCTGGTTTCAGCTGCGTGTTAACACTCGCAGCCGTGCTGTTCAATTGGCTATCCAGTGAACGCTGGTTAGCTCTTGATTTTCCTTCCACACACCGAGCCTTCAGAAATCATTCTTATCTCCACTTCAGAATGTTCCATTCGTTCCCTGCGAATCTGGAATTCCTCTGACTCTCCACACCAGGCAGATTTTCCTAACAACACTGGTGAATGACCAGGTAATCCAATGCTGGTTTTCAGCGGCTGTTCACACTCACAGCCTTGCTGTTCAATTGGCAATCCAGTCAAACCTAGTCAGCTCTTCATTTTCCTGTCCACACAACCCAGCGTTCAGAAATCATTGGAATCTCTACTACAGAACTTTCCATTCATTCACTGTGAATCTGGAAATACTCTGAATCTGCATTCCAGGAAGGCTTTCGTTACACCACTGATGAATGTCCAAGTAATGCAATGCTGCTTCTTAGTGGTCTGTTCACACTCGAAACCGTGCTGTTCATTGGCTATCCACTCAATATCGGTCAGCTCTTCAATATCCTGTCCAGACTATCCAGATTCCTAAATGTTGGCAATCACCACTACAGAATGTTCCATTCAATCACGCGAATCTGGAATTCATCAGAGTCTCCACTCCTGGAAGGTTTTCGTGACACCACTGGTAAATGTCCAAGGAAGACAATGCTGGTTTTAAGCCGCCTGCTAACACACTCAGCCGTGCTGTTCAATTTGCTATCCACCCAACCCTATTCAGCTCTACATTTTCCTGTCTTCATAACCCAACCTTCAGAAATAATTGGTATCTCCTCCACAGAATGTTCCGTTCATTCACTGCGAATCTTAAATTCATCTGACTCTCAACTCCCGGCGGGTTATCGTTACACCACTTGTGAATGTCCAAGTAAGCCAATGCTGGTTTTCAGTGGCCTGTTCATACTAAGAGACGTGCTGTTCATTTGGCTATCCACTCCACCCTGTTCAGCTCTACATTCTCGTGTCCACAAAACCCAGCCTTCAGAAATCATTGGAATCACCACTAGAGAATGTTCCATTCATTCACTGCGAATCTGGAATTCATCTGAACCTCCACTCCTGGCAGGTTTTCGTTACGCCACTGGTGAATGTCCAAGTAACTCAATACTGGTTTTCAGAGGCATGTTCAACTCGCAGAAGTGCTGTTCAATGGGCTATCCACTCAATATTGTTCAGCTCTTCATTTTCCTCTCCACACAAACCAGCCTTCAGAAATCATTGGGCTCTCCACTACAGACTGTTCCATTCATTCACTGCGATTCTGCAATTCATCTGACTCTCCGCTCCAGGCAGGTTTTCATTACAGCACTGGTGAATGACCAAGTAATCCAATGCTGGTTTTCAGCCGCCTTTTCACACTCGCAGTGTGCTGTTCAATTGTCTATCCACTCAAACCTGGTCAGCCTTTCATTTTCTTTTCCACAATATCAGACTTCAGAAATCATTGGAATCGCCAGTACAGAATGTTCCATTCATTCACTGCCAATCTGGAATTCATCTGAATCTGCACTCCAGGTAGGCTTTCATTACACCACTTATGAATGTCCAAGTAACACAATGCTGGTTTTCAGCGGTCTGTTCACACTCTAAGCCCTGCTTTTTACTGGGTATCCACACAACTGTGGTCAGCTCTTCATTTTCATGTCCAAACAATCCAGACTTGAGAAATCATTGCAATCTCCAGTACAGAATGTTCCATTCATTCACTGCGAATCTGGAATTCAACTGAATCTCCACTACCTGCAGATTTATCTTACACCACTTGTGAATGTCCAAGTAAAACAATGCTGGTTTTCAGAGGCCTGTTCATGTTCGCAGTCGTGCTGTTCAATTGGCTATCCACTCAACCTGTTTTGCTCCTCATTTTCCTGTGCACACAACCCAGCCTTCAGAAATCATTGTAATCTCCACTACAGGATGTTCCATTCATTCACTGGGAATCTGGAATTCATCTGAATCTGCACTCCACGCAGGCTTTCGTTACACCACTGCTGAAAGTCGAAGTAATGCAATACTGGTTTTCAGTGGTCTGTTCACATTCGAAGCCGAGGCTTTTTACAGGCTATCCACTCAACACTGGTCAGCTCTTCATTTTCGTGTCCCCACAATCCAGATTTCAGAAATCATTGCAATCTCCACTACAGAATGTTCCATTCATTCACTGCGAGTCTGGAGTTTATCTGATTCTCCACTCCCGCCTGGTTAACATTACACCACTTGTGAATGTCCAAGTAAGCCAATGCTGGTTTTCAGAGGCCTGTTCATACTCGCAGCCGTGCTGTTTAATTGACAATTCACTCCACCCTGTTCAGCTCTTCATTGTCCCACCACACTACCAGCCTTCAGAAATCTTTGTTATCTCCACTACAGAATGTTCCATTCATTCACTGCGAATCTGGAATTCATCTGACTCTCAACTCCACGCAGGTTTTCATTACACCACTGTTGAATGTCCAAGTAACCCAATGCTGGTTTTCAGCGGCCTGTTCATATTCGCAGCCCTGCTGTTTACTTGGCTATCGATTCAAGCCTGGTCAGCTCTTCATTTTCCTGTCCACACAACACAGGCTTCAGAAATCATTGGAATCTCCTCTACAGAATGTTCCATTCATTCACTGCGAATGTGGAATTCAACTGACTCTCCACTCCATGCAGGTTTTCCTTACACCACTGATGAATGTCCAAGTAACCCAATGCTGGTTTTCAGCTGCATGTTCACACTCGCAGCCATGCTATACAATTGGCTTTCC
Organism: Sorex fumeus; assembly: GCF_029834395.1. Classification (NCBI taxonomy): domain Eukaryota; kingdom Metazoa; phylum Chordata; class Mammalia; order Eulipotyphla; family Soricidae; genus Sorex; species Sorex fumeus. The sequence continues at coordinate 227,318 of NW_026606088.1, read as the reverse complement.
ACTAAATCCTGATTAGTTCTTGATTTTCCTTCCACACGACCCAGCCTTCAGAAATCGTTGGAATCTCCACTAGAGAATGTTCCATTCATTCACTGCGAATCTGGAATTCCTCTGAACCTCCACTCCCGGCAGGTTTTCGTTACACCACTGTTGAATGTCCAAGTAACCCAATGTTTTAAGTGTTTTCTTCACAAGCGCAGTGGTGCTGTTCAATTGGCTATCCACTCAACCCTGGCCAGCTCTACATTTTCCTGTCCACACCACAGAGACTGGAGAAATCATTGTTATCTCCACTACAGAATGTTCCATTCATTCACAGCGAATCTGGAATTCATCTGAATCTCCACTCCCGGCAGGTTTTCGTGACACCACTGGTAAATATCCAAGTAAGCCAATGCTGGTTTTAAGTGGCCTGCTCATACTCTCAGCCGTGCTGTTCAATTTGCTATCCACTCAACCCTCTTCAGCTCCATTTTCCTGTCCACATAACCCAAACTTCAGAAACAATTGGTATCTCCTCCACAGAATGTTCCATTCATTGACGGCAAATCTGAAATTCATCTAATTCTCAACTCCCGTCAGGTTTTCGTTACACCACTTGTGAATGTCCAATTAAGCCAAAGCTGGTTTTCAGTGGCCTGTTCTTACTACGAGACGTGCTGTTCATTTGGCTATCCATTCCACCCTGTTCAGCTCTACATTTTCGTGTCCACAAAACCCAGCCTTCAGAAATCATTGGAATCACCACTAGAGAATGTTCCATTCATTCACTGCGAATCTGGAATTCATCTGAATCTCCACTCCCGGCAGGTTTTCATTGCACCACTGCTGAATGTTCAAGTAACGCAATGATGGTTTTCAGCGGTCTATTCACACTCGAACCCGTGCTGTTCACGGTCTAGCGACTCAACACTGGTGAGTTCTTCTTTTTCCAGTTCAGACAATACAAACCTCAGAAACCATTGCAATCTACACTACAGAATGTTTCATTCATTCAGGCGAATCTTGAATTCATCTTGTTCTCCACTCCCAGCAGGTTTTCGTTTCACCACTGGTGAATGTCCAAGCAACCCAAGGCTGGTTTCAGCTGCGTGTTAACACTCGCAGCCGTGCTGTTCAATTGGCTATCCAGTGAACGCTGGTTAGCTCTTGATTTTCCTTCCACACACCGAGCCTTCAGAAATCATTCTTATCTCCACTTCAGAATGTTCCATTCGTTCCCTGCGAATCTGGAATTCCTCTGACTCTCCACACCAGGCAGATTTTCCTAACAACACTGGTGAATGACCAGGTAATCCAATGCTGGTTTTCAGCGGCTTTTCACACTCACAGCCTTGCTGTTCAATTGGCAATCCAGTCAAACCTAGTCAGCTCTTCATTTTCCTGTCCACACAACCCAGCGTTCAGAAATCATTGGAATCTCTACTACAGAAATTTCCATTCATTCACTGTGAATCTGGAAATACTCTGAATCTGCATTCCAGGAAGGCTTTCGTTACACCACTGATGAATGTCCAAGTAATGCAATGCTGCTTCTTAGTGGTCTGTTCACACTCGAAACCGTGCTGTTCATTGGCTATCCACTCAATATCGGTCAGCTCTTCAATATCCTGTCCAGACTATCCAGATTCCTAAATGTTGGCAATCACCACTACAGAATGTTCCATTCAATCACGCGAATCTGGAATTCATCAGAGTCTCCACTCCTGGAAGGTTTTCGTGACACCACTGGTAAATGTCCAAGGAAGACAATGCTGGTTTTAAGCCGCCTGCTAACACACTCAGCCGTGCTGTTCAATTTGCTATCCACCCAACCCTATTCAGCTCTACATTTTCCTGTCCTCATAACCCAACCTTCAGAAATAATTGGTATCTCCTCCACAGAATGTTCCGTTCATTCACTGCGAATCTTAAATTCATCTGACTCTCAACTCCCGGCGGGTTATCGTTACACCACTTGTGAATGTCCAAGTAAGCCAATGCTGGTTTTCAGTGGCCTGTTCATACTAAGAGACGTGCTGTTCATTTGGCTATCCACTCCACCCTGTTCAGCTCTACATTTTCGTGTCCACAAAACCCAGCCTTCAGAAATCATTGGAATCACCACTAGAGAATGTTCCATTCATTCACTGCGAATCTGGAATTCCTCTGAACCTCCACTCCTGGCAGGTTTTCGTTACGCCACTGGTGAATGTCCAAGTAACTCAATACTGGTTTTCAGAGGCATGTTCAACTCGCAGAAGTGCTGTTCAATGGGCTATCCACTCAATATTGGTCAGCTCTTCATTTTCCTCTCCACACAAACCAGCCTTCAGAAATCATTGGGCTCTCCACTACAGACTGTTCCATTCATTCACTGCGATTCTGCAATTCATCTGACTCTCCGCTCCAGGCAGGTTTTCATTACAGCACTGGTGAATGACCAAGTAATCCAATGCTGGTTTTCAGCCGCCTTTTCACACTCGCAGTGTGCTGTTCAATTGTCTATCCACTCAAACCTGGTCAGCCTTTCATTTTCTTTTCCACAATATCAGACTTCAGAAATCATTGGAATCGCCAGTACAGAATGTTCCATTCATTCACTGCCAATCTGGAATTCATCTGAATCTGCACTCCAGGTAGGCTTTCATTACACCACTTATGAATGTCCAAGTAACACAATGCTGGTTTTCAGCGGTCTGTTCACACTCTAAGCCCTGCTTTTTACTGGGTATCCACACAACTGTGGTCAGCTCTTCATTTTCATGTCCAAACAATCCAGACTTGAGAAATCATTGCAATCTCCAGTACAGAATGTTCCATTCATTCACTGCGAATCTGGAATTCAACTGAATCTCCACTACCTGCAGATTTATCTTACACCACTTGTGAATGTCCAAGTAAAACAATGCTGGTTTTCAGAGGCCTGTTCATGTTCGCAGTCGTGCTGTTCAATTGGCTATCCACTCAACCTGTTTTGCTCCTCATTTTCCTGTGCACACAACCCAGCCTTCAGAAATCATTGTAATCTCCACTACAGGATGTTCCATTCATTCACTGGGAATCTGGAATTCATCTGAATCTGCACTCCACGCAGGCTTTCGTTACACCACTGCTGAAAGTCGAAGTAATGCAATACTGGTTTTCAGTGGTCTGTTCACATTCGAAGCCGAGGCTTTTTACAGGCTATCCACTCAACACTGGTCAGCTCTTCATTTTCGTGTCCCCACAATCCAGATTTCAGAAATCATTGCAATCTCCACTACAGAATGTTCCATTCATTCACTGCGAGTCTGGAGTTTATCTGATTCTCCACTCCCGCCTGGTTAACATTACACCACTTGTGAATGTCCAAGTAAGCCAATGCTGGTTTTCAGAGGCCTGTTCATACTCGCAGCCGTGCTGTTTAATTGACAATTCACTCCACCCTGTTCAGCTCTTCATTGTCCCACCACACTACCAGCCTTCAGAAATCTTTGTTATCTCCACTACAGAATGTTCCATTCATTCACTGCGAATCTGGAATTCATCTGACTCTCAACTCCACGCAGGTTTTCATTACACCACTGTTGAATGTCCAAGTAACCCAATGCTGGTTTTCAGCGGCCTGTTCATATTCGCAGCCCTGCTGTTTACTTGGCTATCGATTCAAGCCTGGTCAGCTCTTCATTTTCCTGTCCACACAACACAGGCTTCAGAAATCATTGGAATCTCCTCTACAGAATGTTCCATTCATTCACTGCGAATGTGGAATTCAACTGACTCTCCACTCCATGCAGGTTTTCCTTACACCACTGATGAATGTCCAAGTAACCCAATGCTGGTTTTCAGCTGCATGTTCACACTCGCAGCCATGCTATACAATTGGCTTTCCACTAAATCCTGATTAGTTCTTGATTTTCCTTCCACACGACCCAGCCTTCAGAAATCGTTGGAATCTCCACTAGAGAATGTTCCATTCATTCACTGCGAATCTGGAATTCCTCTGAACCTCCACTCCCGGCAGGTTTTCGTTACACCACTGTTGAATGTCCAAGTAACCCAATGTTTTAAGTGTTTTCTTCACAAGCGCAGTGGTGCTGTTCAATTGGCTATCCACTCAACCCTGGCCAGCTCTACATTTTCCTGTCCACACCACAGAGACTGGAGAAATCATTGTTATCTCCACTACAGAATGTTCCATTCATTCACAGCGAATCTGGAATTCATCTGAATCTCCACTCCCGGCAGGTTTTCGTGACACCACTGGTAAATATCCAAGTAAGCCAATGCTGGTTTTAAGTGGCCTGCTCATACTCTCAGCCGTGCTGTTCAATTTGCTATCCACTCAACCCTCTTCAGCTCCATTTTCCTGTCCACATAACCCAAACTTCAGAAACAATTGGTATCTCCTCCACAGAATGTTCCATTCATTGACGGCAAATCTGAAATTCATCTAATTCTCAACTCCCGTCAGGTTTTCGTTACACCACTTGTGAATGTCCAATTAAGCCAAAGCTGGTTTTCAGTGGCCTGTTCTTACTACGAGACGTGCTGTTCATTTGGCTATCCATTCCACCCTGTTCAGCTCTACATTTTCGTGTCCACAAAACCCAGCCTTCAGAAATCATTGGAATCACCACTAGAGAATGTTCCATTCATTCACTGCGAATCTGGAATTCATCTGAATCTCCACTCCCGGCAGGTTTTCATTGCACCACTGCTGAATGTTCAAGTAACGCAATGATGGTTTTCAGCGGTCTATTCACACTCGAACCCGTGCTGTTCACGGTCTAGCGACTCAACACTGGTGAGTTCTTCTTTTTCCAGTTCAGACAATACAAACCTCAGAAACCATTGCAATCTACACTACAGAATGTTTCATTCATTCAGGCGAATCTTGAATTCATCTTGTTCTCCACTCCCAGCAGGTTTTCGTTTCACCACTGGTGAATGTCCAAGCAACCCAAGGCTGGTTTCAGCTGCGTGTTAACACTCGCAGCCGTGCTGTTCAATTGGCTATCCAGTGAACGCTGGTTAGCTCTTGATTTTCCTTCCACACACCGAGCCTTCAGAAATCATTCTTATCTCCACTTCAGAATGTTCCATTCGTTCCCTGCGAATCTGGAATTCCTCTGACTCTCCACACCAGGCAGATTTTCCTAACAACACTGGTGAATGACCAGGTAATCCAATGCTGGTTTTCAGCGGCTGTTCACACTCACAGCCTTGCTGTTCAATTGGCAATCCAGTCAAACCTAGTCAGCTCTTCATTTTCCTGTCCACACAACCCAGCGTTCAGAAATCATTGGAATCTCTACTACAGAAATTTCCATTCATTCACTGTGAATCTGGAAATACTCTGAATCTGCATTCCAGGAAGGCTTTCGTTACACCACTGATGAATGTCCAAGTAATGCAATGCTGCTTCTTAGTGGTCTGTTCACACTCGAAACCGTGCTGTTCATTGGCTATCCACTCAATATCGGTCAGCTCTTCAATATCCTGTCCAGACTATCCAGATTCCTAAATGTTGGCAATCACCACTACAGAATGTTCCATTCAATCACGCGAATCTGGAATTCATCAGAGTCTCCACTCCTGGAAGGTTTTCGTGACACCACTGGTAAATGTCCAAGGAAGACAATGCTGGTTTTAAGCCGCCTGCTAACACACTCAGCCGTGCTGTTCAATTTGCTATCCACCCAACCCTATTCAGCTCTACATTTTCCTGTCCTCATAACCCAACCTTCAGAAATAATTGGTATCTCCTCCACAGAATGTTCCGTTCATTCACTGCGAATCTTAAATTCATCTGACTCTCAACTCCCGGCGGGTTATCGTTACACCACTTGTGAATGTCCAAGTAAGCCAATGCTGGTTTTCAGTGGCCTGTTCATACTAAGAGACGTGCTGTTCATTTGGCTATCCACTCCACCCTGTTCAGCTCTACATTTTCGTGTCCACAAAACCCAGCCTTCAGAAATCATTGGAATCACCACTAGAGAATGTTCCATTCATTCACTGCGAATCTGGAATTCCTCTGAACCTCCACTCCTGGCAGGTTTTCGTTACGCCACTGGTGAATGTCCAAGTAACTCAATACTGGTTTTCAGAGGCATGTTCAACTCGCAGAAGTGCTGTTCAATGGGCTATCCACTCAATATTGGTCAGCTCTTCATTTTCCTCTCCACACAAACCAGCCTTCAGAAATCATTGGGCTCTCCACTACAGACTGTTCCATTCATTCACTGCGATTCTGCAATTCATCTGACTCTCCGCTCCAGGCAGGTTTTCATTACAGCACTGGTGAATGACCAAGTAATCCAATGCTGGTTTTCAGCCGCCTTTTCACACTCGCAGTGTGCTGTTCAATTGTCTATCCACTCAAACCTGGTCAGCCTTTCATTTTCTTTTCCACAATATCAGACTTCAGAAATCATTGGAATCGCCAGTACAGAATGTTCCATTCATTCACTGCCAATCTGGAATTCATCTGAATCTGCACTCCAGGTAGGCTTTCATTACACCACTTATGAATGTCCAAGTAACACAATGCTGGTTTTCAGCGGTCTGTTCACACTCTAAGCCCTGCTTTTTACTGGGTATCCACACAACTGTGGTCAGCTCTTCATTTTCATGTCCAAACAATCCAGACTTGAGAAATCATTGCAATCTCCAGTACAGAATGTTCCATTCATTCACTGCGAATCTGGAATTCAACTGAATCTCCACTACCTGCAGATTTATCTTACACCACTTGTGAATGTCCAAGTAAAACAATGCTGGTTTTCAGAGGCCTGTTCATGTTCGCAGTCGTGCTGTTCAATTGGCTATCCACTCAACCTGTTTTGCTCCTCATTTTCCTGTGCACACAACCCAGCCTTCAGAAATCATTGTAATCTCCACTACAGGATGTTCCATTCATTCACTGGGAATCTGGAATTCATCTGAATCTGCACTCCACGCAGGCTTTCGTTACACCACTGCTGAAAGTCGAAGTAATGCAATACTGGTTTTCAGTGGTCTGTTCACATTCGAAGCCGAGGCTTTTTACAGGCTATCCACTCAACACTGGTCAGCTCTTCATTTTCGTGTCCCCACAATCCAGATTTCAGAAATCATTGCAATCTCCACTACAGAATGTTCCATTCATTCACTGCGAGTCTGGAGTTTATCTGATTCTCCACTCCCGCCTGGTTAACATTACACCACTTGTGAATGTCCAAGTAAGCCAATGCTGGTTTTCAGAGGCCTGTTCATACTCGCAGCCGTGCTGTTTAATTGACAATTCACTCCACCCTGTTCAGCTCTTCATTGTCCCACCACACTACCAGCCTTCAGAAATCTTTGTTATCTCCACTACAGAATGTTCCATTCATTCACTGCGAATCTGGAATTCATCTGACTCTCAACTCCACGCAGGTTTTCATTACACCACTGTTGAATGTCCAAGTAACCCAATGCTGGTTTTCAGCGGCCTGTTCATATTCGCAGCCCTGCTGTTTACTTGGCTATCGATTCAAGCCTGGTCAGCTCTTCATTTTCCTGTCCACACAACACAGGCTTCAGAAATCATTGGAATCTCCTCTACAGAATGTTCCATTCATTCACTGCGAATGTGGAATTCAACTGACTCTCCACTCCATGCAGGTTTTCCTTACACCACTGATGAATGTCCAAGTAACCCAATGCTGGTTTTCAGCTGCATGTTCACACTCGCAGCCATGCTATACAATTGGCTTTCCACTAAATCCTGATTAGTTCTTGATTTTCCTTCCACACGACCCAGCCTTCAGAAATCGTTGGAATCTCCACTAGAGAATGTTCCATTCATTCACTGCGAATCTGGAATTCCTCTGAACCTCCACTCCCGGCAGGTTTTCGTTACACCACTGTTGAATGTCCAAGTAACCCAATGTTTTAAGTGTTTTCTTCACAAGCGCAGTGGTGCTGTTCAATTGGCTATCCACTCAACCCTGGCCAGCTCTACATTTTCCTGTCCACACCACAGAGACTGGAGAAATCATTGTTATCTCCACTACAGAATGTTCCATTCATTCACAGCGAATCTGGAATTCATCTGAATCTCCACTCCCGGCAGGTTTTCGTGACACCACTGGTAAATATCCAAGTAAGCCAATGCTGGTTTTAAGTGGCCTGCTCATACTCTCAGCCGTGCTGTTCAATTTGCTATCCACTCAACCCTCTTCAGCTCCATTTTCCTGTCCACATAACCCAAACTTCAGAAACAATTGGTATCTCCTCCACAGAATGTTCCATTCATTGACGGCAAATCTGAAATTCATCTAATTCTCAACTCCCGTCAGGTTTTCGTTACACCACTTGTGAATGTCCAATTAAGCCAAAGCTGGTTTTCAGTGGCCTGTTCTTACTACGAGACGTGCTGTTCATTTGGCTATCCATTCCACCCTGTTCAGCTCTACATTTTCGTGTCCACAAAACCCAGCCTTCAGAAATCATTGGAATCACCACTAGAGAATGTTCCATTCATTCACTGCGAATCTGGAATTCATCTGAATCTCCACTCCCGGCAGGTTTTCATTGCACCACTGCTGAATGTTCAAGTAACGCAATGATGGTTTTCAGCGGTCTATTCACACTCGAACCCGTGCTGTTCACGGTCTAGCGACTCAACACTGGTGAGTTCTTCTTTTTCCAGTTCAGACAATACAAACCTCAGAAACCATTGCAATCTACACTACAGAATGTTTCATTCATTCAGGCGAATCTTGAATTCATCTTGTTCTCCACTCCCAGCAGGTTTTCGTTTCACCACTGGTGAATGTCCAAGCAACCCAAGGCTGGTTTCAGCTGCGTGTTAACACTCGCAGCCGTGCTGTTCAATTGGCTATCCAGTGAACGCTGGTTAGCTCTTGATTTTCCTTCCACACACCGAGCCTTCAGAAATCATTCTTATCTCCACTTCAGAATGTTCCATTCGTTCCCTGCGAATCTGGAATTCCTCTGACTCTCCACACCAGGCAGATTTTCCTAACAACACTGGTGAATGACCAGGTAATCCAATGCTGGTTTTCAGCGGCTGTTCACACTCACAGCCTTGCTGTTCAATTGGCAATCCAGTCAAACCTAGTCAGCTCTTCATTTTCCTGTCCACACAACCCAGCGTTCAGAAATCATTGGAATCTCTACTACAGAAATTTCCATTCATTCACTGTGAATCTGGAAATACTCTGAATCTGCATTCCAGGAAGGCTTTCGTTACACCACTGATGAATGTCCAAGTAATGCAATGCTGCTTCTTAGTGGTCTGTTCACACTCGAAACCGTGCTGTTCATTGGCTATCCACTCAATATCGGTCAGCTCTTCAATATCCTGTCCAGACTATCCAGATTCCTAAATGTTGGCAATCACCACTACAGAATGTTCCATTCAATCACGCGAATCTGGAATTCATCAGAGTCTCCACTCCTGGAAGGTTTTCGTGACACCACTGGTAAATGTCCAAGGAAGACAATGCTGGTTTTAAGCCGCCTGCTAACACACTCAGCCGTGCTGTTCAATTTGCTATCCACCCAACCCTATTCAGCTCTACATTTTCCTGTCCTCATAACCCAACCTTCAGAAATAATTGGTATCTCCTCCACAGAATGTTCCGTTCATTCACTGCGAATCTTAAATTCATCTGACTCTCAACTCCCGGCGGGTTATCGTTACACCACTTGTGAATGTCCAAGTAAGCCAATGCTGGTTTTCAGTGGCCTGTTCATACTAAGAGACGTGCTGTTCATTTGGCTATCCACTCCACCCTGTTCAGCTCTACATTTTCGTGTCCACAAAACCCAGCCTTCAGAAATCATTGGAATCACCACTAGAGAATGTTCCATTCATTCACTGCGAATCTGGAATTCATCTGAACCTCCACTCCTGGCAGGTTTTCGTTACGCCACTGGTGAATGTCCAAGTAACTCAATACTGGTTTTCAGAGGCATGTTCAACTCGCAGAAGTGCTGTTCAATGGGCTATCCACTCAATATTGGTCAGCTCTTCATTTTCCTCTCCACACAAACCAGCCTTCAGAAATCATTGGGCTCTCCACTACAGACTGTTCCATTCATTCACTGCGATTCTGCAATTCATCTGACTCTCCGCTCCAGGCAGGTTTTCATTACAGCACTGGTGAATGACCAAGTAATCCAATGCTGGTTTTCAGCCGCCTTTTCACACTCGCAGTGTGCTGTTCAATTGTCTATCCACTCAAACCTGGTCAGCCTTTCATTTTCTTTTCCACAATATCAGACTTCAGAAATCATTGGAATCGCCAGTACAGAATGTTCCATTCATTCACTGCCAATCTGGAATTCATCTGAATCTGCACTCCAGGTAGGCTTTCATTACACCACTTATGAATGTCCAAGTAACACAATGCTGGTTTTCAGCGGTCTGTTCACACTCTAAGCCCTGCTTTTTACTGGGTATCCACACAACTGTGGTCAGCTCTTCATTTTCATGTCCAAACAATCCAGACTTGAGAAATCATTGCAATCTCCAGTACAGAATGTTCCATTCATTCACTGCGAATCTGGAGTTCAACTGAATCTCCACTACCTGCAGATTTATCTTACACCACTTGTGAATGTCCAAGTAAAACAATGCTGGTTTTCAGAGGCCTGTTCATGTTCGCAGTCGTGCTGTTCAATTGGCTATCCACTCAACCTGTTTTGCTCCTCATTTTCCTGTGCACACAACCCAGCCTTCAGAAATCATTGTAATCTCCACTACAGGATGTTCCATTCATTCACTGGGAATCTGGAATTCATCTGAATCTGCACTCCACGCAGGCTTTCGTTACACCACTGCTGAAAGTCGAAGTAATGCAATACTGGTTTTCAGTGGTCTGTTCACATTCGAAGCCGAGGCTTTTTACAGGCTATCCACTCAACACTGGTCAGCTCTTCATTTTCGTGTCCCCACAATCCAGATTTCAGAAATCATTGCAATCTCCACTACAGAATGTTCCATTCATTCACTGCGAGTCTGGAGTTTATCTGATTCTCCACTCCCGCCTGGTTAACATTACACCACTTGTGAATGTCCAAGTAAGCCAATGCTGGTTTTCAGAGGCCTGTTCATACTCGCAGCCGTGCTGTTTAATTGACAATTCACTCCACCCTGTTCAGCTCTTCATTGTCCCACCACACTACCAGCCTTCAGAAATCTTTGTTATCTCCACTACAGAATGTTCCATTCATTCACTGCGAATCTGGAATTCATCTGACTCTCAACTCCACGCAGGTTTTCATTACACCACTGTTGAATGTCCAAGTAACCCAATGCTGGTTTTCAGCGGCCTGTTCATATTCGCAGCCCTGCTGTTTACTTGGCTATCGATTCAAGCCTGGTCAGCTCTTCATTTTCCTGTCCACACAACACAGGCTTCAGAAATCATTGGAATCTCCTCTACAGAATGTTCCATTCATTCACTGCGAATGTGGAATTCAACTGACTCTCCACTCCATGCAGGTTTTCCTTACACCACTGATGAATGTCCAAGTAACCCAATGCTGGTTTTCAGCTGCATGTTCACACTCGCAGCCATGCTATACAATTGGCTTTCCACTAAATCCTGATTAGTTCTTGATTTTCCTTCCACACGACCCAGCCTTCAGAAATCGTTGGAATCTCCACTAGAGAATGTTCCATTCATTCACTGCGAATCTGGAATTCCTCTGAACCTCCACTCCCGGCAGGTTTTCGTTACACCACTGTTGAATGTCCAAGTAACCCAATGTTTTAAGTGTTTTCTTCACAAGCGCAGTGGTGCTGTTCAATTGGCTATCCACTCAACCCTGGCCAGCTCTACATTTTCCTGTCCACACCACAGAGACTGGAGAAATCATTGTTATCTCCACTACAGAATGTTCCATTCATTCACAGCGAATCTGGAATTCATCTGAATCTCCACTCCCGGCAGGTTTTCGTGACACCACTGGTAAATATCCAAGTAAGCCAATGCTGGTTTTAAGTGGCCTGCTCATACTCTCAGCCGTGCTGTTCAATTTGCTATCCACTCAACCCTCTTCAGCTCCATTTTCCTGTCCACATAACCCAAACTTCAGAAACAATTGGTATCTCCTCCACAGAATGTTCCATTCATTGACGGCAAATCTGAAATTCATCTAATTCTCAACTCCCGTCAGGTTTTCGTTACACCACTTGTGAATGTCCAATTAAGCCAAAGCTGGTTTTCAGTGGCCTGTTCTTACTACGAGACGTGCTGTTCATTTGGCTATCCATTCCACCCTGTTCAGCTCTACATTTTCGTGTCCACAAAACCCAGCCTTCAGAAATCATTGGAATCACCACTAGAGAATGTTCCATTCATTCACTGCGAATCTGGAATTCATCTGAATCTCCACTCCCGGCAGGTTTTCATTGCACCACTGCTGAATGTTCAAGTAACGCAATGATGGTTTTCAGCGGTCTATTCACACTCGAACCCGTGCTGTTCACGGTCTAGCGACTCAACACTGGTGAGTTCTTCTTTTTCCAGTTCAGACAATACAAACCTCAGAAACCATTGCAATCTACACTACAGAATGTTTCATTCATTCACGCGAATCTTGAATTCATCTTGTTCTCCACTCCCAGCAGGTTTTCGTTTCACCACTGGTGAATGTCCAAGCAACCCAAGGCTGGTTTCAGCTGCGTGTTAACACTCGCAGCCGTGCTGTTCAATTGGCTATCCAGTGAACGCTGGTTAGCTCTTGATTTTCCTTCCACACACCGAGCCTTCAGAAATCATTCTTATCTCCACTTCAGAATGTTCCATTCGTTCCCTGCGAATCTGGAATTCCTCTGACTCTCCACACCAGGCAGATTTTCCTAACAACACTGGTGAATGACCAGGTAATCCAATGCTGGTTTTCAGCGGCTGTTCACACTCACAGCCTTGCTGTTCAATTGGCAATCCAGTCAAACCTAGTCAGCTCTTCATTTTCCTGTCCACACAACCCAGCGTTCAGAAATCATTGGAATCTCTACTACAGAAATTTCCATTCATTCACTGTGAATCTGGAAATACTCTGAATCTGCATTCCAGGAAGGCTTTCGTTACACCACTGATGAATGTCCAAGTAATGCAATGCTGCTTCTTAGTGGTCTGTTCACACTCGAAACCGTGCTGTTCATTGGCTATCCACTCAATATCGGTCAGCTCTTCAATATCCTGTCCAGACTATCCAGATTCCTAAATGTTGGCAATCACCACTACAGAATGTTCCATTCAATCACGCGAATCTGGAATTCATCAGAGTCTCCACTCCTGGAAGGTTTTCGTGACACCACTGGTAAATGTCCAAGGAAGACAATGCTGGTTTTAAGCCGCCTGCTAACACACTCAGCCGTGCTGTTCAATTTGCTATCCACCCAACCCTATTCAGCTCTACATTTTCCTGTCCTCATAACCCAACCTTCAGAAATAATTGGTATCTCCTCCACAGAATGTTCCGTTCATTCACTGCGAATCTTAAATTCATCTGACTCTCAACTCCCGGCGGGTTATCGTTACACCACTTGTGAATGTCCAAGTAAGCCAATGCTGGTTTTCAGTGGCCTGTTCATACTAAGAGACGTGCTGTTCATTTGGCTATCCACTCCACCCTGTTCAGCTCTACATTTTCGTGTCCACAAAACCCAGCCTTCAGAAATCATTGGAATCACCACTAGAGAATGTTCCATTCATTCACTGCGAATCTGGAATTCATCTGAACCTCCACTCCTGGCAGGTTTTCGTTACGCCACTGGTGAATGTCCAAGTAACTCAATACTGGTTTTCAGAGGCATGTTCAACTCGCAGAAGTGCTGTTCAATGGGCTATCCACTCAATATTGGTCAGCTCTTCATTTTCCTCTCCACACAAACCAGCCTTCAGAAATCATTGGGCTCTCCACTACAGACTGTTCCATTCATTCACTGCGATTCTGCAATTCATCTGACTCTCCGCTCCAGGCAGGTTTTCATTACAGCACTGGTGAATGACCAAGTAATCCAATGCTGGTTTTCAGCCGCCTTTTCACACTCGCAGTGTGCTGTTCAATTGTCTATCCACTCAAACCTGGTCAGCCTTTCATTTTCTTTTCCACAATATCAGACTTCAGAAATCATTGGAATCGCCAGTACAGAATGTTCCATTCATTCACTGCCAATCTGGAATTCATCTGAATCTGCACTCCAGGTAGGCTTTCATTACACCACTTATGAATGTCCAAGTAACACAATGCTGGTTTTCAGCGGTCTGTTCACACTCTAAGCCCTGCTTTTTACTGGGTATCCACACAACTGTGGTCAGCTCTTCATTTTCATGTCCAAACAATCCAGACTTGAGAAATCATTGCAATCTCCAGTACAGAATGTTCCATTCATTCACTGCGAATCTGGAGTTCAACTGAATCTCCACTACCTGCAGATTTATCTTACACCACTTGTGAATGTCCAAGTAAAACAATGCTGGTTTTCAGAGGCCTGTTCATGTTCGCAGTCGTGCTGTTCAATTGGCTATCCACTCAACCTGTTTTGCTCCTCATTTTCCTGTGCACACAACCCAGCCTTCAGAAATCATTGTAATCTCCACTACAGGATGTTCCATTCATTCACTGGGAATCTGGAATTCATCTGAATCTGCACTCCACGCAGGCTTTCGTTACACCACTGCTGAAAGTCGAAGTAATGCAATACTGGTTTTCAGTGGTCTGTTCACATTCGAAGCCGAGGCTTTTTACAGGCTATCCACTCAACACTGGTCAGCTCTTCATTTTCGTGTCCCCACAATCCAGATTTCAGAAATCATTGCAATCTCCACTACAGAATGTTCCATTCATTCACTGCGAGTCTGGAGTTTATCTGATTCTCCACTCCCGCCTGGTTAACATTACACCACTTGTGAATGTCCAAGTAAGCCAATGCTGGTTTTCAGAGGCCTGTTCATACTCGCAGCCGTGCTGTTTAATTGACAATTCACTCCACCCTGTTCAGCTCTTCATTGTCCCACCACACTACCAGCCTTCAGAAATCTTTGTTATCTCCACTACAGAATGTTCCATTCATTCACTGCGAATCTGGAATTCATCTGACTCTCAACTCCACGCAGGTTTTCATTACACCACTGTTGAATGTCCAAGTAACCCAATGCTGGTTTTCAGCGGCCTGTTCATATTCGCAGCCCTGCTGTTTACTTGGCTATCGATTCAAGCCTGGTCAGCTCTTCATTTTCCTGTCCACACAACACAGGCTTCAGAAATCATTGGAATCTCCTCTACAGAATGTTCCATTCATTCACTGCGAATGTGGAATTCAACTGACTCTCCACTCCATGCAGGTTTTCCTTACACCACTGATGAATGTCCAAGTAACCCAATGCTGGTTTTCAGCTGCATGTTCACACTCGCAGCCATGCTATACAATTGGCTTTCCACTAAATCCTGATTAGTTCTTGATTTTCCTTCCACACGACCCAGCCTTCAGAAATCGTTGGAATCTCCACTAGAGAATGTTCCATTCATTCACTGCGAATCTGGAATTCCTCTGAACCTCCACTCCCGGCAGGTTTTCGTTACACCACTGTTGAATGTCCAAGTAACCCAATGTTTTAAGTGTTTTCTTCACAAGCGCAGTGGTGCTGTTCAATTGGCTATCCACTCAACCCTGGCCAGCTCTACATTTTCCTGTCCACACCACAGAGACTGGAGAAATCATTGTTATCTCCACTACAGAATGTTCCATTCATTCACAGCGAATCTGGAATTCATCTGAATCTCCACTCCCGGCAGGTTTTCGTGACACCACTGGTAAATATCCAAGTAAGCCAATGCTGGTTTTAAGTGGCCTGCTCATACTCTCAGCCGTGCTGTTCAATTTGCTATCCACTCAACCCTCTTCAGCTCCATTTTCCTGTCCACATAACCCAAACTTCAGAAACAATTGGTATCTCCTCCACAGAATGTTCCATTCATTGACGGCAAATCTGAAATTCATCTAATTCTCAACTCCCGTCAGGTTTTCGTTACACCACTTGTGAATGTCCAATTAAGCCAAAGCTGGTTTTCAGTGGCCTGTTCTTACTACGAGACGTGCTGTTCATTTGGCTATCCATTCCACCCTGTTCAGCTCTACATTTTCGTGTCCACAAAACCCAGCCTTCAGAAATCATTGGAATCACCACTAGAGAATGTTCCATTCATTCACTGCGAATCTGGAATTCATCTGAATCTCCACTCCCGGCAGGTTTTCATTGCACCACTGCTGAATGTTCAAGTAACGCAATGATGGTTTTCAGCGGTCTATTCACACTCGAACCCGTGCTGTTCACGGTCTAGCGACTCAACACTGGTGAGTTCTTCTTTTTCCAGTTCAGACAATACAAACCTCAGAAACCATTGCAATCTACACTACAGAATGTTTCATTCATTCAGGCGAATCTTGAATTCATCTTGTTCTCCACTCCCAGCAGGTTTTCGTTTCACCACTGGTGAATGTCCAAGCAACCCAAGGCTGGTTTCAGCTGCGTGTTAACACTCGCAGCCGTGCTGTTCAATTGGCTATCCAGTGAACGCTGGTTAGCTCTTGATTTTCCTTCCACACACCGAGCCTTCAGAAATCATTCTTATCTCCACTTCAGAATGTTCCATTCGTTCCCTGCGAATCTGGAATTCCTCTGACTCTCCACACCAGGCAGATTTTCCTAACAACACTGGTGAATGACCAGGTAATCCAATGCTGGTTTTCAGCGGCTGTTCACACTCACAGCCTTGCTGTTCAATTGGCAATCCAGTCAAACCTAGTCAGCTCTTCATTTTCCTGTCCACACAACCCAGCGTTCAGAAATCATTGGAATCTCTACTACAGAAATTTCCATTCATTCACTGTGAATCTGGAAATACTCTGAATCTGCATTCCAGGAAGGCTTTCGTTACACCACTGATGAATGTCCAAGTAATGCAATGCTGCTTCTTAGTGGTCTGTTCACACTCGAAACCGTGCTGTTCATTGGCTATCCACTCAATATCGGTCAGCTCTTCAATATCCTGTCCAGACTATCCAGATTCCTAAATGTTGGCAATCACCACTACAGAATGTTCCATTCAATCACGCGAATCTGGAATTCATCAGAGTCTCCACTCCTGGAAGGTTTTCGTGACACCACTGGTAAATGTCCAAGGAAGACAATGCTGGTTTTAAGCCGCCTGCTAACACACTCAGCCGTGCTGTTCAATTTGCTATCCACCCAACCCTATTCAGCTCTACATTTTCCTGTCCTCATAACCCAACCTTCAGAAATAATTGGTATCTCCTCCACAGAATGTTCCGTTCATTCACTGCGAATCTTAAATTCATCTGACTCTCAACTCCCGGCGGGTTATCGTTACACCACTTGTGAATGTCCAAGTAAGCCAATGCTGGTTTTCAGTGGCCTGTTCATACTAAGAGACGTGCTGTTCATTTGGCTATCCACTCCACCCTGTTCAGCTCTACATTTTCGTGTCCACAAAACCCAGCCTTCAGAAATCATTGGAATCACCACTAGAGAATGTTCCATTCATTCACTGCGAATCTGGAATTCATCTGAACCTCCACTCCTGGCAGGTTTTCGTTACGCCACTGGTGAATGTCCAAGTAACTCAATACTGGTTTTCAGAGGCATGTTCAACTCGCAGAAGTGCTGTTCAATGGGCTATCCACTCAATATTGGTCAGCTCTTCATTTTCCTCTCCACACAAACCAGCCTTCAGAAATCATTGGGCTCTCCACTACAGACTGTTCCATTCATTCACTGCGATTCTGCAATTCATCTGACTCTCCGCTCCAGGCAGGTTTTCATTACAGCACTGGTGAATGACCAAGTAATCCAATGCTGGTTTTCAGCCGCCTTTTCACACTCGCAGTGTGCTGTTCAATTGTCTATCCACTCAAACCTGGTCAGCCTTTCATTTTCTTTTCCACAATATCAGACTTCAGAAATCATTGGAATCGCCAGTACAGAATGTTCCATTCATTCACTGCCAATCTGGAATTCATCTGAATCTGCACTCCAGGTAGGCTTTCATTACACCACTTATGAATGTCCAAGTAACACAATGCTGGTTTTCAGCGGTCTGTTCACACTCTAAGCCCTGCTTTTTACTGGGTATCCACACAACTGTGGTCAGCTCTTCATTTTCATGTCCAAACAATCCAGACTTGAGAAATCATTGCAATCTCCAGTACAGAATGTTCCATTCATTCACTGCGAATCTGGAGTTCAACTGAATCTCCACTACCTGCAGATTTATCTTACACCACTTGTGAATGTCCAAGTAAAACAATGCTGGTTTTCAGAGGCCTGTTCATGTTCGCAGTCGTGCTGTTCAATTGGCTATCCACTCAACCTGTTTTGCTCCTCATTTTCCTGTGCACACAACCCAGCCTTCAGAAATCATTGTAATCTCCACTACAGGATGTTCCATTCATTCACTGGGAATCTGGAATTCATCTGAATCTGCACTCCACGCAGGCTTTCGTTACACCACTGCTGAAAGTCGAAGTAATGCAATACTGGTTTTCAGTGGTCTGTTCACATTCGAAGCCGAGGCTTTTTACAGGCTATCCACTCAACACTGGTCAGCTCTTCATTTTCGTGTCCCCACAATCCAGATTTCAGAAATCATTGCAATCTCCACTACAGAATGTTCCATTCATTCACTGCGAGTCTGGAGTTTATCTGATTCTCCACTCCCGCCTGGTTAACATTACACCACTTGTGAATGTCCAAGTAAGCCAATGCTGGTTTTCAGAGGCCTGTTCATACTCGCAGCCGTGCTGTTTAATTGACAATTCACTCCACCCTGTTCAGCTCTTCATTGTCCCACCACACTACCAGCCTTCAGAAATCTTTGTTATCTCCACTACAGAATGTTCCATTCATTCACTGCGAATCTGGAATTCATCTGACTCTCAACTCCACGCAGGTTTTCATTACACCACTGTTGAATGTCCAAGTAACCCAATGCTGGTTTTCAGCGGCCTGTTCATATTCGCAGCCCTGCTGTTTACTTGGCTATCGATTCAAGCCTGGTCAGCTCTTCATTTTCCTGTCCACACAACACAGGCTTCAGAAATCATTGGAATCTCCTCTACAGAATGTTCCATTCATTCACTGCGAATGTGGAATTCAACTGACTCTCCACTCCATGCAGGTTTTCCTTACACCACTGATGAATGTCCAAGTAACCCAATGCTGGTTTTCAGCTGCATGTTCACACTCGCAGCCATGCTATACAATTGGCTTTCCACTAAATCCTGATTAGTTCTTGATTTTCCTTCCACACGACCCAGCCTTCAGAAATCGTTGGAATCTCCACTAGAGAATGTTCCATTCATTCACTGCGAATCTGGAATTCCTCTGAACCTCCACTCCCGGCAGGTTTTCGTTACACCACTGTTGAATGTCCAAGTAACCCAATGTTTTAAGTGTTTTCTTCACAAGCGCAGTGGTGCTGTTCAATTGGCTATCCACTCAACCCTGGCCAGCTCTACATTTTCCTGTCCACACCACAGAGACTGGAGAAATCATTGTTATCTCCACTACAGAATGTTCCATTCATTCACAGCGAATCTGGAATTCATCTGAATCTCCACTCCCGGCAGGTTTTCGTGACACCACTGGTAAATATCCAAGTAAGCCAATGCTGGTTTTAAGTGGCCTGCTCATACTCTCAGCCGTGCTGTTCAATTTGCTATCCACTCAACCCTCTTCAGCTCCATTTTCCTGTCCACATAACCCAAACTTCAGAAACAATTGGTATCTCCTCCACAGAATGTTCCATTCATTGACGGCAAATCTGAAATTCATCTAATTCTCAACTCCCGTCAGGTTTTCGTTACACCACTTGTGAATGTCCAATTAAGCCAAAGCTGGTTTTCAGTGGCCTGTTCTTACTACGAGACGTGCTGTTCATTTGGCTATCCATTCCACCCTGTTCAGCTCTACATTTTCGTGTCCACAAAACCCAGCCTTCAGAAATCATTGGAATCACCACTAGAGAATGTTCCATTCATTCACTGCGAATCTGGAATTCATCTGAATCTCCACTCCCGGCAGGTTTTCATTGCACCACTGCTGAATGTTCAAGTAACGCAATGATGGTTTTCAGCGGTCTATTCACACTCGAACCCGTGCTGTTCACGGTCTAGCGACTCAACACTGGTGAGTTCTTCTTTTTCCAGTTCAGACAATACAAACCTCAGAAACCATTGCAATCTACACTACAGAATGTTTCATTCATTCAGGCGAATCTTGAATTCATCTTGTTCTCCACTCCCAGCAGGTTTTCGTTTCACCACTGGTGAATGTCCAAGCAACCCAAGGCTGGTTTCAGCTGCGTGTTAACACTCGCAGCCGTGCTGTTCAATTGGCTATCCAGTGAACGCTGGTTAGCTCTTGATTTTCCTTCCACACA
Source organism: Sorex fumeus (assembly GCF_029834395.1). Classification (NCBI taxonomy): domain Eukaryota; kingdom Metazoa; phylum Chordata; class Mammalia; order Eulipotyphla; family Soricidae; genus Sorex; species Sorex fumeus. The sequence goes on along the minus strand of NW_026606088.1, from coordinate 206,885 downwards.
CCGAGCCTTCAGAAATCATTCTTATCTCCACTTCAGAATGTTCCATTCGTTCCCTGCGAATCTGGAATTCCTCTGACTCTCCACACCAGGCAGATTTTCCTAACAACACTGGTGAATGACCAGGTAATCCAATGCTGGTTTTCAGCGGCTGTTCACACTCACAGCCTTGCTGTTCAATTGGCAATCCAGTCAAACCTAGTCAGCTCTTCATTTTCCTGTCCACACAACCCAGCGTTCAGAAATCATTGGAATCTCTACTACAGAAATTTCCATTCATTCACTGTGAATCTGGAAATACTCTGAATCTGCATTCCAGGAAGGCTTTCGTTACACCACTGATGAATGTCCAAGTAATGCAATGCTGCTTCTTAGTGGTCTGTTCACACTCGAAACCGTGCTGTTCATTGGCTATCCACTCAATATCGGTCAGCTCTTCAATATCCTGTCCAGACTATCCAGATTCCTAAATGTTGGCAATCACCACTACAGAATGTTCCATTCAATCACGCGAATCTGGAATTCATCAGAGTCTCCACTCCTGGAAGGTTTTCGTGACACCACTGGTAAATGTCCAAGGAAGACAATGCTGGTTTTAAGCCGCCTGCTAACACACTCAGCCGTGCTGTTCAATTTGCTATCCACCCAACCCTATTCAGCTCTACATTTTCCTGTCCTCATAACCCAACCTTCAGAAATAATTGGTATCTCCTCCACAGAATGTTCCGTTCATTCACTGCGAATCTTAAATTCATCTGACTCTCAACTCCCGGCGGGTTATCGTTACACCACTTGTGAATGTCCAAGTAAGCCAATGCTGGTTTTCAGTGGCCTGTTCATACTAAGAGACGTGCTGTTCATTTGGCTATCCACTCCACCCTGTTCAGCTCTACATTTTCGTGTCCACAAAACCCAGCCTTCAGAAATCATTGGAATCACCACTAGAGAATGTTCCATTCATTCACTGCGAATCTGGAATTCATCTGAACCTCCACTCCTGGCAGGTTTTCGTTACGCCACTGGTGAATGTCCAAGTAACTCAATACTGGTTTTCAGAGGCATGTTCAACTCGCAGAAGTGCTGTTCAATGGGCTATCCACTCAATATTGGTCAGCTCTTCATTTTCCTCTCCACACAAACCAGCCTTCAGAAATCATTGGGCTCTCCACTACAGACTGTTCCATTCATTCACTGCGATTCTGCAATTCATCTGACTCTCCGCTCCAGGCAGGTTTTCATTACAGCACTGGTGAATGACCAAGTAATCCAATGCTGGTTTTCAGCCGCCTTTTCACACTCGCAGTGTGCTGTTCAATTGTCTATCCACTCAAACCTGGTCAGCCTTTCATTTTCTTTTCCACAATATCAGACTTCAGAAATCATTGGAATCGCCAGTACAGAATGTTCCATTCATTCACTGCCAATCTGGAATTCATCTGAATCTGCACTCCAGGTAGGCTTTCATTACACCACTTATGAATGTCCAAGTAACACAATGCTGGTTTTCAGCGGTCTGTTCACACTCTAAGCCCTGCTTTTTACTGGGTATCCACACAACTGTGGTCAGCTCTTCATTTTCATGTCCAAACAATCCAGACTTGAGAAATCATTGCAATCTCCAGTACAGAATGTTCCATTCATTCACTGCGAATCTGGAATTCAACTGAAACTCCACTACCTGCAGATTTATCTTACACCACTTGTGAATGTCCAAGTAAAACAATGCTGGTTTTCAGAGGCCTGTTCATGTTCGCAGTCGTGCTGTTCAATTGGCTATCCACTCAACCTGTTTTGCTCCTCATTTTCCTGTGCACACAACCCAGCCTTCAGAAATCATTGTAATCTCCACTACAGGATGTTCCATTCATTCACTGGGAATCTGGAATTCATCTGAATCTGCACTCCACGCAGGCTTTCGTTACACCACTGCTGAAAGTCGAAGTAATGCAATACTGGTTTTCAGTGGTCTGTTCACATTCGAAGCCGAGGCTTTTTACAGGCTATCCACTCAACACTGGTCAGCTCTTCATTTTCGTGTCCCCACAATCCAGATTTCAGAAATCATTGCAATCTCCACTACAGAATGTTCCATTCATTCACTGCGAGTCTGGAGTTTATCTGATTCTCCACTCCCGCCTGGTTAACATTACACCACTTGTGAATGTCCAAGTAAGCCAATGCTGGTTTTCAGAGGCCTGTTCATACTCGCAGCCGTGCTGTTTAATTGACAATTCACTCCACCCTGTTCAGCTCTTCATTGTCCCACCACACTACCAGCCTTCAGAAATCTTTGTTATCTCCACTACAGAATGTTCCATTCATTCACTGCGAATCTGGAATTCATCTGACTCTCAACTCCACGCAGGTTTTCATTACACCACTGTTGAATGTCCAAGTAACCCAATGCTGGTTTTCAGCGGCCTGTTCATATTCGCAGCCCTGCTGTTTACTTGGCTATCGATTCAAGCCTGGTCAGCTCTTCATTTTCCTGTCCACACAACACAGGCTTCAGAAATCATTGGAATCTCCTCTACAGAATGTTCCATTCATTCACTGCGAATGTGGAATTCAACTGACTCTCCACTCCATGCAGGTTTTCCTTACACCACTGATGAATGTCCAAGTAACCCAATGCTGGTTTTCAGCTGCATGTTCACACTCGCAGCCATGCTATACAATTGGCTTTCCACTAAATCCTGATTAGTTCTTGATTTTCCTTCCACACGACCCAGCCTTCAGAAATCGTTGGAATCTCCACTAGAGAATGTTCCATTCATTCACTGCGAATCTGGAATTCCTCTGAACCTCCACTCCCGGCAGGTTTTCGTTACACCACTGTTGAATGTCCAAGTAACCCAATGTTTTAAGTGTTTTCTTCACAAGCGCAGTGGTGCTGTTCAATTGGCTATCCACTCAACCCTGGCCAGCTCTACATTTTCCTGTCCACACCACAGAGACTGGAGAAATCATTGTTATCTCCACTACAGAATGTTCCATTCATTCACAGCGAATCTGGAATTCATCTGAATCTCCACTCCCGGCAGGTTTTCGTGACACCACTGGTAAATATCCAAGTAAGCCAATGCTGGTTTTAAGTGGCCTGCTCATACTCTCAGCCGTGCTGTTCAATTTGCTATCCACTCAACCCTCTTCAGCTCCATTTTCCTGTCCACATAACCCAAACTTCAGAAACAATTGGTATCTCCTCCACAGAATGTTCCATTCATTGACGGCAAATCTGAAATTCATCTAATTCTCAACTCCCGTCAGGTTTTCGTTACACCACTTGTGAATGTCCAATTAAGCCAAAGCTGGTTTTCAGTGGCCTGTTCTTACTACGAGACGTGCTGTTCATTTGGCTATCCATTCCACCCTGTTCAGCTCTACATTTTCGTGTCCACAAAACCCAGCCTTCAGAAATCATTGGAATCACCACTAGAGAATGTTCCATTCATTCACTGCGAATCTGGAATTCATCTGAATCTCCACTCCCGGCAGGTTTTCATTGCACCACTGCTGAATGTTCAAGTAACGCAATGATGGTTTTCAGCGGTCTATTCACACTCGAACCCGTGCTGTTCACGGTCTAGCGACTCAACACTGGTGAGTTCTTCTTTTTCCAGTTCAGACAATACAAACCTCAGAAACCATTGCAATCTACACTACAGAATGTTTCATTCATTCAGGCGAATCTTGAATTCATCTTGTTCTCCACTCCCAGCAGGTTTTCGTTTCACCACTGGTGAATGTCCAAGCAACCCAAGGCTGGTTTCAGCTGCGTGTTAACACTCGCAGCCGTGCTGTTCAATTGGCTATCCAGTGAACGCTGGTTAGCTCTTGATTTTCCTTCCACACACCGAGCCTTCAGAAATCATTCTTATCTCCACTTCAGAATGTTCCATTCGTTCCCTGCGAATCTGGAATTCCTCTGACTCTCCACACCAGGCAGATTTTCCTAACAACACTGGTGAATGACCAGGTAATCCAATGCTGGTTTTCAGCGGCTGTTCACACTCACAGCCTTGCTGTTCAATTGGCAATCCAGTCAAACCTAGTCAGCTCTTCATTTTCCTGTCCACACAACCCAGCGTTCAGAAATCATTGGAATCTCTACTACAGAAATTTCCATTCATTCACTGTGAATCTGGAAATACTCTGAATCTGCATTCCAGGAAGGCTTTCGTTACACCACTGATGAATGTCCAAGTAATGCAATGCTGCTTCTTAGTGGTCTGTTCACACTCGAAACCGTGCTGTTCATTGGCTATCCACTCAATATCGGTCAGCTCTTCAATATCCTGTCCAGACTATCCAGATTCCTAAATGTTGGCAATCACCACTACAGAATGTTCCATTCAATCACGCGAATCTGGAATTCATCAGAGTCTCCACTCCTGGAAGGTTTTCGTGACACCACTGGTAAATGTCCAAGGAAGACAATGCTGGTTTTAAGCCGCCTGCTAACACACTCAGCCGTGCTGTTCAATTTGCTATCCACCCAACCCTATTCAGCTCTACATTTTCCTGTCCTCATAACCCAACCTTCAGAAATAATTGGTATCTCCTCCACAGAATGTTCCGTTCATTCACTGCGAATCTTAAATTCATCTGACTCTCAACTCCCGGCGGGTTATCGTTACACCACTTGTGAATGTCCAAGTAAGCCAATGCTGGTTTTCAGTGGCCTGTTCATACTAAGAGACGTGCTGTTCATTTGGCTATCCACTCCACCCTGTTCAGCTCTACATTTTCGTGTCCACAAAACCCAGCCTTCAGAAATCATTGGAATCACCACTAGAGAATGTTCCATTCATTCACTGCGAATCTGGAATTCATCTGAACCTCCACTCCTGGCAGGTTTTCGTTACGCCACTGGTGAATGTCCAAGTAACTCAATACTGGTTTTCAGAGGCATGTTCAACTCGCAGAAGTGCTGTTCAATGGGCTATCCACTCAATATTGGTCAGCTCTTCATTTTCCTCTCCACACAAACCAGCCTTCAGAAATCATTGGGCTCTCCACTACAGACTGTTCCATTCATTCACTGCGATTCTGCAATTCATCTGACTCTCCGCTCCAGGCAGGTTTTCATTACAGCACTGGTGAATGACCAAGTAATCCAATGCTGGTTTTCAGCCGCCTTTTCACACTCGCAGTGTGCTGTTCAATTGTCTATCCACTCAAACCTGGTCAGCCTTTCATTTTCTTTTCCACAATATCAGACTTCAGAAATCATTGGAATCGCCAGTACAGAATGTTCCATTCATTCACTGCCAATCTGGAATTCATCTGAATCTGCACTCCAGGTAGGCTTTCATTACACCACTTATGAATGTCCAAGTAACACAATGCTGGTTTTCAGCGGTCTGTTCACACTCTAAGCCCTGCTTTTTACTGGGTATCCACACAACTGTGGTCAGCTCTTCATTTTCATGTCCAAACAATCCAGACTTGAGAAATCATTGCAATCTCCAGTACAGAATGTTCCATTCATTCACTGCGAATCTGGAATTCAACTGAAACTCCACTACCTGCAGATTTATCTTACACCACTTGTGAATGTCCAAGTAAAACAATGCTGGTTTTCAGAGGCCTGTTCATGTTCGCAGTCGTGCTGTTCAATTGGCTATCCACTCAACCTGTTTTGCTCCTCATTTTCCTGTGCACACAACCCAGCCTTCAGAAATCATTGTAATCTCCACTACAGGATGTTCCATTCATTCACTGGGAATCTGGAATTCATCTGAATCTGCACTCCACGCAGGCTTTCGTTACACCACTGCTGAAAGTCGAAGTAATGCAATACTGGTTTTCAGTGGTCTGTTCACATTCGAAGCCGAGGCTTTTTACAGGCTATCCACTCAACACTGGTCAGCTCTTCATTTTCGTGTCCCCACAATCCAGATTTCAGAAATCATTGCAATCTCCACTACAGAATGTTCCATTCATTCACTGCGAGTCTGGAGTTTATCTGATTCTCCACTCCCGCCTGGTTAACATTACACCACTTGTGAATGTCCAAGTAAGCCAATGCTGGTTTTCAGAGGCCTGTTCATACTCGCAGCCGTGCTGTTTAATTGACAATTCACTCCACCCTGTTCAGCTCTTCATTGTCCCACCACACTACCAGCCTTCAGAAATCTTTGTTATCTCCACTACAGAATGTTCCATTCATTCACTGCGAATCTGGAATTCATCTGACTCTCAACTCCACGCAGGTTTTCATTACACCACTGTTGAATGTCCAAGTAACCCAATGCTGGTTTTCAGCGGCCTGTTCATATTCGCAGCCCTGCTGTTTACTTGGCTATCGATTCAAGCCTGGTCAGCTCTTCATTTTCCTGTCCACACAACACAGGCTTCAGAAATCATTGGAATCTCCTCTACAGAATGTTCCATTCATTCACTGCGAATGTGGAATTCAACTGACTCTCCACTCCATGCAGGTTTTCCTTACACCACTGATGAATGTCCAAGTAACCCAATGCTGGTTTTCAGCTGCATGTTCACACTCGCAGCCATGCTATACAATTGGCTTTCCACTAAATCCTGATTAGTTCTTGATTTTCCTTCCACACGACCCAGCCTTCAGAAATCGTTGGAATCTCCACTAGAGAATGTTCCATTCATTCACTGCGAATCTGGAATTCCTCTGAACCTCCACTCCCGGCAGGTTTTCGTTACACCACTGTTGAATGTCCAAGTAACCCAATGTTTTAAGTGTTTTCTTCACAAGCGCAGTGGTGCTGTTCAATTGGCTATCCACTCAACCCTGGCCAGCTCTACATTTTCCTGTCCACACCACAGAGACTGGAGAAATCATTGTTATCTCCACTACAGAATGTTCCATTCATTCACAGCGAATCTGGAATTCATCTGAATCTCCACTCCCGGCAGGTTTTCGTGACACCACTGGTAAATATCCAAGTAAGCCAATGCTGGTTTTAAGTGGCCTGCTCATACTCTCAGCCGTGCTGTTCAATTTGCTATCCACTCAACCCTCTTCAGCTCCATTTTCCTGTCCACATAACCCAAACTTCAGAAACAATTGGTATCTCCTCCACAGAATGTTCCATTCATTGACGGCAAATCTGAAATTCATCTAATTCTCAACTCCCGTCAGGTTTTCGTTACACCACTTGTGAATGTCCAATTAAGCCAAAGCTGGTTTTCAGTGGCCTGTTCTTACTACGAGACGTGCTGTTCATTTGGCTATCCATTCCACCCTGTTCAGCTCTACATTTTCGTGTCCACAAAACCCAGCCTTCAGAAATCATTGGAATCACCACTAGAGAATGTTCCATTCATTCACTGCGAATCTGGAATTCATCTGAATCTCCACTCCCGGCAGGTTTTCATTGCACCACTGCTGAATGTTCAAGTAACGCAATGATGGTTTTCAGCGGTCTATTCACACTCGAACCCGTGCTGTTCACGGTCTAGCGACTCAACACTGGTGAGTTCTTCTTTTTCCAGTTCAGACAATACAAACCTCAGAAACCATTGCAATCTACACTACAGAATGTTTCATTCATTCACGCGAATCTTGAATTCATCTTGTTCTCCACTCCCAGCAGGTTTTCGTTTCACCACTGGTGAATGTCCAAGCAACCCAAGGCTGGTTTCAGCTGCGTGTTAACACTCGCAGCCGTGCTGTTCAATTGGCTATCCAGTGAACGCTGGTTAGCTCTTGATTTTCCTTCCACACACCGAGCCTTCAGAAATCATTCTTATCTCCACTTCAGAATGTTCCATTCGTTCCCTGCGAATCTGGAATTCCTCTGACTCTCCACACCAGGCAGATTTTCCTAACAACACTGGTGAATGACCAGGTAATCCAATGCTGGTTTTCAGCGGCTGTTCACACTCACAGCCTTGCTGTTCAATTGGCAATCCAGTCAAACCTAGTCAGCTCTTCATTTTCCTGTCCACACAACCCAGCGTTCAGAAATCATTGGAATCTCTACTACAGAAATTTCCATTCATTCACTGTGAATCTGGAAATACTCTGAATCTGCATTCCAGGAAGGCTTTCGTTACACCACTGATGAATGTCCAAGTAATGCAATGCTGCTTCTTAGTGGTCTGTTCACACTCGAAACCGTGCTGTTCATTGGCTATCCACTCAATATCGGTCAGCTCTTCAATATCCTGTCCAGACTATCCAGATTCCTAAATGTTGGCAATCACCACTACAGAATGTTCCATTCAATCACGCGAATCTGGAATTCATCAGAGTCTCCACTCCTGGAAGGTTTTCGTGACACCACTGGTAAATGTCCAAGGAAGACAATGCTGGTTTTAAGCCGCCTGCTAACACACTCAGCCGTGCTGTTCAATTTGCTATCCACCCAACCCTATTCAGCTCTACATTTTCCTGTCCTCATAACCCAACCTTCAGAAATAATTGGTATCTCCTCCACAGAATGTTCCGTTCATTCACTGCGAATCTTAAATTCATCTGACTCTCAACTCCCGGCGGGTTATCGTTACACCACTTGTGAATGTCCAAGTAAGCCAATGCTGGTTTTCAGTGGCCTGTTCATACTAAGAGACGTGCTGTTCATTTGGCTATCCACTCCACCCTGTTCAGCTCTACATTTTCGTGTCCACAAAACCCAGCCTTCAGAAATCATTGGAATCACCACTAGAGAATGTTCCATTCATTCACTGCGAATCTGGAATTCCTCTGAACCTCCACTCCTGGCAGGTTTTCGTTACGCCACTGGTGAATGTCCAAGTAACTCAATACTGGTTTTCAGAGGCATGTTCAACTCGCAGAAGTGCTGTTCAATGGGCTATCCACTCAATATTGGTCAGCTCTTCATTTTCCTCTCCACACAAACCAGCCTTCAGAAATCATTGGGCTCTCCACTACAGACTGTTCCATTCATTCACTGCGATTCTGCAATTCATCTGACTCTCCGCTCCAGGCAGGTTTTCATTACAGCACTGGTGAATGACCAAGTAATCCAATGCTGGTTTTCAGCCGCCTTTTCACACTCGCAGTGTGCTGTTCAATTGTCTATCCACTCAAACCTGGTCAGCCTTTCATTTTCTTTTCCACAATATCAGACTTCAGAAATCATTGGAATCGCCAGTACAGAATGTTCCATTCATTCACTGCCAATCTGGAATTCATCTGAATCTGCACTCCAGGTAGGCTTTCATTACACCACTTATGAATGTCCAAGTAACACAATGCTGGTTTTCAGCGGTCTGTTCACACTCTAAGCCCTGCTTTTTACTGGGTATCCACACAACTGTGGTCAGCTCTTCATTTTCATGTCCAAACAATCCAGACTTGAGAAATCATTGCAATCTCCAGTACAGAATGTTCCATTCATTCACTGCGAATCTGGAATTCAACTGAATCTCCACTACCTGCAGATTTATCTTACACCACTTGTGAATGTCCAAGTAAAACAATGCTGGTTTTCAGAGGCCTGTTCATGTTCGCAGTCGTGCTGTTCAATTGGCTATCCACTCAACCTGTTTTGCTCCTCATTTTCCTGTGCACACAACCCAGCCTTCAGAAATCATTGTAATCTCCACTACAGGATGTTCCATTCATTCACTGGGAATCTGGAATTCATCTGAATCTGCACTCCACGCAGGCTTTCGTTACACCACTGCTGAAAGTCGAAGTAATGCAATACTGGTTTTCAGTGGTCTGTTCACATTCGAAGCCGAGGCTTTTTACAGGCTATCCACTCAACACTGGTCAGCTCTTCATTTTCGTGTCCCCACAATCCAGATTTCAGAAATCATTGCAATCTCCACTACAGAATGTTCCATTCATTCATTCACTGCGAGTCTGGAGTTTATCTGATTCTCCACTCCCGCCTGGTTAACATTACACCACTTGTGAATGTCCAATTAAGCCAATGCTGGTTTTCAGAGGCCTGTTCATACTCGCAGCCGTGCTGTTTAATTGACAATTCACTCCACCCTGTTCAGCTCTTCATTGTCCCACCACACTACCAGCCTTCAGAAATCTTTGTTATCTCCACTACAGAATGTTCCATTCATTCACTGCGAATCTGGAATTCATCTGACGCTCAACTCCACGCAGGTTTTCATTACACCACTGTTGAATGTCCAAGTAACCCAATGCCGGTTTTCAGCGGCCTGTTCATATTCGCAGCCCTGCTGTTTACTTGGCTATCGATTCAAGCCTGGTCAGCTCTTCATTTTCCTGTCCACACAACACAGGCTTCAGAAATCATTGGAATCTCCTCTACAGAATGTTCCATTCATTCACTGCGAATGTGGAATTCAACTGACTCTCCACTCCATGCAGGTTTTCCTTACACCACTGATGAATGTCCAAGTAACCCAATGCTGGTTTTCAGCTGCATGTTCACACTCGCAGCCATGCTATACAATTGGCTTTCCACTAAATCCTGATTAGTTCTTGATTTTCCTTCCACACGACCCAGCCTTCAGAAATCGTTGGAATCTCCACTAGAGAATGTTCCATTCATTCACTGCGAATCTGGAATTCCTCTGAACCTCCACTCCCGGCAGGTTTTCGTTACACCACTGTTGAATGTCCAAGTAACCCAATGTTTTAAGTGTTTTCTTCACAAGCGCAGTGGTGCTGTTCAATTGGCTATCCACTCAACCCTGGCCAGCTCTACATTTTCCTGTCCACACCACAGAGACTGGAGAAATCATTGTTATCTCCACTACAGAATGTTCCATTCATTCACAGCGAATCTGGAATTCATCTGAATCTCCACTCCCGGCAGGTTTTCGTGACACCACTGGTAAATATCCAAGTAAGCCAATGCTGGTTTTAAGTGGCCTGCTCATACTCTCAGCCGTGCTGTTCAATTTGCTATCCACTCAACCCTCTTCAGCTCCATTTTCCTGTCCACATAACCCAAACTTCAGAAACAATTGGTATCTCCTCCACAGAATGTTCCATTCATTGACGGCAAATCTGAAATTCATCTAATTCTCAACTCCCGTCAGGTTTTCGTTACACCACTTGTGAATGTCCAATTAAGCCAAAGCTGGTTTTCAGTGGCCTGTTCTTACTACGAGACGTGCTGTTCATTTGGCTATCCATTCCACCCTGTTCAGCTCTACATTTTCGTGTCCACAAAACCCAGCCTTCAGAAATCATTGGAATCACCACTAGAGAATGTTCCATTCATTCACTGCGAATCTGGAATTCATCTGAATCTCCACTCCCGGCAGGTTTTCATTGCACCACTGCTGAATGTTCAAGTAACGCAATGATGGTTTTCAGCGGTCTATTCACACTCGAACCCGTGCTGTTCACGGTCTAGCGACTCAACACTGGTGAGTTCTTCTTTTTCCAGTTCAGACAATACAAACCTCAGAAACCATTGCAATCTACACTACAGAATGTTTCATTCATTCACGCGAATCTTGAATTCATCTTGTTCTCCACTCCCAGCAGGTTTTCGTTTCACCACTGGTGAATGTCCAAGCAACCCAAGGCTGGTTTCAGCTGCGTGTTAACACTCGCAGCCGTGCTGTTCAATTGGCTATCCAGTGAACGCTGGTTAGCTCTTGATTTTCCTTCCACACACCGAGCCTTCAGAAATCATTCTTATCTCCACTTCAGAATGTTCCATTCGTTCCCTGCGAATCTGGAATTCCTCTGACTCTCCACACCAGGCAGATTTTCCTAACAACACTGGTGAATGACCAGGTAATCCAATGCTGGTTTTCAGCGGCTGTTCACACTCACAGCCTTGCTGTTCAATTGGCAATCCAGTCAAACCTAGTCAGCTCTTCATTTTCCTGTCCACACAACCCAGCGTTCAGAAATCATTGGAATCTCTACTACAGAAATTTCCATTCATTCACTGTGAATCTGGAAATACTCTGAATCTGCATTCCAGGAAGGCTTTCGTTACACCACTGATGAATGTCCAAGTAATGCAATGCTGCTTCTTAGTGGTCTGTTCACACTCGAAACCGTGCTGTTCATTGGCTATCCACTCAATATCGGTCAGCTCTTCAATATCCTGTCCAGACTATCCAGATTCCTAAATGTTGGCAATCACCACTACAGAATGTTCCATTCAATCACGCGAATCTGGAATTCATCAGAGTCTCCACTCCTGGAAGGTTTTCGTGACACCACTGGTAAATGTCCAAGGAAGACAATGCTGGTTTTAAGCCGCCTGCTAACACACTCAGCCGTGCTGTTCAATTTGCTATCCACCCAACCCTATTCAGCTCTACATTTTCCTGTCCTCATAACCCAACCTTCAGAAATAATTGGTATCTCCTCCACAGAATGTTCCGTTCATTCACTGCGAATCTTAAATTCATCTGACTCTCAACTCCCGGCGGGTTATCGTTACACCACTTGTGAATGTCCAAGTAAGCCAATGCTGGTTTTCAGTGGCCTGTTCATACTAAGAGACGTGCTGTTCATTTGGCTATCCACTCCACCCTGTTCAGCTCTACATTTTCGTGTCCACAAAACCCAGCCTTCAGAAATCATTGGAATCACCACTAGAGAATGTTCCATTCATTCACTGCGAATCTGGAATTCCTCTGAACCTCCACTCCTGGCAGGTTTTCGTTACGCCACTGGTGAATGTCCAAGTAACTCAATACTGGTTTTCAGAGGCATGTTCAACTCGCAGAAGTGCTGTTCAATGGGCTATCCACTCAATATTGGTCAGCTCTTCATTTTCCTCTCCACACAAACCAGCCTTCAGAAATCATTGGGCTCTCCACTACAGACTGTTCCATTCATTCACTGCGATTCTGCAATTCATCTGACTCTCCGCTCCAGGCAGGTTTTCATTACAGCACTGGTGAATGACCAAGTAATCCAATGCTGGTTTTCAGCCGCCTTTTCACACTCGCAGTGTGCTGTTCAATTGTCTATCCACTCAAACCTGGTCAGCCTTTCATTTTCTTTTCCACAATATCAGACTTCAGAAATCATTGGAATCGCCAGTACAGAATGTTCCATTCATTCACTGCCAATCTGGAATTCATCTGAATCTGCACTCCAGGTAGGCTTTCATTACACCACTTATGAATGTCCAAGTAACACAATGCTGGTTTTCAGCGGTCTGTTCACACTCTAAGCCCTGCTTTTTACTGGGTATCCACACAACTGTGGTCAGCTCTTCATTTTCATGTCCAAACAATCCAGACTTGAGAAATCATTGCAATCTCCAGTACAGAATGTTCCATTCATTCACTGCGAATCTGGAATTCAACTGAATCTCCACTACCTGCAGATTTATCTTACACCACTTGTGAATGTCCAAGTAAAACAATGCTGGTTTTCAGAGGCCTGTTCATGTTCGCAGTCGTGCTGTTCAATTGGCTATCCACTCAACCTGTTTTGCTCCTCATTTTCCTGTGCACACAACCCAGCCTTCAGAAATCATTGTAATCTCCACTACAGGATGTTCCATTCATTCACTGGGAATCTGGAATTCATCTGAATCTGCACTCCACGCAGGCTTTCGTTACACCACTGCTGAAAGTCGAAGTAATGCAATACTGGTTTTCAGTGGTCTGTTCACATTCGAAGCCGAGGCTTTTTACAGGCTATCCACTCAACACTGGTCAGCTCTTCATTTTCGTGTCCCCACAATCCAGATTTCAGAAATCATTGCAATCTCCACTACAGAATGTTCCATTCATTCATTCACTGCGAGTCTGGAGTTTATCTGATTCTCCACTCCCGCCTGGTTAACATTACACCACTTGTGAATGTCCAATTAAGCCAATGCTGGTTTTCAGAGGCCTGTTCATACTCGCAGCCGTGCTGTTTAATTGACAATTCACTCCACCCTGTTCAGCTCTTCATTGTCCCACCACACTACCAGCCTTCAGAAATCTTTGTTATCTCCACTACAGAATGTTCCATTCATTCACTGCGAATCTGGAATTCATCTGACGCTCAACTCCACGCAGGTTTTCATTACACCACTGTTGAATGTCCAAGTAACCCAATGCCGGTTTTCAGCGGCCTGTTCATATTCGCAGCCCTGCTGTTTACTTGGCTATCGATTCAAGCCTGGTCAGCTCTTCATTTTCCTGTCCACACAACACAGGCTTCAGAAATCATTGGAATCTCCTCTACAGAATGTTCCATTCATTCACTGCGAATGTGGAATTCAACTGACTCTCCACTCCATGCAGGTTTTCCTTACACCACTGATGAATGTCCAAGTAACCCAATGCTGGTTTTCAGCTGCATGTTCACACTCGCAGCCATGCTATACAATTGGCTTTCCACTAAATCCTGATTAGTTCTTGATTTTCCTTCCACACGACCCAGCCTTCAGAAATCGTTGGAATCTCCACTAGAGAATGTTCCATTCATTCACTGCGAATCTGGAATTCCTCTGAACCTCCACTCCCGGCAGGTTTTCGTTACACCACTGTTGAATGTCCAAGTAACCCAATGTTTTAAGTGTTTTCTTCACAAGCGCAGTGGTGCTGTTCAATTGGCTATCCACTCAACCCTGGCCAGCTCTACATTTTCCTGTCCACACCACAGAGACTGGAGAAATCATTGTTATCTCCACTACAGAATGTTCCATTCATTCACAGCGAATCTGGAATTCATCTGAATCTCCACTCCCGGCAGGTTTTCGTGACACCACTGGTAAATATCCAAGTAAGCCAATGCTGGTTTTAAGTGGCCTGCTCATACTCTCAGCCGTGCTGTTCAATTTGCTATCCACTCAACCCTCTTCAGCTCCATTTTCCTGTCCACATAACCCAAACTTCAGAAACAATTGGTATCTCCTCCACAGAATGTTCCATTCATTGACGGCAAATCTGAAATTCATCTAATTCTCAACTCCCGTCAGGTTTTCGTTACACCACTTGTGAATGTCCAATTAAGCCAAAGCTGGTTTTCAGTGGCCTGTTCTTACTACGAGACGTGCTGTTCATTTGGCTATCCATTCCACCCTGTTCAGCTCTACATTTTCGTGTCCACAAAACCCAGCCTTCAGAAATCATTGGAATCACCACTAGAGAATGTTCCATTCATTCACTGCGAATCTGGAATTCATCTGAATCTCCACTCCCGGCAGGTTTTCATTGCACCACTGCTGAATGTTCAAGTAACGCAATGATGGTTTTCAGCGGTCTATTCACACTCGAACCCGTGCTGTTCACGGTCTAGCGACTCAACACTGGTGAGTTCTTCTTTTTCCAGTTCAGACAATACAAACCTCAGAAACCATTGCAATCTACACTACAGAATGTTTCATTCATTCACGCGAATCTTGAATTCATCTTGTTCTCCACTCCCAGCAGGTTTTCGTTTCACCACTGGTGAATGTCCAAGCAACCCAAGGCTGGTTTCAGCTGCGTGTTAACACTCGCAGCCGTGCTGTTCAATTGGCTATCCAGTGAACGCTGGTTAGCTCTTGATTTTCCTTCCACACACCGAGCCTTCAGAAATCATTCTTATCTCCACTTCAGAATGTTCCATTCGTTCCCTGCGAATCTGGAATTCCTCTGACTCTCCACACCAGGCAGATTTTCCTAACAACACTGGTGAATGACCAGGTAATCCAATGCTGGTTTTCAGCGGCTGTTCACACTCACAGCCTTGCTGTTCAATTGGCAATCCAGTCAAACCTAGTCAGCTCTTCATTTTCCTGTCCACACAACCCAGCGTTCAGAAATCATTGGAATCTCTACTACAGAAATTTCCATTCATTCACTGTGAATCTGGAAATACTCTGAATCTGCATTCCAGGAAGGCTTTCGTTACACCACTGATGAATGTCCAAGTAATGCAATGCTGCTTCTTAGTGGTCTGTTCACACTCGAAACCGTGCTGTTCATTGGCTATCCACTCAATATCGGTCAGCTCTTCAATATCCTGTCCAGACTATCCAGATTCCTAAATGTTGGCAATCACCACTACAGAATGTTCCATTCAATCACGCGAATCTGGAATTCATCAGAGTCTCCACTCCTGGAAGGTTTTCGTGACACCACTGGTAAATGTCCAAGGAAGACAATGCTGGTTTTAAGCCGCCTGCTAACACACTCAGCCGTGCTGTTCAATTTGCTATCCACCCAACCCTATTCAGCTCTACATTTTCCTGTCCTCATAACCCAACCTTCAGAAATAATTGGTATCTCCTCCACAGAATGTTCCGTTCATTCACTGCGAATCTTAAATTCATCTGACTCTCAACTCCCGGCGGGTTATCGTTACACCACTTGTGAATGTCCAAGTAAGCCAATGCTGGTTTTCAGTGGCCTGTTCATACTAAGAGACGTGCTGTTCATTTGGCTATCCACTCCACCCTGTTCAGCTCTACATTTTCGTGTCCACAAAACCCAGCCTTCAGAAATCATTGGAATCACCACTAGAGAATGTTCCATTCATTCACTGCGAATCTGGAATTCCTCTGAACCTCCACTCCTGGCAGGTTTTCGTTACGCCACTGGTGAATGTCCAAGTAACTCAATACTGGTTTTCAGAGGCATGTTCAACTCGCAGAAGTGCTGTTCAATGGGCTATCCACTCAATATTGGTCAGCTCTTCATTTTCCTCTCCACACAAACCAGCCTTCAGAAATCATTGGGCTCTCCACTACAGACTGTTCCATTCATTCACTGCGATTCTGCAATTCATCTGACTCTCCGCTCCAGGCAGGTTTTCATTACAGCACTGGTGAATGACCAAGTAATCCAATGCTGGTTTTCAGCCGCCTTTTCACACTCGCAGTGTGCTGTTCAATTGTCTATCCACTCAAACCTGGTCAGCCTTTCATTTTCTTTTCCACAATATCAGACTTCAGAAATCATTGGAATCGCCAGTACAGAATGTTCCATTCATTCACTGCCAATCTGGAATTCATCTGAATCTGCACTCCAGGTAGGCTTTCATTACACCACTTATGAATGTCCAAGTAACACAATGCTGGTTTTCAGCGGTCTGTTCACACTCTAAGCCCTGCTTTTTACTGGGTATCCACACAACTGTGGTCAGCTCTTCATTTTCATGTCCAAACAATCCAGACTTGAGAAATCATTGCAATCTCCAGTACAGAATGTTCCATTCATTCACTGCGAATCTGGAATTCAACTGAATCTCCACTACCTGCAGATTTATCTTACACCACTTGTGAATGTCCAAGTAAAACAATGCTGGTTTTCAGAGGCCTGTTCATGTTCGCAGTCGTGCTGTTCAATTGGCTATCCACTCAACCTGTTTTGCTCCTCATTTTCCTGTGCACACAACCCAGCCTTCAGAAATCATTGTAATCTCCACTACAGGATGTTCCATTCATTCACTGGGAATCTGGAATTCATCTGAATCTGCACTCCACGCAGGCTTTCGTTACACCACTGCTGAAAGTCGAAGTAATGCAATACTGGTTTTCAGTGGTCTGTTCACATTCGAAGCCGAGGCTTTTTACAGGCTATCCACTCAACACTGGTCAGCTCTTCATTTTCGTGTCCCCACAATCCAGATTTCAGAAATCATTGCAATCTCCACTACAGAATGTTCCATTCATTCACTGCGAGTCTGGAGTTTATCTGATTCTCCACTCCCGCCTGGTTAACATTACACCACTTGTGAATGTCCAAGTAAGCCAATGCTGGTTTTCAGAGGCCTGTTCATACTCGCAGCCGTGCTGTTTAATTGACAATTCACTCCACCCTGTTCAGCTCTTCATTGTCCCACCACACTACCAGCCTTCAGAAATCTTTGTTATCTCCACTACAGAATGTTCCATTCATTCACTGCGAATCTGGAATTCATCTGACTCTCAACTCCACGCAGG
This sequence comes from Sorex fumeus, assembly GCF_029834395.1. Classification (NCBI taxonomy): domain Eukaryota; kingdom Metazoa; phylum Chordata; class Mammalia; order Eulipotyphla; family Soricidae; genus Sorex; species Sorex fumeus. The sequence goes on along the minus strand of NW_026606088.1, from coordinate 189,102 downwards.
TTTTCATTACACCACTGTTGAATGTCCAAGTAACCCAATGCCGGTTTTCAGCGGCCTGTTCATATTCGCAGCCCTGCTGTTTACTTGGCAATCGATTCAAGCCTGGTCAGCTCTACATTTTCCTGTCCACACAACACAGGCTTCAGAAATCATTGGAATCTCCTCTACAGAATGTTCCATTCATTCACTGCGAATGTGGAATTCAACTGACTCTCCACTCCATGCAGGTTTTCCTTACACCACTGATGAATGTCCAAGTAACCCAATGCTGGTTTTCAGCTGCATGTTCACACTCGCAGCCATGCTATACAATTGGCTTTCCACTAAATCCTGATTAGTTCTTGATTTTCCTTCCACACGACCCAGCCTTCAGAAATCGTTGGAATCTCCACTAGAGAATGTTCCATTCATTCACTGCGAATCTGGAATTCCTCTGAACCTCCACTCCCGGCAGGTTTTCGTTACACCACTGTTGAATGTCCAAGTAACCCAATGTTTTAAGTGTTTTCTTCACAAGCGCAGTGGTGCTGTTCAATTGGCTATCCACTCAACCCTGGCCAGCTCTACATTTTCCTGTCCACACCACAGAGACTGGAGAAATCATTGTTATCTCCACTACAGAATGTTCCATTCATTCACAGCGAATCTGGAATTCATCTGAATCTCCACTCCCGGCAGGTTTTCGTGACACCACTGGTAAATATCCAAGTAAGCCAATGCTGGTTTTAAGTGGCCTGCTCATACTCTCAGCCGTGCTGTTCAATTTGCTATCCACTCAACCCTCTTCAGCTCCATTTTCCTGTCCACATAACCCAAACTTCAGAAACAATTGGTATCTCCTCCACAGAATGTTCCATTCATTGACGGCAAATCTGAAATTCATCTAATTCTCAACTCCCGTCAGGTTTTCGTTACACCACTTGTGAATGTCCAATTAAGCCAAAGCTGGTTTTCAGTGGCCTGTTCTTACTACGAGACGTGCTGTTCATTTGGCTATCCATTCCACCCTGTTCAGCTCTACATTTTCGTGTCCACAAAACCCAGCCTTCAGAAATCATTGGAATCACCACTAGAGAATGTTCCATTCATTCACTGCGAATCTGGAATTCATCTGAATCTCCACTCCCGGCAGGTTTTCATTGCACCACTGCTGAATGTTCAAGTAACGCAATGATGGTTTTCAGCGGTCTATTCACACTCGAACCCGTGCTGTTCACGGTCTAGCGACTCAACACTGGTGAGTTCTTCTTTTTCCAGTTCAGACAATACAAACCTCAGAAACCATTGCAATCTACACTACAGAATGTTTCATTCATTCACGCGAATCTTGAATTCATCTTGTTCTCCACTCCCAGCAGGTTTTCGTTTCACCACTGGTGAATGTCCAAGCAACCCAAGGCTGGTTTCAGCTGCGTGTTAACACTCGCAGCCGTGCTGTTCAATTGGCTATCCAGTGAACGCTGGTTAGCTCTTGATTTTCCTTCCACACACCGAGCCTTCAGAAATCATTCTTATCTCCACTTCAGAATGTTCCATTCGTTCCCTGCGAATCTGGAATTCCTCTGACTCTCCACACCAGGCAGATTTTCCTAACAACACTGGTGAATGACCAGGTAATCCAATGCTGGTTTTCAGCGGCTGTTCACACTCACAGCCTTGCTGTTCAATTGGCAATCCAGTCAAACCTAGTCAGCTCTTCATTTTCCTGTCCACACAACCCAGCGTTCAGAAATCATTGGAATCTCTACTACAGAAATTTCCATTCATTCACTGTGAATCTGGAAATACTCTGAATCTGCATTCCAGGAAGGCTTTCGTTACACCACTGATGAATGTCCAAGTAATGCAATGCTGCTTCTTAGTGGTCTGTTCACACTCGAAACCGTGCTGTTCATTGGCTATCCACTCAATATCGGTCAGCTCTTCAATATCCTGTCCAGACTATCCAGATTCCTAAATGTTGGCAATCACCACTACAGAATGTTCCATTCAATCACGCGAATCTGGAATTCATCAGAGTCTCCACTCCTGGAAGGTTTTCGTGACACCACTGGTAAATGTCCAAGGAAGACAATGCTGGTTTTAAGCCGCCTGCTAACACACTCAGCCGTGCTGTTCAATTTGCTATCCACCCAACCCTATTCAGCTCTACATTTTCCTGTCCTCATAACCCAACCTTCAGAAATAATTGGTATCTCCTCCACAGAATGTTCCGTTCATTCACTGCGAATCTTAAATTCATCTGACTCTCAACTCCCGGCGGGTTATCGTTACACCACTTGTGAATGTCCAAGTAAGCCAATGCTGGTTTTCAGTGGCCTGTTCATACTAAGAGACGTGCTGTTCATTTGGCTATCCACTCCACCCTGTTCAGCTCTACATTTTCGTGTCCACAAAACCCAGCCTTCAGAAATCATTGGAATCACCACTAGAGAATGTTCCATTCATTCACTGCGAATCTGGAATTCCTCTGAACCTCCACTCCTGGCAGGTTTTCGTTACGCCACTGGTGAATGTCCAAGTAACTCAATACTGGTTTTCAGAGGCATGTTCAACTCGCAGAAGTGCTGTTCAATGGGCTATCCACTCAATATTGGTCAGCTCTTCATTTTCCTCTCCACACAAACCAGCCTTCAGAAATCATTGGGCTCTCCACTACAGACTGTTCCATTCATTCACTGCGATTCTGCAATTCATCTGACTCTCCGCTCCAGGCAGGTTTTCATTACAGCACTGGTGAATGACCAAGTAATCCAATGCTGGTTTTCAGCCGCCTTTTCACACTCGCAGTGTGCTGTTCAATTGTCTATCCACTCAAACCTGGTCAGCCTTTCATTTTCTTTTCCACAATATCAGACTTCAGAAATCATTGGAATCGCCAGTACAGAATGTTCCATTCATTCACTGCCAATCTGGAATTCATCTGAATCTGCACTCCAGGTAGGCTTTCATTACACCACTTATGAATGTCCAAGTAACACAATGCTGGTTTTCAGCGGTCTGTTCACACTCTAAGCCCTGCTTTTTACTGGGTATCCACACAACTGTGGTCAGCTCTTCATTTTCATGTCCAAACAATCCAGACTTGAGAAATCATTGCAATCTCCAGTACAGAATGTTCCATTCATTCACTGCGAATCTGGAATTCAACTGAATCTCCACTACCTGCAGATTTATCTTACACCACTTGTGAATGTCCAAGTAAAACAATGCTGGTTTTCAGAGGCCTGTTCATGTTCGCAGTCGTGCTGTTCAATTGGCTATCCACTCAACCTGTTTTGCTCCTCATTTTCCTGTGCACACAACCCAGCCTTCAGAAATCATTGTAATCTCCACTACAGGATGTTCCATTCATTCACTGGGAATCTGGAATTCATCTGAATCTGCACTCCACGCAGGCTTTCGTTACACCACTGCTGAAAGTCGAAGTAATGCAATACTGGTTTTCAGTGGTCTGTTCACATTCGAAGCCGAGGCTTTTTACAGGCTATCCACTCAACACTGGTCAGCTCTTCATTTTCGTGTCCCCACAATCCAGATTTCAGAAATCATTGCAATCTCCACTACAGAATGTTCCATTCATTCACTGCGAGTCTGGAGTTTATCTGATTCTCCACTCCCGCCTGGTTAACATTACACCACTTGTGAATGTCCAAGTAAGCCAATGCTGGTTTTCAGAGGCCTGTTCATACTCGCAGCCGTGCTGTTTAATTGACAATTCACTCCACCCTGTTCAGCTCTTCATTGTCCCACCACACTACCAGCCTTCAGAAATCTTTGTTATCTCCACTACAGAATGTTCCATTCATTCACTGCGAATCTGGAATTCATCTGACTCTCAACTCCACGCAGGTTTTCATTACACCACTGTTGAATGTCCAAGTAACCCAATGCCGGTTTTCAGCGGCCTGTTCATATTCGCAGCCCTGCTGTTTACTTGGCAATCGATTCAAGCCTGGTCAGCTCTTCATTTTCCTGTCCACACAACACAGGCTTCAGAAATCATTGGAATCTCCTCTACAGAATGTTCCATTCATTCACTGCGAATGTGGAATTCAACTGACTCTCCACTCCATGCAGGTTTTCCTTACACCACTGATGAATGTCCAAGTAACCCAATGCTGGTTTTCAGCTGCATGTTCACACTCGCAGCCATGCTATACAATTGGCTTTCCACTAAATCCTGATTAGTTCTTGATTTTCCTTCCACACGACCCAGCCTTCAGAAATCGTTGGAATCTCCACTAGAGAATGTTCCATTCATTCACTGCGAATCTGGAATTCCTCTGAACCTCCACTCCCGGCAGGTTTTCGTTACACCACTGTTGAATGTCCAAGTAACCCAATGTTTTAAGTGTTTTCTTCACAAGCGCAGTGGTGCTGTTCAATTGGCTATCCACTCAACCCTGGCCAGCTCTACATTTTCCTGTCCACACCACAGAGACTGGAGAAATCATTGTTATCTCCACTACAGAATGTTCCATTCATTCACAGCGAATCTGGAATTCATCTGAATCTCCACTCCCGGCAGGTTTTCGTGACACCACTGGTAAATATCCAAGTAAGCCAATGCTGGTTTTAAGTGGCCTGCTCATACTCTCAGCCGTGCTGTTCAATTTGCTATCCACTCAACCCTCTTCAGCTCCATTTTCCTGTCCACATAACCCAAACTTCAGAAACAATTGGTATCTCCTCCACAGAATGTTCCATTCATTGACGGCAAATCTGAAATTCATCTAATTCTCAACTCCCGTCAGGTTTTCGTTACACCACTTGTGAATGTCCAATTAAGCCAAAGCTGGTTTTCAGTGGCCTGTTCTTACTACGAGACGTGCTGTTCATTTGGCTATCCATTCCACCCTGTTCAGCTCTACATTTTCGTGTCCACAAAACCCAGCCTTCAGAAATCATTGGAATCACCACTAGAGAATGTTCCATTCATTCACTGCGAATCTGGAATTCATCTGAATCTCCACTCCCGGCAGGTTTTCATTGCACCACTGCTGAATGTTCAAGTAACGCAATGATGGTTTTCAGCGGTCTATTCACACTCGAACCCGTGCTGTTCACGGTCTAGCGACTCAACACTGGTGAGTTCTTCTTTTTCCAGTTCAGACAATACAAACCTCAGAAACCATTGCAATCTACACTACAGAATGTTTCATTCATTCACGCGAATCTTGAATTCATCTTGTTCTCCACTCCCAGCAGGTTTTCGTTTCACCACTGGTGAATGTCCAAGCAACCCAAGGCTGGTTTCAGCTGCGTGTTAACACTCGCAGCCGTGCTGTTCAATTGGCTATCCAGTGAACGCTGGTTAGCTCTTGATTTTCCTTCCACACACCGAGCCTTCAGAAATCATTCTTATCTCCACTTCAGAATGTTCCATTCGTTCCCTGCGAATCTGGAATTCCTCTGACTCTCCACACCAGGCAGATTTTCCTAACAACACTGGTGAATGACCAGGTAATCCAATGCTGGTTTTCAGCGGCTGTTCACACTCACAGCCTTGCTGTTCAATTGGCAATCCAGTCAAACCTAGTCAGCTCTTCATTTTCCTGTCCACACAACCCAGCGTTCAGAAATCATTGGAATCTCTACTACAGAAATTTCCATTCATTCACTGTGAATCTGGAAATACTCTGAATCTGCATTCCAGGAAGGCTTTCGTTACACCACTGATGAATGTCCAAGTAATGCAATGCTGCTTCTTAGTGGTCTGTTCACACTCGAAACCGTGCTGTTCATTGGCTATCCACTCAATATCGGTCAGCTCTTCAATATCCTGTCCAGACTATCCAGATTCCTAAATGTTGGCAATCACCACTACAGAATGTTCCATTCAATCACGCGAATCTGGAATTCATCAGAGTCTCCACTCCTGGAAGGTTTTCGTGACACCACTGGTAAATGTCCAAGGAAGACAATGCTGGTTTTAAGCCGCCTGCTAACACACTCAGCCGTGCTGTTCAATTTGCTATCCACCCAACCCTATTCAGCTCTACATTTTCCTGTCCTCATAACCCAACCTTCAGAAATAATTGGTATCTCCTCCACAGAATGTTCCGTTCATTCACTGCGAATCTTAAATTCATCTGACTCTCAACTCCCGGCGGGTTATCGTTACACCACTTGTGAATGTCCAAGTAAGCCAATGCTGGTTTTCAGTGGCCTGTTCATACTAAGAGACGTGCTGTTCATTTGGCTATCCACTCCACCCTGTTCAGCTCTACATTTTCGTGTCCACAAAACCCAGCCTTCAGAAATCATTGGAATCACCACTAGAGAATGTTCCATTCATTCACTGCGAATCTGGAATTCCTCTGAACCTCCACTCCTGGCAGGTTTTCGTTACGCCACTGGTGAATGTCCAAGTAACTCAATACTGGTTTTCAGAGGCATGTTCAACTCGCAGAAGTGCTGTTCAATGGGCTATCCACTCAATATTGGTCAGCTCTTCATTTTCCTCTCCACACAAACCAGCCTTCAGAAATCATTGGGCTCTCCACTACAGACTGTTCCATTCATTCACTGCGATTCTGCAATTCATCTGACTCTCCGCTCCAGGCAGGTTTTCATTACAGCACTGGTGAATGACCAAGTAATCCAATGCTGGTTTTCAGCCGCCTTTTCACACTCGCAGTGTGCTGTTCAATTGTCTATCCACTCAAACCTGGTCAGCCTTTCATTTTCTTTTCCACAATATCAGACTTCAGAAATCATTGGAATCGCCAGTACAGAATGTTCCATTCATTCACTGCCAATCTGGAATTCATCTGAATCTGCACTCCAGGTAGGCTTTCATTACACCACTTATGAATGTCCAAGTAACACAATGCTGGTTTTCAGCGGTCTGTTCACACTCTAAGCCCTGCTTTTTACTGGGTATCCACACAACTGTGGTCAGCTCTTCATTTTCATGTCCAAACAATCCAGACTTGAGAAATCATTGCAATCTCCAGTACAGAATGTTCCATTCATTCACTGCGAATCTGGAATTCAACTGAATCTCCACTACCTGCAGATTTATCTTACACCACTTGTGAATGTCCAAGTAAAACAATGCTGGTTTTCAGAGGCCTGTTCATGTTCGCAGTCGTGCTGTTCAATTGGCTATCCACTCAACCTGTTTTGCTCCTCATTTTCCTGTGCACACAACCCAGCCTTCAGAAATCATTGTAATCTCCACTACAGGATGTTCCATTCATTCACTGGGAATCTGGAATTCATCTGAATCTGCACTCCACGCAGGCTTTCGTTACACCACTGCTGAAAGTCGAAGTAATGCAATACTGGTTTTCAGTGGTCTGTTCACATTCGAAGCCGAGGCTTTTTACAGGCTATCCACTCAACACTGGTCAGCTCTTCATTTTCGTGTCCCCACAATCCAGATTTCAGAAATCATTGCAATCTCCACTACAGAATGTTCCATTCATTCACTGCGAGTCTGGAGTTTATCTGATTCTCCACTCCCGCCTGGTTAACATTACACCACTTGTGAATGTCCAATTAAGCCAATGCTGGTTTTCAGAGGCCTGTTCATACTCGCAGCCGTGCTGTTTAATTGACAATTCACTCCACCCTGTTCAGCTCTTCATTGTCCCACCACACTACCAGCCTTCAGAAATCTTTGTTATCTCCACTACAGAATGTTCCATTCATTCACTGCGAATCTGGAATTCATCTGACGCTCAACTCCACGCAGGTTTTCATTACACCACTGTTGAATGTCCAAGTAACCCAATGCCGGTTTTCAGCGGCCTGTTCATATTCGCAGCCCTGCTGTTTACTTGGCTATCGATTCAAGCCTGGTCAGCTCTTCATTTTCCTGTCCACACAACACAGGCTTCAGAAATCATTGGAATCTCCTCTACAGAATGTTCCATTCATTCACTGCGAATGTGGAATTCAACTGACTCTCCACTCCATGCAGGTTTTCCTTACACCACTGATGAATGTCCAAGTAACCCAATGCTGGTTTTCAGCTGCATGTTCACACTCGCAGCCATGCTATACAATTGGCTTTCCACTAAATCCTGATTAGTTCTTGATTTTCCTTCCACACGACCCAGCCTTCAGAAATCGTTGGAATCTCCACTAGAGAATGTTCCATTCATTCACTGCGAATCTGGAATTCCTCTGAACCTCCACTCCCGGCAGGTTTTCGTTACACCACTGTTGAATGTCCAAGTAACCCAATGTTTTAAGTGTTTTCTTCACAAGTGCAGTGGTGCTGTTCAATTGGCTATCCACTCAACCCTGGCCAGCTCTACATTTTCCTGTCCACACCACAGAGACTGGAGAAATCATTGTTATCTCCACTACAGAATGTTCCATTCATTCACAGCGAATCTGGAATTCATCTGAATCTCCACTCCCGGCAGGTTTTCGTGACACCACTGGTAAATATCCAAGTAAGCCAATGCTGGTTTTAAGTGGCCTGCTCATACTCTCAGCCGTGCTGTTCAATTTGCTATCCACTCAACCCTCTTCAGCTCCATTTTCCTGTCCACATAACCCAAACTTCAGAAACAATTGGTATCTCCTCCACAGAATGTTCCATTCATTGACGGCAAATCTGAAATTCATCTAATTCTCAACTCCCGTCAGGTTTTCGTTACACCACTTGTGAATGTCCAATTAAGCCAAAGCTGGTTTTCAGTGGCCTGTTCTTACTACGAGACGTGCTGTTCATTTGGCTATCCATTCCACCCTGTTCAGCTCTACATTTTCGTGTCCACAAAACCCAGCCTTCAGAAATCATTGGAATCACCACTAGAGAATGTTCCATTCATTCACTGCGAATCTGGAATTCATCTGAATCTCCACTCCCGGCAGGTTTTCATTGCACCACTGCTGAATGTTCAAGTAACGCAATGATGGTTTTCAGCGGTCTATTCACACTCGAACCCGTGCTGTTCACGGTCTAGCGACTCAACACTGGTGAGTTCTTCTTTTTCCAGTTCAGACAATACAAACCTCAGAAACCATTGCAATCTACACTACAGAATGTTTCATTCATTCACGCGAATCTTGAATTCATCTTGTTCTCCACTCCCAGCAGGTTTTCGTTTCACCACTGGTGAATGTCCAAGCAACCCAAGGCTGGTTTCAGCTGCGTGTTAACACTCGCAGCCGTGCTGTTCAATTGGCTATCCAGTGAACGCTGGTTAGCTCTTGATTTTCCTTCCACACACCGAGCCTTCAGAAATCATTCTTATCTCCACTTCAGAATGTTCCATTCGTTCCCTGCGAATCTGGAATTCCTCTGACTCTCCACACCAGGCAGATTTTCCTAACAACACTGGTGAATGACCAGGTAATCCAATGCTGGTTTTCAGCGGCTGTTCACACTCACAGCCTTGCTGTTCAATTGGCAATCCAGTCAAACCTAGTCAGCTCTTCATTTTCCTGTCCACACAACCCAGCGTTCAGAAATCATTGGAATCTCTACTACAGAAATTTCCATTCATTCACTGTGAATCTGGAAATACTCTGAATCTGCATTCCAGGAAGGCTTTCGTTACACCACTGATGAATGTCCAAGTAATGCAATGCTGCTTCTTAGTGGTCTGTTCACACTCGAAACCGTGCTGTTCATTGGCTATCCACTCAATATCGGTCAGCTCTTCAATATCCTGTCCAGACTATCCAGATTCCTAAATGTTGGCAATCACCACTACAGAATGTTCCATTCAATCACGCGAATCTGGAATTCATCAGAGTCTCCACTCCTGGAAGGTTTTCGTGACACCACTGGTAAATGTCCAAGGAAGACAATGCTGGTTTTAAGCCGCCTGCTAACACACTCAGCCGTGCTGTTCAATTTGCTATCCACCCAACCCTATTCAGCTCTACATTTTCCTGTCCTCATAACCCAACCTTCAGAAATAATTGGTATCTCCTCCACAGAATGTTCCGTTCATTCACTGCGAATCTTAAATTCATCTGACTCTCAACTCCCGGCGGGTTATCGTTACACCACTTGTGAATGTCCAAGTAAGCCAATGCTGGTTTTCAGTGGCCTGTTCATACTAAGAGACGTGCTGTTCATTTGGCTATCCACTCCACCCTGTTCAGCTCTACATTCTCGTGTCCACAAAACCCAGCCTTCAGAAATCATTGGAATCACCACTAGAGAATGTTCCATTCATTCACTGCGAATCTGGAATTCCTCTGAACCTCCACTCCTGGCAGGTTTTCGTTACGCCACTGGTGAATGTCCAAGTAACTCAATACTGGTTTTCAGAGGCATGTTCAACTCGCAGAAGTGCTGTTCAATGGGCTATCCACTCAATATTGGTCAGCTCTTCATTTTCCTCTCCACACAAACCAGCCTTCAGAAATCATTGGGCTCTCCACTACAGACTGTTCCATTCATTCACTGCGATTCTGCAATTCATCTGACTCTCCGCTCCAGGCAGGTTTTCATTACAGCACTGGTGAATGACCAAGTAATCCAATGCTGGTTTTCAGCCGCCTTTTCACACTCGCAGTGTGCTGTTCAATTGTCTATCCACTCAAACCTGGTCAGCCTTTCATTTTCTTTTCCACAATATCAGACTTCAGAAATCATTGGAATCGCCAGTACAGAATGTTCCATTCATTCACTGCCAATCTGGAATTCATCTGAATCTGCACTCCAGGTAGGCTTTCATTACACCACTTATGAATGTCCAAGTAACACAATGCTGGTTTTCAGCGGTCTGTTCACACTCTAAGCCCTGCTTTTTACTGGGTATCCACACAACTGTGGTCAGCTCTTCATTTTCATGTCCAAACAATCCAGACTTGAGAAATCATTGCAATCTCCAGTACAGAATGTTCCATTCATTCACTGCGAATCTGGAATTCAACTGAATCTCCACTACCTGCAGATTTATCTTACACCACTTGTGAATGTCCAAGTAAAACAATGCTGGTTTTCAGAGGCCTGTTCATGTTCGCAGTCGTGCTGTTCAATTGGCTATCCACTCAACCTGTTTTGCTCCTCATTTTCCTGTGCACACAACCCAGCCTTCAGAAATCATTGTAATCTCCACTACAGGATGTTCCATTCATTCACTGGGAATCTGGAATTCATCTGAATCTGCACTCCACGCAGGCTTTCGTTACACCACTGCTGAAAGTCGAAGTAATGCAATACTGGTTTTCAGTGGTCTGTTCACATTCGAAGCCGAGGCTTTTTACAGGCTATCCACTCAACACTGGTCAGCTCTTCATTTTCGTGTCCCCACAATCCAGATTTCAGAAATCATTGCAATCTCCACTACAGAATGTTCCATTCATTCACTGCGAGTCTGGAGTTTATCTGATTCTCCACTCCCGCCTGGTTAACATTACACCACTTGTGAATGTCCAAGTAAGCCAATGCTGGTTTTCAGAGGCCTGTTCATACTCGCAGCCGTGCTGTTTAATTGACAATTCACTCCACCCTGTTCAGCTCTTCATTGTCCCACCACACTACCAGCCTTCAGAAATCTTTGTTATCTCCACTACAGAACGTTCCATTCATTCACTGCGAATCTGGAATTCATCTGACTCTCAACTCCACGCAGGTTTTCATTACACCACTGTTGAATGTCCAAGTAACCCAATGCTGGTTTTCAGCGGCCTGTTCATATTCGCAGCCCTGCTGTTTACTTGGCTATCGATTCAAGCCTGGTCAGCTCTTCATTTTCCTGTCCACACAACACAGGCTTCAGAAATCATTGGAATCTCCTCTACAGAATGTTCCATTCATTCACTGCGAATGTGGAATTCAACTGACTCTCCACTCCATGCAGGTTTTCCTTACACCACTGATGAATGTCCAAGTAACCCAATGCTGGTTTTCAGCTGCATGTTCACACTCGCAGCCATGCTATACAATTGGCTTTCCACTAAATCCTGATTAGTTCTTGATTTTCCTTCCACACGACCCAGCCTTCAGAAATCGTTGGAATCTCCACTAGAGAATGTTCCATTCATTCACTGCGAATCTGGAATTCCTCTGAACCTCCACTCCCGGCAGGTTTTCGTTACACCACTGTTGAATGTCCAAGTAACCCAATGTTTTAAGTGTTTTCTTCACAAGCGCAGTGGTGCTGTTCAATTGGCTATCCACTCAACCCTGGCCAGCTCTACATTTTCCTGTCCACACCACAGAGACTGGAGAAATCATTGTTATCTCCACTACAGAATGTTCCATTCATTCACAGCGAATCTGGAATTCATCTGAATCTCCACTCCCGGCAGGTTTTCGTGACACCACTGGTAAATATCCAAGTAAGCCAATGCTGGTTTTAAGTGGCCTGCTCATACTCTCAGCCGTGCTGTTCAATTTGCTATCCACTCAACCCTCTTCAGCTCCATTTTCCTGTCCACATAACCCAAACTTCAGAAACAATTGGTATCTCCTCCACAGAATGTTCCATTCATTGACGGCAAATCTGAAATTCATCTAATTCTCAACTCCCGTCAGGTTTTCGTTACACCACTTGTGAATGTCCAATTAAGCCAAAGCTGGTTTTCAGTGGCCTGTTCTTACTACGAGACGTGCTGTTCATTTGGCTATCCATTCCACCCTGTTCAGCTCTACATTTTCGTGTCCACAAAACCCAGCCTTCAGAAATCATTGGAATCACCACTAGAGAATGTTCCATTCATTCACTGCGAATCTGGAATTCATCTGAATCTCCACTCCCGGCAGGTTTTCATTGCACCACTGCTGAATGTTCAAGTAACGCAATGATGGTTTTCAGCGGTCTATTCACACTCGAACCCGTGCTGTTCACGGTCTAGCGACTCAACACTGGTGAGTTCTTCTTTTTCCAGTTCAGACAATACAAACCTCAGAAACCATTGCAATCTACACTACAGAATGTTTCATTCATTCAGGCGAATCTTGAATTCATCTTGTTCTCCACTCCCAGCAGGTTTTCGTTTCACCACTGGTGAATGTCCAAGCAACCCAAGGCTGGTTTCAGCTGCGTGTTAACACTCGCAGCCGTGCTGTTCAATTGGCTATCCAGTGAACGCTGGTTAGCTCTTGATTTTCCTTCCACACACCGAGCCTTCAGAAATCATTCTTATCTCCACTTCAGAATGTTCCATTCGTTCCCTGCGAATCTGGAATTCCTCTGACTCTCCACACCAGGCAGATTTTCCTAACAACACTGGTGAATGACCAGGTAATCCAATGCTGGTTTTCAGCGGCTGTTCACACTCACAGCCTTGCTGTTCAATTGGCAATCCAGTCAAACCTAGTCAGCTCTTCATTTTCCTGTCCACACAACCCAGCGTTCAGAAATCATTGGAATCTCTACTACAGAACTTTCCATTCATTCACTGTGAATCTGGAAATACTCTGAATCTGCATTCCAGGAAGGCTTTCGTTACACCACTGATGAATGTCCAAGTAATGCAATGCTGCTTCTTAGTGGTCTGTTCACACTCGAAACCGTGCTGTTCATTGGCTATCCACTCAATATCGGTCAGCTCTTCAATATCCTGTCCAGACTATCCAGATTCCTAAATGTTGGCAATCACCACTACAGAATGTTCCATTCAATCACGCGAATCTGGAATTCATCAGAGTCTCCACTCCTGGAAGGTTTTCGTGACACCACTGGTAAATGTCCAAGGAAGACAATGCTGGTTTTAAGCCGCCTGCTAACACACTCAGCCGTGCTGTTCAATTTGCTATCCACCCAACCCTATTCAGCTCTACATTTTCCTGTCCTCATAACCCAACCTTCAGAAATAATTGGTATCTCCTCCACAGAATGTTCCGTTCATTCACTGCGAATCTTAAATTCATCTGACTCTCAACTCCCGGCGGGTTATCGTTACACCACTTGTGAATGTCCAAGTAAGCCAATGCTGGTTTTCAGTGGCCTGTTCATACTAAGAGACGTGCTGTTCATTTGGCTATCCACTCCACCCTGTTCAGCTCTACATTCTCGTGTCCACAAAACCCAGCCTTCAGAAATCATTGGAATCACCACTAGAGAATGTTCCATTCATTCACTGCGAATCTGGAATTCCTCTGAACCTCCACTCCTGGCAGGTTTTCGTTACGCCACTGGTGAATGTCCAAGTAACTCAATACTGGTTTTCAGAGGCATGTTCAACTCGCAGAAGTGCTGTTCAATGGGCTATCCACTCAATATTGGTCAGCTCTTCATTTTCCTCTCCACACAAACCAGCCTTCAGAAATCATTGGGCTCTCTACTACAGACTGTTCCATTCATTCACTGCGATTCTGCAATTCATCTGACTCTCCGCTCCAGGCAGGTTTTCATTACAGCACTGGTGAATGACCAAGTAATCCAATGCTGGTTTTCAGCCGCCTTTTCACACTCGCAGTGTGCTGTTCAATTGTCTATCCACTCAAACCTGGTCAGCCTTTCATTTTCTTTTCCACAATATCAGACTTCAGAAATCATTGGAATCGCCAGTACAGAATGTTCCATTCATTCACTGCCAATCTGGAATTCATCTGAATCTGCACTCCAGGTAGGCTTTCATTACACCACTTATGAATGTCCAAGTAACACAATGCTGGTTTTCAGCGGTCTGTTCACACTCTAAGCCCTGCTTTTTACTGGGTATCCACACAACTGTGGTCAGCTCTTCATTTTCATGTCCAAACAATCCAGACTTGAGAAATCATTGCAATCTCCAGTACAGAATGTTCCATTCATTCACTGCGAATCTGGAATTCAACTGAATCTCCACTACCTGCAGATTTATCTTACACCACTTGTGAATGTCCAAGTAAAACAATGCTGGTTTTCAGAGGCCTGTTCATGTTCGCAGTCGTGCTGTTCAATTGGCTATCCACTCAACCTGTTTTGCTCCTCATTTTCCTGTGCACACAACCCAGCCTTCAGAAATCATTGTAATCTCCACTACAGGATGTTCCATTCATTCACTGGGAATCTGGAATTCATCTGAATCTGCACTCCACGCAGGCTTTCGTTACACCACTGCTGAAAGTCGAAGTAATGCAATACTGGTTTTCAGTGGTCTGTTCACATTCGAAGCCGAGGCTTTTTACAGGCTATCCACTCAACACTGGTCAGCTCTTCATTTTCGTGTCCCCACAATCCAGATTTCAGAAATCATTGCAATCTCCACTACAGAATGTTCCATTCATTCACTGCGAGTCTGGAGTTTATCTGATTCTCCACTCCCGCCTGGTTAACATTACACCACTTGTGAATGTCCAAGTAAGCCAATGCTGGTTTTCAGAGGCCTGTTCATACTCGCAGCCGTGCTGTTTAATTGACAATTCACTCCACCCTGTTCAGCTCTTCATTGTCCCACCACACTACCAGCCTTCAGAAATCTTTGTTATCTCCACTACAGAACGTTCCATTCATTCACTGCGAATCTGGAATTCATCTGACTCTCAACTCCACGCAGGTTTTCATTACACCACTGTTGAATGTCCAAGTAACCCAATGCTGGTTTTCAGCGGCCTGTTCATATTCGCAGCCCTGCTGTTTACTTGGCTATCGATTCAAGCCTGGTCAGCTCTTCATTTTCCTGTCCACACAACACAGGCTTCAGAAATCATTGGAATCTCCTCTACAGAATGTTCCATTCATTCACTGCGAATGTGGAATTCAACTGACTCTCCACTCCATGCAGGTTTTCCTTACACCACTGATGAATGTCCAAGTAACCCAATGCTGGTTTTCAGCTGCATGTTCACACTCGCAGCCATGCTATACAATTGGCTTTCCACTAAATCCTGATTAGTTCTTGATTTTCCTTCCACACGACCCAGCCTTCAGAAATCGTTGGAATCTCCACTAGAGAATGTTCCATTCATTCACTGCGAATCTGGAATTCCTCTGAACCTCCACTCCCGGCAGGTTTTCGTTACACCACTGTTGAATGTCCAAGTAACCCAATGTTTTAAGTGTTTTCTTCACAAGCGCAGTGGTGCTGTTCAATTGGCTATCCACTCAACCCTGGCCAGCTCTACATTTTCCTGTCCACACCACAGAGACTGGAGAAATCATTGTTATCTCCACTACAGAATGTTCCATTCATTCACAGCGAATCTGGAATTCATCTGAATCTCCACTCCCGGCAGGTTTTCGTGACACCACTGGTAAATATCCAAGTAAGCCAATGCTGGTTTTAAGTGGCCTGCTCATACTCTCAGCCGTGCTGTTCAATTTGCTATCCACTCAACCCTCTTCAGCTCCATTTTCCTGTCCACATAACCCAAACTTCAGAAACAATTGGTATCTCCTCCACAGAATGTTCCATTCATTGACGGCAAATCTGAAATTCATCTAATTCTCAACTCCCGTCAGGTTTTCGTTACACCACTTGTGAATGTCCAATTAAGCCAAAGCTGGTTTTCAGTGGCCTGTTCTTACTACGAGACGTGCTGTTCATTTGGCTATCCATTCCACCCTGTTCAGCTCTACATTTTCGTGTCCACAAAACCCAGCCTTCAGAAATCATTGGAATCACCACTAGAGAATGTTCCATTCATTCACTGCGAATCTGGAATTCATCTGAATCTCCACTCCCGGCAGGTTTTCATTGCACCACTGCTGAATGTTCAAGTAACGCAATGATGGTTTTCAGCGGTCTATTCACACTCGAACCCGTGCTGTTCACGGTCTAGCGACTCAACACTGGTGAGTTCTTCTTTTTCCAGTTCAGACAATACAAACCTCAGAAACCATTGCAATCTACACTACAGAATGTTTCATTCATTCACGCGAATCTTGAATTCATCTTGTTCTCCACTCCCAGCAGGTTTTCGTTTCACCACTGGTGAATGTCCAAGCAACCCAAGGCTGGTTTCAGCTGCGTGTTAACACTCGCAGCCGTGCTGTTCAATTGGCTATCCAGTGAACGCTGGTTAGCTCTTGATTTTCCTTCCACACACCGAGCCTTCAGAAATCATTCTTATCTCCACTTCAGAATGTTCCATTCGTTCCCTGCGAATCTGGAATTCCTCTGACTCTCCACACCAGGCAGATTTTCCTAACAACACTGGTGAATGACCAGGTAATCCAATGCTGGTTTTCAGCGGCTGTTCACACTCACAGCCTTGCTGTTCAATTGGCAATCCAGTCAAACCTAGTCAGCTCTTCATTTTCCTGTCCACACAACCCAGCGTTCAGAAATCATTGGAATCTCTACTACAGAACTTTCCATTCATTCACTGTGAATCTGGAAATACTCTGAATCTGCATTCCAGGAAGGCTTTCGTTACACCACTGATGAATGTCCAAGTAATGCAATGCTGCTTCTTAGTGGTCTGTTCACACTCGAAACCGTGCTGTTCATTGGCTATCCACTCAATATCGGTCAGCTCTTCAATATCCTGTCCAGACTATCCAGATTCCTAAATGTTGGCAATCACCACTACAGAATGTTCCATTCAATCACGCGAATCTGGAATTCATCAGAGTCTCCACTCCTGGAAGGTTTTCGTGACACCACTGGTAAATGTCCAAGGAAGACAATGCTGGTTTTAAGCCGCCTGCTAACACACTCAGCCGTGCTGTTCAATTTGCTATCCACCCAACCCTATTCAGCTCTACATTTTCCTGTCCTCATAACCCAACCTTCAGAAATAATTGGTATCTCCTCCACAGAATGTTCCGTTCATTCACTGCGAATCTTAAATTCATCTGACTCTCAACTCCCGGCGGGTTATCGTTACACCACTTGTGAATGTCCAAGTAAGCCAATGCTGGTTTTCAGTGGCCTGTTCATACTAAGAGACGTGCTGTTCATTTGGCTATCCACTCCACCCTGTTCAGCTCTACATTCTCGTGTCCACAAAACCCAGCCTTCAGAAATCATTGGAATCACCACTAGAGAATGTTCCATTCATTCACTGCGAATCTGGAATTCCTCTGAACCTCCACTCCTGGCAGGTTTTCGTTACGCCACTGGTGAATGTCCAAGTAACTCAATACTGGTTTTCAGAGGCATGTTCAACTCGCAGAAGTGCTGTTCAATGGGCTATCCACTCAATATTGGTCAGCTCTTCATTTTCCTCTCCACACAAACCAGCCTTCAGAAATCATTGGGCTCTCCACTACAGACTGTTCCATTCATTCACTGCGATTCTGCAATTCATCTGACTCTCCGCTCCAGGCAGGTTTTCATTACAGCACTGGTGAATGACCAAGTAATCCAATGCTGGTTTTCAGCCGCCTTTTCACACTCGCAGTGTGCTGTTCAATTGTCTATCCACTCAAACCTGGTCAGCCTTTCATTTTCTTTTCCACAATATCAGACTTCAGAAATCATTGGAATCGCCAGTACAGAATGTTCCATTCATTCACTGCCAATCTGGAATTCATCTGAATCTGCACTCCAGGTAGGCTTTCATTACACCACTTATGAATGTCCAAGTAACACAATGCTGGTTTTCAGCGGTCTGTTCACACTCTAAGCCCTGCTTTTTACTGGGTATCCACACAACTGTGGTCAGCTCTTCATTTTCATGTCCAAACAATCCAGACTTGAGAAATCATTGCAATCTCCAGTACAGAATGTTCCATTCATTCACTGCGAATCTGGAATTCAACTGAATCTCCACTACCTGCAGATTTATCTTACACCACTTGTGAATGTCCAAGTAAAACAATGCTGGTTTTCAGAGGCCTGTTCATGTTCGCAGTCGTGCTGTTCAATTGGCTATCCACTCAACCTGTTTTGCTCCTCATTTTCCTGTGCACACAACCCAGCCTTCAGAAATCATTGTAATCTCCACTACAGGATGTTCCATTCATTCACTGGGAATCTGGAATTCATCTGAATCTGCACTCCACGCAGGCTTTCGTTACACCACTGCTGAAAGTCGAAGTAATGCAATACTGGTTTTCAGTGGTCTGTTCACATTCGAAGCCGAGGCTTTTTACAGGCTATCCACTCAACACTGGTCAGCTCTTCATTTTCGTGTCCCCACAATCCAGATTTCAGAAATCATTGCAATCTCCACTACAGAATGTTCCATTCATTCACTGCGAGTCTGGAGTTTATCTGATTCTCCACTCCCGCCTGGTTAACATTACACCACTTGTGAATGTCCAAGTAAGCCAATGCTGGTTTTCAGAGGCCTGTTCATACTCGCAGCCATGCTGTTTAATTGACAATTCACTCCACCCTGTTCAGCTCTTCATTGTCCCACCACACTACCAGCCTTCAGAAATCTTTGTTATCTCCACTACAGAATGTTCCATTCATTCACTGCGAATCTGGAATTCATCTGACTCTCAACTCCACGCAGGTTTTCATTACACCACTGTTGAATGTCCAAGTAACCCAATGCTGGTTTTCAGCGGCCTGTTCATATTCGCAGCCCTGCTGTTTACTTGGCTATCGATTCAAGCCTGGTCAGCTCTTCATTTTCCTGTCCACACAACACAGGCTTCAGAAATCATTGGAATCTCCTCTACAGAATGTTCCATTCATTCACTGCGAATGTGGAATTCAACTGACTCTCCACTCCATGCAGGTTTTCCTTACACCACTGATGAATGTCCAAGTAACCCAATGCTGGTTTTCAGCTGCATGTTCACACTCGCAGCCATGCTATACAATTGGCTTTCCACTAAATCCTGATTAGTTCTTGATTTTCCTTCCACACGACCCAGCCTTCAGAAATCGTTGGAATCTCCACTAGAGAATGTTCCATTCATTCACTGCGAATCTGGAATTCCTCTGAACCTCCACTCCCGGCAGGTTTTCGTTACACCACTGTTGAATGTCCAAGTAACCCAATGTTTTAAGTGTTTTCTTCACAAGCGCAGTGGTGCTGTTCAATTGGCTATCCACTCAACCCTGGCCAGCTCTACATTTTCCTGTCCACACCACAGAGACTGGAGAAATCATTGTTATCTCCACTACAGAATGTTCCATTCATTCACAGCGAATCTGGAATTCATCTGAATCTCCACTCCCGGCAGGTTTTCGTGACACCACTGGTAAATATCCAAGTAAGCCAATGCTGGTTTTAAGTGGCCTGCTCATACTCTCAGCCGTGCTGTTCAATTTGCTATCCACTCAACCCTCTTCAGCTCCATTTTCCTGTCCACATAACCCAAACTTCAGAAACAATTGGTATCTCCTCCACAGAATGTTCCATTCATTGACGGCAAATCTGAAATTCATCTAATTCTCAACTCCCGTCAGGTTTTCGTTACACCACTTGTGAATGTCCAATTAAGCCAAAGCTGGTTTTCAGTGGCCTGTTCTTACTACGAGACGTGCTGTTCATTTGGCTATCCATTCCACCCTGTTCAGCTCTACATTTTCGTGTCCACAAAACCCAGCCTTCAGAAATCATTGGAATCACCACTAGAGAATGTTCCATTCATTCACTGCGAATCTGGAATTCATCTGAATCTCCACTCCCGGCAGGTTTTCATTGCACCACTGCTGAATGTTCAAGTAACGCAATGATGGTTTTCAGCGGTCTATTCACACTCGAACCCGTGCTGTTCACGGTCTAGCGACTCAACACTGGTGAGTTCTTCTTTTTCCAGTTCAGACAATACAAACCTCAGAAACCATTGCAATCTACACTACAGAATGTTTCATTCATTCACGCGAATCTTGAATTCATCTTGTTCTCCACTCCCAGCAGGTTTTCGTTTCACCACTGGTGAATGTCCAAGCAACCCAAGGCTGGTTTCAGCTGCGTGTTAACACTCGCAGCCGTGCTGTTCAATTGGCTATCCAGTGAACGCTGGTTAGCTCTTGATTTTCCTTCCACACACCGAGCCTTCAGAAATCATTCTTATCTCCACTTCAGAATGTTCCATTCGTTCCCTGCGAATCTGGAATTCCTCTGACTCTCCACACCAGGCAGATTTTCCTAACAACACTGGTGAATGACCAGGTAATCCAATGCTGGTTTTCAGCGGCTGGTCACACTCACAGCCTTGCTGTTCAATTGGCAATCCAGTCAAACCTAGTCAGCTCTTCATTTTCCTGTCCACACAACCCAGCGTTCAGAAATCATTGGAATCTCTACTACAGAACTTTCCATTCATTCACTGTGAATCTGGAAATACTCTGAATCTGCATTCCAGGAAGGCTTTCGTTACACCACTGATGAATGTCCAAGTAATGCAATGCTGCTTCTTAGTGGTCTGTTCACACTCGAAACCGTGCTGTTCATTGGCTATCCACTCAATATCGGTCAGCTCTTCAATATCCTGTCCAGACTATCCAGATTCCTAAATGTTGGCAATCACCACTACAGAATGTTCCATTCAATCACGCGAATCTGGAATTCATCAGAGTCTCCACTCCTGGAAGGTTTTCGTGACACCACTGGTAAATGTCCAAGGAAGACAATGCTGGTTTTAAGCCGCCTGCTAACACACTCAGCCGTGCTGTTCAATTTGCTATCCACCCAACCCTATTCAGCTCTACATTTTCCTGTCCTCATAACCCAACCTTCAGAAATAATTGGTATCTCCTCCACAGAATGTTCCGTTCATTCACTGCGAATCTTAAATTCATCTGACTCTCAACTCCCGGCGGGTTATCGTTACACCACTTGTGAATGTCCAAGTAAGCCAATGCTGGTTTTCAGTGGCCTGTTCATACTAAGAGACGTGCTGTTCATTTGGCTATCCACTCCACCCTGTTCAGCTCTACATTCTCGTGTCCACAAAACCCAGCCTTCAGAAATCATTGGAATCACCACTAGAGAATGTTCCATTCATTCACTGCGAATCTGGAATTCCTCTGAACCTCCACTCCTGGCAGGTTTTCGTTACGCCACTGGTGAATGTCCAAGTAACTCAATACTGGTTTTCAGAGGCATGTTCAACTCGCAGAAGTGCTGTTCAATGGGCTATCCACTCAATATTGGTCAGCTCTTCATTTTCCTCTCCACACAAACCAGCCTTCAGAAATCATTGGGCTCTCCACTACAGACTGTTCCATTCATTCACTGCGATTCTGCAATTCATCTGACTCTCCGCTCCAGGCAGGTTTTCATTACAGCACTGGTGAATGACCAAGTAATCCAATGCTGGTTTTCAGCCGCCTTTTCACACTCGCAGTGTGCTGTTCAATTGTCTATCCACTCAAACCTGGTCAGCCTTTCATTTTCTTTTCCACAATATCAGACTTCAGAAATCATTGGAATCGCCAGTACAGAATGTTCCATTCATTCACTGCCAATCTGGAATTCATCTGAATCTGCACTCCAGGTAGGCTTTCATTACACCACTTATGAATGTCCAAGTAACACAATGCTGGTTTTCAGCGGTCTGTTCACACTCTAAGCCCTGCTTTTTACTGGGTATCCACACAACTGTGGTCAGCTCTTCATTTTCATGTCCAAACAATCCAGACTTGAGAAATCATTGCAATCTCCAGTACAGAATGTTCCATTCATTCACTGCGAATCTGGAATTCAACTGAATCTCCACTACCTGCAGATTTATCTTACACCACTTGTGAATGTCCAAGTAAAACAATGCTGGTTTTCAGAGGCCTGTTCATGTTCGCAGTCGTGCTGTTCAATTGGCTATCCACTCAACCTGTTTTGCTCCTCATTTTCCTGTGCACACAACCCAGCCTTCAGAAATCATTGTAATCTCCACTACAGGATGTTCCATTCATTCACTGGGAATCTGGAATTCATCTGAATCTGCACTCCACGCAGGCTTTCGTTACACCACTGCTGAAAGTCGAAGTAATGCAATACTGGTTTTCAGTGGTCTGTTCACATTCGAAGCCGAGGCTTTTTACAGGCTATCCACTCAACACTGGTCAGCTCTTCATTTTCGTGTCCCCACAATCCAGATTTCAGAAATCATTGCAATCTCCACTACAGAATGTTCCATTCATTCACTGCGAGTCTGGAGTTTATCTGATTCTCCACTCCCGCCTGGTTAACATTACACCACTTGTGAATGTCCAAGTAAGCCAATGCTGGTTTTCAGAGGCCTGTTCATACTCGCAGCCGTGCTGTTTAATTGACAATTCACTCCACCCTGTTCAGCTCTTCATTGTCCCACCACACTACCAGCCTTCAGAAATCTTTGTTATCTCCACTACAGAATGTTCCATTCATTCACTGCGAATCTGGAATTCATCTGACTCTCAACTCCACGCAGGTTTTCATTACACCACTGTTGAATGTCCAAGTAACCCAATGCTGGTTTTCAGCGGCCTGTTCATATTCGCAGCCCTGCTGTTTACTTGGCTATCGATTCAAGCCTGGTCAGCTCTTCATTTTCCTGTCCACACAACACAGGCTTCAGAAATCATTGGAATCTCCTCTACAGAATGTTCCATTCATTCACTGCGAATGTGGAATTCAACTGACTCTCCACTCCATGCAGGTTTTCCTTACACCACTGATGAATGTCCAAGTAACCCAATGCTGGTTTTCAGCTGCATGTTCACACTCGCAGCCATGCTATACAATTGGCTTTCCACTAAATCCTGATTAGTTCTTGATTTTCCTTCCACACGACCCAGCCTTCAGAAATCGTTGGAATCTCCACTAGAGAATGTTCCATTCATTCACTGCGAATCTGGAATTCCTCTGAACCTCCACTCCCGGCAGGTTTTCGTTACACCACTGTTGAATGTCCAAGTAACCCAATGTTTTAAGTGTTTTCTTCACAAGCGCAGTGGTGCTGTTCAATTGGCTATCCACTCAACCCTGGCCAGCTCTACATTTTCCTGTCCACACCACAGAGACTGGAGAAATCATTGTTATCTCCACTACAGAATGTTCCATTCATTCACAGCGAATCTGGAATTCATCTGAATCTCCACTCCCGGCAGGTTTTCGTGACACCACTGGTAAATATCCAAGTAAGCCAATGCTGGTTTTAAGTGGCCTGCTCATACTCTCAGCCGTGCTGTTCAATTTGCTATCCACTCAACCCTCTTCAGCTCCATTTTCCTGTCCACATAACCCAAACTTCAGAAACAATTGGTATCTCCTCCACAGAATGTTCCATTCATTGACGGCAAATCTGAAATTCATCTAATTCTCAACTCCCGTCAGGTTTTCGTTACACCACTTGTGAATGTCCAATTAAGCCAAAGCTGGTTTTCAGTGGCCTGTTCTTACTACGAGACGTGCTGTTCATTTGGCTATCCATTCCACCCTGTTCAGCTCTACATTTTCGTGTCCACAAAACCCAGCCTTCAGAAATCATTGGAATCACCACTAGAGAATGTTCCATTCATTCACTGCGAATCTGGAATTCATCTGAATCTCCACTCCCGGCAGGTTTTCATTGCACCACTGCTGAATGTTCAAGTAACGCAATGATGGTTTTCAGCGGTCTATTCACACTCGAACCCGTGCTGTTCACGGTCTAGCGACTCAACACTGGTGAGTTCTTCTTTTTCCAGTTCAGACAATACAAACCTCAGAAACCATTGCAATCTACACTACAGAATGTTTCATTCATTCAGGCGAATCTTGAATTCATCTTGTTCTCCACTCCCAGCAGGTTTTCGTTTCACCACTGGTGAATGTCCAAGCAACCCAAGGCTGGTTTCGGCTGCGTGTTAACACTCGCAGCCGTGCTGTTCAATTGGCTATCCAGTGAACGCTGGTTAGCTCTTGATTTTCCTTCCACACACCGAGCCTTCAGAAATCATTCTTATCTCCACTTCAGAATGTTCCATTCGTTCCCTGCGAATCTGGAATTCCTCTGACTCTCCACACCAGGCAGATTTTCCTAACAACACTGGTGAATGACCAGGTAATCCAATGCTGGTTTTCAGCGGCTGGTCACACTCACAGCCTTGCTGTTCAATTGGCAATCCAGTCAAACCTAGTCAGCTCTTCATTTTCCTGTCCACACAACCCAGCGTTCAGAAATCATTGGAATCTCTACTACAGAAATTTCCATTCATTCACTGTGAATCTGGAAATACTCTGAATCTGCATTCCAGGAAGGCTTTCGTTACACCACTGATGAATGTCCAAGTAATGCAATGCTGCTTCTTAGTGGTCTGTTCACACTCGAAACCGTGCTGTTCATTGGCTATCCACTCAATATCGGTCAGCTCTTCAATATCCTGTCCAGACTATCCAGATTCCTAAATGTTGGCAATCACCACTACAGAATGTTCCATTCAATCACGCGAATCTGGAATTCATCAGAGTCTCCACTCCTGGAAGGTTTTCGTGACACCACTGGTAAATGTCCAAGGAAGACAATGCTGGTTTTAAGCCGCCTGCTAACACACTCAGCCGTGCTGTTCAATTTGCTATCCACCCAACCCTATTCAGCTCTACATTTTCCTGTCCTCATAACCCAACCTTCAGAAATAATTGGTATCTCCTCCACAGAATGTTCCGTTCATTCACTGCGAATCTTAAATTCATCTGACTCTCAACTCCCGGCGGGTTATCGTTACACCACTTGTGAATGTCCAAGTAAGCCAATGCTGGTTTTCAGTGGCCTGTTCATACTAAGAGACGTGCTGTTCATTTGGCTATCCACTCCACCCTGTTCAGCTCTACATTCTCGTGTCCACAAAACCCAGCCTTCAGAAATCATTGGAATCACCACTAGAGAATGTTCCATTCATTCACTGCGAATCTGGAATTCCTCTGAACCTCCACTCCTGGCAGGTTTTCGTTACGCCACTGGTGAATGTCCAAGTAACTCAATACTGGTTTTCAGAGGCATGTTCAACTCGCAGAAGTGCTGTTCAATGGGCTATCCACTCAATATTGGTCAGCTCTTCATTTTCCTCTCCACACAAACCAGCCTTCAGAAATCATTGGGCTCTCCACTACAGACTGTTCCATTCATTCACTGCGATTCTGCAATTCATCTGACTCTCCGCTCCAGGCAGGTTTTCATTACAGCACTGGTGAATGACCAAGTAATCCAATGCTGGTTTTCAGCCGCCTTTTCACACTCGCAGTGTGCTGTTCAATTGTCTATCCACTCAAACCTGGTCAGCCTTTCATTTTCTTTTCCACAATATCAGACTTCAGAAATCATTGGAATCGCCAGTACAGAATGTTCCATTCATTCACTGCCAATCTGGAATTCATCTGAATCTGCACTCCAGGTAGGCTTTCATTACACCACTTATGAATGTCCAAGTAACACAATGCTGGTTTTCAGCGGTCTGTTCACACTCTAAGCCCTGCTTTTTACTGGGTATCCACACAACTGTGGTCAGCTCTTCATTTTCATGTCCAAACAATCCAGACTTGAGAAATCATTGCAATCTCCAGTACAGAATGTTCCATTCATTCACTGCGAATCTGGAATTCAACTGAATCTCCACTACCTGCAGATTTATCTTACACCACTTGTGAATGTCCAAGTAAAACAATGCTGGTTTTCAGAGGCCTGTTCATGTTCGCAGTCGTGCTGTTCAATTGGCTATCCACTCAACCTGTTTTGCTCCTCATTTTCCTGTGCACACAACCCAGCCTTCAGAAATCATTGGAATCTCCACTACAGGATGTTCCATTCATTCACTGGGAATCTGGAATTCATCTGAATCTGCACTCCACGCAGGCTTTCGTTACACCACTGCTGAAAGTCGAAGTAATGCAATACTGGTTTTCAGTGGTCTGTTCACATTCGAAGCCGAGGCTTTTTACAGGCTATCCACTCAACACTGGTCAGCTCTTCATTTTCGTGTCCCCACAATCCAGATTTCAGAAATCATTGCAATCTCCACTACAGAATGTTCCATTCATTCACTGCGAGTCTGGAGTTTATCTGATTCTCCACTCCCGCCTGGTTAACATTACACCACTTGTGAATGTCCAAGTAAGCCAATGCTGGTTTTCAGAGGCCTGTTCATACTCGCAGCCGTGCTGTTTAATTGACAATTCACTCCACCCTGTTCAGCTCTTCATTGTCCCACCACACTACCAGCCTTCAGAAATCTTTGTTATCTCCACTACAGAATGTTCCATTCATTCACTGCGAATCTGGAATTCATCTGACTCTCAACTCCACGCAGGTTTTCATTACACCACTGTTGAATGTCCAAGTAATCCAATGCTGGTTTTCAGCGGCCTGTTCATATTCGCAGCCCTGCTGTTTACTTGGCTATCGATTCAAGCCTGGTCAGCTCTTCATTTTCCTGTCCACACAACACAGGCTTCAGAAATCATTGGAATCTCCTCTACAGAATGTTCCATTCATTCACTGCGAATGTGGAATTCAACTGACTCTCCACTCCATGCAGGTTTTCCTTACACCACTGATGAATGTCCAAGTAACCCAATGCTGGTTTTCAGCTGCATGTTCACACTCGCAGCCATGCTATACAATTGGCTTTCCACTAAATCCTGATTAGTTCTTGATTTTCCTTCCACACGACCCAGCCTTCAGAAATCGTTGGAATCTCCACTAGAGAATGTTCCATTCATTCACTGCGAATTTGGAATTCCTCTGAACCTCCACTCCCGGCAGGTTTTCGTTACACCACTGTTGAATGTCCAAGTAACCCAATGTTTTAAGTGTTTTCTTCACAAGCGCAGTGGTGCTGTTCAATTGGCTATCCACTCAACCCTGGCCAGCTCTACATTTTCCTGTCCACACCACAGAGACTGGAGAAATCATTGTTATCTCCACTACAGAATGTTCCATTCATTCACAGCGAATCTGGAATTCATCTGAATCTCCACTCCCGGCAGGTTTTCGTGACACCACTGGTAAATATCCAAGTAAGCCAATGCTGGTTTTAAGTGGCCTGCTCATACTCTCAGCCGTGCTGTTCAATTTGCTATCCACTCGACCTTCTTCAGCTCCATTTTCCTGTCCACATAACCCAAACTTCAGAAACAATTGGTATCTCCTCCACAGAATGTTCCATTCATTCACAGCGAATCTGGAATTCATCTGAATCTCCACTCCCGGCAGGTTTTCGTGACACCACTGGTAAATATCCAAGTAAGCCAATGCTGCTTTTAAGTGGCCTGCTCATACTCTCAGCCGTGCTGTTCAATTTGCTATCCACTCAACCTTCTTCAGCTCCATTTTCCTGTCCACATAACCCAAACTTCAGAAACAATTGGTATCTCCTCCACAGAATTTTCCATTCATTGACGGCAAATCTGAAATTCATCTAATTCTCAACTCCCGTCAGGTTTTCGTTACACCACTTGTGAATGTCCAATTAAGCCAAAGCTGGTTTTCAGTGGCCTGTTCTTACTAAGAGACGTGCTGTTCATTTGGCTATCCATTCCACCCTGTTCAGCTCTACATTTTCGTGTCCACAAAACCCAGCCTTCAGAAATCATTGGAATCACCACTAGAGAATGTTCCATTCATTCACTGCGAATCTGGAATTCATCTGAATCTCCACTCCCGGCAGGTTTTCATTGCACCACTGCTGAATGTTCAAGTAACGCAATGATGGTTTTCAGCGGTCTATTCACACTCGAACCCGTGCTGTTCACGGTCTAGCGACTCAACACTGGTGAGTTCTTCTTTTTCCAGTTCAGACAATACAAACCTCAGAAACCATTGCAATCTACACTACAGAATGTTTCATTCATTCAGGCGAATCTTGAATTCATCTTGTTCTCCACTCCCAGCAGGTTTTCGTTTCACCACTGGTGAATGTCCAAGCAACCCAAGGCTGGTTTCAGCTGCGTGTTAACACTCGCAGCCGTGCTGTTCAATTGGCTATCCAGTGAACGCTGGTTAGCTCTTGATTTTCCTTCCACACACCGAGCCTTCAGAAATCATTCTTATCTCCACTTCAGAATGTTCCATTCGTTCCCTGCGAATCTGGAATTCCTCTGACTCTCCACACCAGGCAGATTTTCCTAACAACACTGGTGAATGACCAGGTAATCCAATGCTGGTTTTCAGCGGCTGTTCACACTCACAGCCTTGCTGTTCAATTGGCAATCCAGTCAAACCTAGTCAGCTCTTCATTTTCCTGTCCACACAACCCAGCGTTCAGAAATCATTGGAATCTCTACTACAGAAATTTCCATTCATTCACTGTGAATCTGGAAATACTCTGAATCTGCATTCCAGGAAGGCTTTCGTTACACCACTGATGAATGTTCAAGTAATGCAATGCTGCTTCTTAGTGGTCTGTTCACACTCGAAACCGTGCTGTTCATTGGCTATCCACTCAATATCGGTCAGCTCTTCAATATCCTGTCCAGACTATCCAGATTCCTAAATGTTGGCAATCACCACTACAGAATGTTCCATTCAATCACGCGAATCTGGAATTCATCAGAGTCTCCACTCCTGGAAGGTTTTCGTGACACCACTGGTAAATGTCCAAGGAAGACAATGCTGGTTTTAAGCCGCCTGCTAACACACTCAGCCGTGCTGTTCAATTTGCTATCCACCCAACCCTATTCAGCTCTACATTTTCCTGTCCTCATAACCCAACCTTCAGAAATAATTGGTATCTCCTCCACAGAATGTTCCGTTCATTCACTGCGAATCTTAAATTCATCTGACTCTCAACTCCCGGCGGGTTATCGTTACACCACTTGTGAATGTCCAAGTAAGCCAATGCTGGTTTTCAGTGGCCTGTTCATACTAAGAGACGTGCTGTTCATTTGGCTATCCACTCCACCCTGTTCAGCTCTACATTTTCGTGTCCACAAAACCCAGCCTTCAGAAATCATTGGAATCACCACTAGAGAATGTTCCATTCATTCACTGCGAATCTGGAATTCATCTGAACCTCCACTCCTGGCAGGTTTTCGTTACGCCACTGGTGAATGTCCAAGTAACTCAATACTGGTTTTCAGAGGCATGTTCAACTCGCAGAAGTGCTGTTCAATGGGCTATCCACTCAATATTGGTCAGCTCTTCATTTTCCTCTCCACACAAACCAGCCTTCAGAAATCATTGGGCTCTCCACTACAGACTGTTCCATTCATTCACTGCGATTCTGCAATTCATCTGACTCTCCGCTCCAGGCAGGTTTTCATTACAGCACTGGTGAATGACCAAGTAATCCAATGCTGGTTTTCAGCCGCCTTTTCACACTCGCAGTGTGCTGTTCAATTGTCTATCCACTCAAACCTGGTCAGCCTTTCATTTTCTTTTCCACAATATCAGACTTCAGAAATCATTGGAATCGCCAGTACAGAATGTTCCATTCATTCACTGCCAATCTGGAATTCATCTGAATCTGCACTCCAGGTAGGCTTTCATTACACCACTTATGAATGTCCAAGTAACACAATGCTGGTTTTCAGCGGTCTGTTCACACTCTAAGCCCTGCTTTTTACTGGGTATCCACACAACTGTGGTCAGCTCTTCATTTTCATGTCCAAACAATCCAGACTTGAGAAATCATTGCAATCTCCAGTACAGAATGTTCCATTCATTCACTGCGAATCTGGAATTCAACTGAATCTCCACTACCTGCAGATTTATCTTACACCACTTGTGAATGTCCAAGTAAAACAATGCTGGTTTTCAGAGGCCTGTTCATGTTCGCAGTCGTGCTGTTCAATTGGCTATCCACTCAACCTGTTTTGCTCCTCATTTTCCTGTGCACACAACCCAGCCTTCAGAAATCATTGTAATCTCCACTACAGGATGTTCCATTCATTCACTGGGAATCTGGAATTCATCTGAATCTGCACTCCACGCAGGCTTTCGTTACACCACTGCTGAAAGTCGAAGTAATGCAATACTGGTTTTCAGTGGTCTGTTCACATTCGAAGCCGAGGCTTTTTACAGGCTATCCACTCAACACTGGTCAGCTCTTCATTTTCGTGTCCCCACAATCCAGATTTCAGAAATCATTGCAATCTCCACTACAGAATGTTCCATTCATTCACTGCGAGTCTGGAGTTTATCTGATTCTCCACTCCCGCCTGGTTAACATTACACCACTTGTGAATGTCCAAGTAAGCCAATGCTGGTTTTCAGAGGCCTGTTCATACTCGCAGCCGTGCTGTTTAATTGACAATTCACTGCACCCTGTTCAGCTCTTCATTGTCCCACCACACTACCAGCCTTCAGAAATCTTTGTTATCTCCACTACAGAACGTTCCATTCATTCACTGCGAATCTGGAATTCATCTGACTCTCAACTCCACGCAGGTTTTCATTACACCACTGTTGAATGTCCAAGTAACCCAATGCCGGTTTTCAGCGGCCTGTTCATATTCGCAGCCCTGCTGTTTACTTGGCTATCGATTCAAGCCTGGTCAGCTCTTCATTTTCCTGTCCACACAACACAGGCTTCAGAAATCATTGGAATCTCCTCTACAGAATGTTCCATTCATTCACTGCGAATGTGGAATTCAACTGACTCTCCACTCCATGCAGGTTTTCCTTACACCACTGATGAATGTCCAAGTAACCCAATGCTGGTTTTCAGCTGCATGTTCACACTCGCAGCCATGCTATACAATTGGCTTTCCACTAAATCCTGATTAGTTCTTGATTTTCCTTCCACACGACCCAGCCTTCAGAAATCGTTGGAATCTCCAATAGAGAATGTTCCATTCATTCACTGCGAATCTGGAATTCCTCTGAACCTCCACTCCCGGCAGGTTTTCGTTACACCACTGTTGAATGTCCAAGTAACCCAATGTTTTAAGTGTTTTCTTCACAAGCGCAGTGGTGCTGTTCAATTGGCTATCCACTCAACCCTGGCCAGCTCTACATTTTCCTGTCCACACCACAGAGACTGGAGAAATCATTGTTATCTCCACTACAGAATGTTCCATTCATTCACAGCGAATCTGGAATTCATCTGAATCTCCACTCCCGGCAGGTTTTCGTGACACCACTGGTAAATATCCAAGTAAGCCAATGCTGGTTTTAAGTGGCCTGCTCATACTCTCAGCCGTGCTGTTCAATTTGCTATCCACTCAACCCTCTTCAGCTCCATTTTCCTGTCCACATAACCCAAACTTCAGAAACAATTGGTATCTCCTCCACAGAATGTTCCATTCATTGACGGCAAATCTGAAATTCATCTAATTCTCAACTCCCGTCAGGTTTTCGTTACACCACTTGTGAATGTCCAATTAAGCCAAAGCTGGTTTTCAGTGGCCTGTTCTTACTACGAGACGTGCTGTTCATTTGGCTATCCATTCCACCCTGTTCAGCTCTACATTTTCGTGTCCACAAAACCCAGCCTTCAGAAATCATTGGAATCACCACTAGAGAATGTTCCATTCATTCACTGCGAATCTGGAATTCATCTGAATCTCCACTCCCGGCAGGTTTTCATTGCACCACTGCTGAATGTTCAAGTAACGCAATGATGGTTTTCAGCGGTCTATTCACACTCGAACCCGTGCTGTTCACGGTCTAGCGACTCAACACTGGTGAGTTCTTCTTTTTCCAGTTCAGACAATACAAACCTCAGAAACCATTGCAATCTACACTACAGAATGTTTCATTCATTCAGGCGAATCTTGAATTCATCTTGTTCTCCACTCCCAGCAGGTTTTCGTTTCACCACTGGTGAATGTCCAAGCAACCCAAGGCTGGTTTCAGCTGCGTGTTAACACTCGCAGCCGTGCTGTTCAATTGGCTATCCAGTGAACGCTGGTTAGCTCTTGATTTTCCTTCCACACACCGAGCCTTCAGAAATCATTCTTATCTCCACTTCAGAATGTTCCATTCGTTCCCTGCGAATCTGGAATTCCTCTGACTCTCCACACCAGGCAGATTTTCCTAACAACACTGGTGAATGACCAGGTAATCCAATGCTGGTTTTCAGCGGCTGTTCACACTCACAGCCTTGCTGTTCAATTGGCAATCCAGTCAAACCTAGTCAGCTCTTCATTTTCCTGTCCACACAACCCAGCGTTCAGAAATCATTGGAATCTCTACTACAGAAATTTCCATTCATTCACTGTGAATCTGGAAATACTCTGAATCTGCATTCCAGGAAGGCTTTCGTTACACCACTGATGAATGTCCAAGTAATGCAATGCTGCTTCTTAGTGGTCTGTTCACACTCGAAACCGTGCTGTTCATTGGCTATCCACTCAATATCGGTCAGCTCTTCAATATCCTGTCCAGACTATCCAGATTCCTAAATGTTGGCAATCACCACTACAGAATGTTCCATTCAATCACGCGAATCTGGAATTCATCAGAGTCTCCACTCCTGGAAGGTTTTCGTGACACCACTGGTAAATGTCCAAGGAAGACAATGCTGGTTTTAAGCCGCCTGCTAACACACTCAGCCGTGCTGTTCAATTTGCTATCCACCCAACCCTATTCAGCTCTACATTTTCCTGTCCTCATAACCCAACCTTCAGAAATAATTGGTATCTCCTCCACAGAATGTTCCGTTCATTCACTGCGAATCTTAAATTCATCTGACTCTCAACTCCCGGCGGGTTATCGTTACACCACTTGTGAATGTCCAAGTAAGCCAATGCTGGTTTTCAGTGGCCTGTTCATACTAAGAGACGTGCTGTTCATTTGGCTATCCACTCCACCCTGTTCAGCTCTACATTTTCGTGTCCACAAAACCCAGCCTTCAGAAATCATTGGAATCACCACTAGAGAATGTTCCATTCATTCACTGCGAATCTGGAATTCCTCTGAACCTCCACTCCTGGCAGGTTTTCGTTACGCCACTGGTGAATGTCCAAGTAACTCAATACTGGTTTTCAGAGGCATGTTCAACTCGCAGAAGTGCTGTTCAATGGGCTATCCACTCAATATTGGTCAGCTCTTCATTTTCCTCTCCACACAAACCAGCCTTCAGAAATCATTGGGCTCTCCACTACAGACTGTTCCATTCATTCACTGCGATTCTGCAATTCATCTGACTCTCCGCTCCAGGCAGGTTTTCATTACAGCACTGGTGAATGACCAAGTAATCCAATGCTGGTTTTCAGCCGCCTTTTCACACTCGCAGTGTGCTGTTCAATTGTCTATCCACTCAAACCTGGTCAGCCTTTCATTTTCTTTTCCACAATATCAGACTTCAGAAATCATTGGAATCGCCAGTACAGAATGTTCCATTCATTCACTGCCAATCTGGATTTCATCTGAATCTGCACTCCAGGTAGGCTTTCATTACACCACTTATGAATGTCCAAGTAACACAATGCTGGTTTTCAGCGGTCTGTTCACACTCTAAGCCCTGCTTTTTACTGGGTATCCACACAACTGTGGTCAGCTCTTCATTTTCATGTCCAAACAATCCAGACTTGAGAAATCATTGCAATCTCCAGTACAGAATGTTCCATTCATTCACTGCGAATCTGGAATTCAACTGAATCTCCACTACCTGCAGATTTATCTTACACCACTTGTGAATGTCCAAGTAAAACAATGCTGGTTTTCAGAGGCCTGTTCATGTTCGCAGTCGTGCTGTTCAATTGGCTATCCACTCAACCTGTTTTGCTCCTCATTTTCCTGTGCACACAACCCAGCCTTCAGAAATCATTGTAATCTCCACTACAGGATGTTCCATTCATTCACTGGGAATCTGGAATTCATCTGAATCTGCACTCCACGCAGGCTTTCGTTACACCACTGCTGAAAGTCGAAGTAATGCAATACTGGTTTTCAGTGGTCTGTTCACATTCGAAGCCGAGGCTTTTTACAGGCTATCCACTCAACACTGGTCAGCTCTTCATTTTCGTGTCCCCACAATCCAGATTTCAGAAATCATTGCAATCTCCACTACAGAATGTTCCATTCATTCACTGCGAGTCTGGAGTTTATCTGATTCTCCACTCCCGCCTGGTTAACATTACACCACTTGTGAATGTCCAAGTAAGCCAATGCTGGTTTTCAGAGGCCTGTTCATACTCGCAGCCGTGCTGTTTAATTGACAATTCACTCCACCCTGTTCAGCTCTTCATTGTCCCACCACACTACCAGCCTTCAGAAATCTTTGTTATCTCCACTACAGAACGTTCCATTCATTCACTGCGAATGTGGAATTCATCTGACTCTCAACTCCACGCAGGTTTTCATTACACCACTGTTGAATGTCCAAGTAACCCAATGCTGGTTTTCAGCGGCCTGTTCATATTCGCAGCCCTGCTGTTTACTTGGCTATCGATTCAAGCCTGGTCAGCTCTTCATTTTCCTGACCACACAACACAGGCTTCAGAAATCATTGGAATCTCCTCTACAGAATGTTCCATTCATTCACTGCGAATGTGGAATTCAACTGACTCTCCACTCCATGCAGGTTTTCCTTACACCACTGATGAATGTCCAAGTAACCCAATGCTGGTTTTCAGCTGCATGTTCACACTCGCAGCCATGCTATACAATTGGCTTTCCACTAAATCCTGATTAGTTCTTGATTTTCCTTCCACACGACCCAGCCTTCAGAAATCGTTGGAATCTCCACTAGAGAATGTTCCATTCATTCACTGCGAATCTGGAATTCCTCTGAACCTCCACTCCCGGCAGGTTTTCGTTACACCACTGTTGAATGTCCAAGTAACCCAATGTTTTAAGTGTTTTCTTCACAAGCGCAGTGGTGCTGTTCAATTGGCTATCCACTCAACCCTGGCCAGCTCTACATTTTCCTGTCCACACCACAGAGACTGGAGAAATCATTGTTATCTCCACTACAGAATGTTCCATTCATTCACAGCGAATCTGGAATTCATCTGAATCTCCACTCCCGGCAGGTTTTCGTGACACCACTGGTAAATATCCAAGTAAGCCAATGCTGGTTTTAAGTGGCCTGCTCATACTCTCAGCCGTGCTGTTCAATTTGCTATCCACTCAACCCTCTTCAGCTCCATTTTCCTGTCCACATAACCCAAACTTCAGAAACAATTGGTATCTCCTCCACAGAATGTTCCATTCATTGACGGCAAATCTGAAATTCATCTAATTCTCAACTCCCGTCAGGTTTTCGTTACACCACTTGTGAATGTCCAATTAAGCCAAAGCTGGTTTTCAGTGGCCTGTTCTTACTACGAGACGTGCTGTTCATTTGGCTATCCATTCCACCCTGTTCAGCTCTACATTTTCGTGTCCACAAAACCCAGCCTTCAGAAATCATTGGAATCACCACTAGAGAATGTTCCATTCATTCACTGCGAATCTGGAATTCATCTGAATCTCCACTCCCGGCAGGTTTTCATTGCACCACTGCTGAATGTTCAAGTAACGCAATGATGGTTTTCAGCGGTCTATTCACACTCGAACCCGTGCTGTTCACGGTCTAGCGACTCAACACTGGTGAGTTCTTCTTTTTCCAGTTCAGACAATACCAACCTCAGAAACCATTGCAATCTACACTACAGAATGTTTCATTCATTCAGGCGAATCTTGAATTCATCTTGTTCTCCACTCCCAGCAGGTTTTCGTTTCACCACTGGTGAATGTCCAAGCAACCCAAGGCTGGTTTCAGCTGCGTGTTAACACTCGCAGCCGTGCTGTTCAATTGGCTATCCAGTGAACGCTGGTTAGCTCTTGATTTTCCTTCCACACACCGAGCCTTCAGAAATCATTCTTATCTCCACTTCAGAATGTTCCATTCGTTCCCTGCGAATCTGGAATTCCTCTGACTCTCCACACCAGGCAGATTTTCCTAACAACACTGGTGAATGACCAGGTAATCCAATGCTGGTTTTCAGCGGCTGTTCACACTCACAGCCTTGCTGTTCAATTGGCAATCCAGTCAAACCTAGTCAGCTCTTCATTTTCCTGTCCACACAACCCAGCGTTCAGAAATCATTGGAATCTCTACTACAGAAATTTCCATTCATTCACTGTGAATCTGGAAATACTCTGAATCTGCATTCCAGGAAGGCTTTCGTTACACCACTGATGAATGTCCAAGTAATGCAATGCTGCTTCTTAGTGGTCTGTTCACACTCGAAACCGTGCTGTTCATTGGCTATCCACTCAATATCGGTCAGCTCTTCAATATCCTGTCCAGACTATCCAGATTCCTAAATGTTGGCAATCACCACTACAGAATGTTCCATTCAATCACGCGAATCTGGAATTCATCAGAGTCTCCACTCCTGGAAGGTTTTCGTGACACCACTGGTAAATGTCCAAGGAAGACAATGCTGGTTTTAAGCCGCCTGCTAACACACTCAGCCGTGCTGTTCAATTTGCTATCCACCCAACCCTATTCAGCTCTACATTTTCCTGTCCTCATAACCCAACCTTCAGAAATAATTGGTATCTCCTCCACAGAATGTTCCGTTCATTCACTGCGAATCTTAAATTCATCTGACTCTCAACTCCCGGCGGGTTATCGTTACACCACTTGTGAATGTCCAAGTAAGCCAATGCTGGTTTTCAGTGGCCTGTTCATACTAAGAGACGTGCTGTTCATTTGGCTATCCACTCCACCCTGTTCAGCTCTACATTTTCGTGTCCACAAAACCCAGCCTTCAGAAATCATTGGAATCACCACTAGAGAATGTTCCATTCATTCACTGCGAATCTGGAATTCCTCTGAACCTCCACTCCTGGCAGGTTTTCGTTACGCCACTGGTGAATGTCCAAGTAACTCAATACTGGTTTTCAGAGGCATGTTCAACTCGCAGAAGTGCTGTTCAATGGGCTATCCACTCAATATTGGTCAGCTCTTCATTTTCCTCTCCACACAAACCAGCCTTCAGAAATCATTGGGCTCTCCACTACAGACTGTTCCATTCATTCACTGCGATTCTGCAATTCATCTGACTCTCCGCTCCAGGCAGGTTTTCATTACAGCACTGGTGAATGACCAAGTAATCCAATGCTGGTTTTCAGCCGCCTTTTCACACTCGCAGTGTGCTGTTCAATTGTCTATCCACTCAAACCTGGTCAGCCTTTCATTTTCTTTTCCACAATATCAGACTTCAGAAATCATTGGAATCGCCAGTACAGAATGTTCCATTCATTCACTGCCAATCTGGATTTCATCTGAATCTGCACTCCAGGTAGGCTTTCATTACACCACTTATGAATGTCCAAGTAACACAATGCTGGTTTTCAGCGGTCTGTTCACACTCTAAGCCCTGCTTTTTACTGGGTATCCACACAACTGTGGTCAGCTCTTCATTTTCATGTCCAAACAATCCAGACTTGAGAAATCATTGCAATCTCCAGTACAGAATGTTCCATTCATTCACTGCGAATCTGGAATTCAACTGAATCTCCACTACCTGCAGATTTATCTTACACCACTTGTGAATGTCCAAGTAAAACAATGCTGGTTTTCAGAGGCCTGTTCATGTTCGCAGTCGTGCTGTTCAATTGGCTATCCACTCAACCTGTTTTGCTCCTCATTTTCCTGT
This sequence comes from Sorex fumeus, assembly GCF_029834395.1. NCBI lineage: Eukaryota > Metazoa > Chordata > Mammalia > Eulipotyphla > Soricidae > Sorex > Sorex fumeus. Next base: position 150,902 of record NW_026606088.1, on the reverse strand, counting down.
GCACACAACCCAGCCTTCAGAAATCATTGTAATCTCCACTACAGGATGTTCCATTCATTCACTGGGAATCTGGAATTCATCTGAATCTGCACTCCACGCAGGCTTTCGTTACACCACTGCTGAAAGTCGAAGTAATGCAATACTGGTTTTCAGTGGTCTGTTCACATTCGAAGCCGAGGCTTTTTACAGGCTATCCACTCAACACTGGTCAGCTCTTCATTTTCGTGTCCCCACAATCCAGATTTCAGAAATCATTGCAATCTCCACTACAGAATGTTCCATTCATTCACTGCGAGTCTGGAGTTTATCTGATTCTCCACTCCCGCCTGGTTAACATTACACCACTTGTGAATGTCCAAGTAAGCCAATGCTGGTTTTCAGAGGCCTGTTCATACTCGCAGCCGTGCTGTTTAATTGACAATTCACTCCACCCTGTTCAGCTCTTCATTGTCCCACCACACTACCAGCCTTCAGAAATCTTTGTTATCTCCACTACAGAACGTTCCATTCATTCACTGCGAATGTGGAATTCATCTGACTCTCAACTCCACGCAGGTTTTCATTACACCACTGTTGAATGTCCAAGTAACCCAATGCTGGTTTTCAGCGGCCTGTTCATATTCGCAGCCCTGCTGTTTACTTGGCTATCGATTCAAGCCTGGTCAGCTCTTCATTTTCCTGACCACACAACACAGGCTTCAGAAATCATTGGAATCTCCTCTACAGAATGTTCCATTCATTCACTGCGAATGTGGAATTCAACTGACTCTCCACTCCATGCAGGTTTTCCTTACACCACTGATGAATGTCCAAGTAACCCAATGCTGGTTTTCAGCTGCATGTTCACACTCGCAGCCATGCTATACAATTGGCTTTCCACTAAATCCTGATTAGTTCTTGATTTTCCTTCCACACGACCCAGCCTTCAGAAATCGTTGGAATCTCCACTAGAGAATGTTCCATTCATTCACTGCGAATCTGGAATTCCTCTGAACCTCCACTCCCGGCAGGTTTTCGTTACACCACTGTTGAATGTCCAAGTAACCCAATGTTTTAAGTGTTTTCTTCACAAGCGCAGTGGTGCTGTTCAATTGGCTATCCACTCAACCCTGGCCAGCTCTACATTTTCCTGTCCACACCACAGAGACTGGAGAAATCATTGTTATCTCCACTACAGAATGTTCCATTCATTCACAGCGAATCTGGAATTCATCTGAATCTCCACTCCCGGCAGGTTTTCGTGACACCACTGGTAAATATCCAAGTAAGCCAATGCTGGTTTTAAGTGGCCTGCTCATACTCTCAGCCGTGCTGTTCAATTTGCTATCCACTCAACCCTCTTCAGCTCCATTTTCCTGTCCACATAACCCAAACTTCAGAAACAATTGGTATCTCCTCCACAGAATGTTCCATTCATTGACGGCAAATCTGAAATTCATCTAATTCTCAACTCCCGTCAGGTTTTCGTTACACCACTTGTGAATGTCCAATTAAGCCAAAGCTGGTTTTCAGTGGCCTGTTCTTACTACGAGACGTGCTGTTCATTTGGCTATCCATTCCACCCTGTTCAGCTCTACATTTTCGTGTCCACAAAACCCAGCCTTCAGAAATCATTGGAATCACCACTAGAGAATGTTCCATTCATTCACTGCGAATCTGGAATTCATCTGAATCTCCACTCCCGGCAGGTTTTCATTGCACCACTGCTGAATGTTCAAGTAACGCAATGATGGTTTTCAGCGGTCTATTCACACTCGAACCCGTGCTGTTCACGGTCTAGCGACTCAACACTGGTGAGTTCTTCTTTTTCCAGTTCAGACAATACAAACCTCAGAAACCATTGCAATCTACACTACAGAATGTTTCATTCATTCAGGCGAATCTTGAATTCATCTTGTTCTCCACTCCCAGCAGGTTTTCGTTTCACCACTGGTGAATGTCCAAGCAACCCAAGGCTGGTTTCAGCTGCGTGTTAACACTCGCAGCCGTGCTGTTCAATTGGCTATCCAGTGAACGCTGGTTAGCTCTTGATTTTCCTTCCACACACCGAGCCTTCAGAAATCATTCTTATCTCCACTTCAGAATGTTCCATTCGTTCCCTGCGAATCTGGAATTCCTCTGACTCTCCACACCAGGCAGATTTTCCTAACAACACTGGTGAATGACCAGGTAATCCAATGCTGGTTTTCAGCGGCTGTTCACACTCACAGCCTTGCTGTTCAATTGGCAATCCAGTCAAACCTAGTCAGCTCTTCATTTTCCTGTCCACACAACCCAGCGTTCAGAAATCATTGGAATCTCTACTACAGAAATTTCCATTCATTCACTGTGAATCTGGAAATACTCTGAATCTGCATTCCAGGAAGGCTTTCGTTACACCACTGATGAATGTCCAAGTAATGCAATGCTGCTTCTTAGTGGTCTGTTCACACTCGAAACCGTGCTGTTCATTGGCTATCCACTCAATATCGGTCAGCTCTTCAATATCCTGTCCAGACTATCCAGATTCCTAAATGTTGGCAATCACCACTACAGAATGTTCCATTCAATCACGCGAATCTGGAATTCATCAGAGTCTCCACTCCTGGAAGGTTTTCGTGACACCACTGGTAAATGTCCAAGGAAGACAATGCTGGTTTTAAGCCGCCTGCTAACACACTCAGCCGTGCTGTTCAATTTGCTATCCACCCAACCCTATTCAGCTCTACATTTTCCTGTCCTCATAACCCAACCTTCAGAAATAATTGGTATCTCCTCCACAGAATGTTCCGTTCATTCACTGCGAATCTTAAATTCATCTGACTCTCAACTCCCGGCGGGTTATCGTTACACCACTTGTGAATGTCCAAGTAAGCCAATGCTGGTTTTCAGTGGCCTGTTCATACTAAGAGACGTGCTGTTCATTTGGCTATCCACTCCACCCTGTTCAGCTCTACATTTTCGTGTCCACAAAACCCAGCCTTCAGAAATCATTGGAATCACCACTAGAGAATGTTCCATTCATTCACTGCGAATCTGGAATTCCTCTGAACCTCCACTCCTGGCAGGTTTTCGTTACGCCACTGGTGAATGTCCAAGTAACTCAATACTGGTTTTCAGAGGCATGTTCAACTCGCAGAAGTGCTGTTCAATGGGCTATCCACTCAATATTGGTCAGCTCTTCATTTTCCTCTCCACACAAACCAGCCTTCAGAAATCATTGGGCTCTCCACTACAGACTGTTCCATTCATTCACTGCGATTCTGCAATTCATCTGACTCTCCGCTCCAGGCAGGTTTTCATTACAGCACTGGTGAATGACCAAGTAATCCAATGCTGGTTTTCAGCCGCCTTTTCACACTCGCAGTGTGCTGTTCAATTGTCTATCCACTCAAACCTGGTCAGCCTTTCATTTTCTTTTCCACAATATCAGACTTCAGAAATCATTGGAATCGCCAGTACAGAATGTTCCATTCATTCACTGCCAATCTGGAATTCATCTGAATCTGCACTCCAGGTAGGCTTTCATTACACCACTTATGAATGTCCAAGTAACACAATGCTGGTTTTCAGCGGTCTGTTCACACTCTAAGCCCTGCTTTTTACTGGGTATCCACACAACTGTGGTCAGCTCTTCATTTTCATGTCCAAACAATCCAGACTTGAGAAATCATTGCAATCTCCAGTACAGAATGTTCCATTCATTCACTGCGAATCTGGAATTCAACTGAATCTCCACTACCTGCAGATTTATCTTACACCACTTGTGAATGTCCAAGTAAAACAATGCTGGTTTTCAGAGGCCTGTTCATGTTCGCAGTCGTGCTGTTCAATTGGCTATCCACTCAACCTGTTTTGCTCCTCATTTTCCTGTGCACACAACCCAGCCTTCAGAAATCATTGTAATCTCCACTACAGGATGTTCCATTCATTCACTGGGAATCTGGAATTCATCTGAATCTGCACTCCACGCAGGCTTTCGTTACACCACTGCTGAAAGTCGAAGTAATGCAATACTGGTTTTCAGTGGTCTGTTCACATTCGAAGCCGAGGCTTTTTACAGGCTATCCACTCAACACTGGTCAGCTCTTCATTTTCGTGTCCCCACAATCCAGATTTCAGAAATCATTGCAATCTCCACTACAGAATGTTCCATTCATTCACTGCGAGTCTGGAGTTTATCTGATTCTCCACTCCCGCCTGGTTAACATTACACCACTTGTGAATGTCCAAGTAAGCCAATGCTGGTTTTCAGAGGCCTGTTCATACTCGCAGCCGTGCTGTTTAATTGACAATTCACTCCACCCTGTTCAGCTCTTCATTGTCCCACCACACTACCAGCCTTCAGAAATCTTTGTTATCTCCACTACAGAACGTTCCATTCATTCACTGCGAATCTGGAATTCATCTGACTCTCAACTCCACGCAGGTTTTCATTACACCACTGTTGAATGTCCAAGTAACCCAATGCTGGTTTTCAGCGGCCTGTTCATATTCGCAGCCCTGCTGTTTACTTGGCTATCGATTCAAGCCTGGTCAGCTCTTCATTTTCCTGTCCACACAACACAGGCTTCAGAAATCATTGGAATCTCCTCTACAGAATGTTCCATTCATTCACTGCGAATGTGGAATTCAACTGACTCTCCACTCCATGCAGGTTTTCCTTACACCACTGATGAATGTCCAAGTAACCCAATGCTGGTTTTCAGCTGCATGTTCACACTCGCAGCCATGCTATACAATTGGCTTTCCACTAAATCCTGATTAGTTCTTGATTTTCCTTCCACACGACCCAGCCTTCAGAAATCGTTGGAATCTCCACTAGAGAATGTTCCATTCATTCACTGCGAATCTGGAATTCCTCTGAACCTCCACTCCCGGCAGGTTTTCGTTACACCACTGTTGAATGTCCAAGTAACCCAATGTTTTAAGTGTTTTCTTCACAAGCGCAGTGGTGCTGTTCAATTGGCTATCCACTCAACCCTGGCCAGCTCTACATTTTCCTGTCCACACCACAGAGACTGGAGAAATCATTGTTATCTCCACTACAGAATGTTCCATTCATTCACAGCGAATCTGGAATTCATCTGAATCTCCACTCCCGGCAGGTTTTCGTGACACCACTGGTAAATATCCAAGTAAGCCAATGCTGGTTTTAAGTGGCCTGCTCATACTCTCAGCCGTGCTGTTCAATTTGCTATCCACTCAACCCTCTTCAGCTCCATTTTCCTGTCCACATAACCCAAACTTCAGAAACAATTGGTATCTCCTCCACAGAATGTTCCATTCATTGACGGCAAATCTGAAATTCATCTAATTCTCAACTCCCGTCAGGTTTTCGTTACACCACTTGTGAATGTCCAATTAAGCCAAAGCTGGTTTTCAGTGGCCTGTTCTTACTACGAGACGTGCTGTTCATTTGGCTATCCATTCCACCCTGTTCAGCTCTACATTTTCGTGTCCACAAAACCCAGCCTTCAGAAATCATTGGAATCACCACTAGAGAATGTTCCATTCATTCACTGCGAATCTGGAATTCATCTGAATCTCCACTCCCGGCAGGTTTTCATTGCACCACTGCTGAATGTTCAAGTAACGCAATGATGGTTTTCAGCGGTCTATTCACACTCGAACCCGTGCTGTTCACGGTCTAGCGACTCAACACTGGTGAGTTCTTCTTTTTCCAGTTCAGACAATACAAACCTCAGAAACCATTGCAATCTACACTACAGAATGTTTCATTCATTCAGGCGAATCTTGAATTCATCTTGTTCTCCACTCCCAGCAGGTTTTCGTTTCACCACTGGTGAATGTCCAAGCAACCCAAGGCTGGTTTCAGCTGCGTGTTAACACTCGCAGCCGTGCTGTTCAATTGGCTATCCAGTGAACGCTGGTTAGCTCTTGATTTTCCTTCCACACACCGAGCCTTCAGAAATCATTCTTATCTCCACTTCAGAATGTTCCATTCGTTCCCTGCGAATCTGGAATTCCTCTGACTCTCCACACCAGGCAGATTTTCCTAACAACACTGGTGAATGACCAGGTAATCCAATGCTGGTTTTCAGCGGCTGTTCACACTCACAGCCTTGCTGTTCAATTGGCAATCCAGTCAAACCTAGTCAGCTCTTCATTTTCCTGTCCACACAACCCAGCGTTCAGAAATCATTGGAATCTCTACTACAGAAATTTCCATTCATTCACTGTGAATCTGGAAATACTCTGAATCTGCATTCCAGGAAGGCTTTCGTTACACCACTGATGAATGTCCAAGTAATGCAATGCTGCTTCTTAGTGGTCTGTTCACACTCGAAACCGTGCTGTTCATTGGCTATCCACTCAATATCGGTCAGCTCTTCAATATCCTGTCCAGACTATCCAGATTCCTAAATGTTGGCAATCACCACTACAGAATGTTCCATTCAATCACGCGAATCTGGAATTCATCAGAGTCTCCACTCCTGGAAGGTTTTCGTGACACCACTGGTAAATGTCCAAGGAAGACAATGCTGGTTTTAAGCCGCCTGCTAACACACTCAGCCGTGCTGTTCAATTTGCTATCCACCCAACCCTATTCAGCTCTACATTTTCCTGTCCTCATAACCCAACCTTCAGAAATAATTGGTATCTCCTCCACAGAATGTTCCGTTCATTCACTGCGAATCTTAAATTCATCTGACTCTCAACTCCCGGCGGGTTATCGTTACACCACTTGTGAATGTCCAAGTAAGCCAATGCTGGTTTTCAGTGGCCTGTTCATACTAAGAGACGTGCTGTTCATTTGGCTATCCACTCCACCCTGTTCAGCTCTACATTTTCGTGTCCACAAAACCCAGCCTTCAGAAATCATTGGAATCACCACTAGAGAATGTTCCATTCATTCACTGCGAATCTGGAATTCCTCTGAACCTCCACTCCTGGCAGGTTTTCGTTACGCCACTGGTGAATGTCCAAGTAACTCAATACTGGTTTTCAGAGGCATGTTCAACTCGCAGAAGTGCTGTTCAATGGGCTATCCACTCAATATTGGTCAGCTCTTCATTTTCCTCTCCACACAAACCAGCCTTCAGAAATCATTGGGCTCTCCACTACAGACTGTTCCATTCATTCACTGCGATTCTGCAATTCATCTGACTCTCCGCTCCAGGCAGGTTTTCATTACAGCACTGGTGAATGACCAAGTAATCCAATGCTGGTTTTCAGCCGCCTTTTCACACTCGCAGTGTGCTGTTCAATTGTCTATCCACTCAAACCTGGTCAGCCTTTCATTTTCTTTTCCACAATATCAGACTTCAGAAATCATTGGAATCGCCAGTACAGAATGTTCCATTCATTCACTGCCAATCTGGAATTCATCTGAATCTGCACTCCAGGTAGGCTTTCATTACACCACTTATGAATGTCCAAGTAACACAATGCTGGTTTTCAGCGGTCTGTTCACACTCTAAGCCCTGCTTTTTACTGGGTATCCACACAACTGTGGTCAGCTCTTCATTTTCATGTCCAAACAATCCAGACTTGAGAAATCATTGCAATCTCCAGTACAGAATGTTCCATTCATTCACTGCGAATCTGGAATTCAACTGAATCTCCACTACCTGCAGATTTATCTTACACCACTTGTGAATGTCCAAGTAAAACAATGCTGGTTTTCAGAGGCCTGTTCATGTTCGCAGTCGTGCTGTTCAATTGGCTATCCACTCAACCTGTTTTGCTCCTCATTTTCCTGTGCACACAACCCAGCCTTCAGAAATCATTGTAATCTCCACTACAGGATGTTCCATTCATTCACTGGGAATCTGGAATTCATCTGAATCTGCACTCCACGCAGGCTTTCGTTACACCACTGCTGAAAGTCGAAGTAATGCAATACTGGTTTTCAGTGGTCTGTTCACATTCGAAGCCGAGGCTTTTTACAGGCTATCCACTCAACACTGGTCAGCTCTTCATTTTCGTGTCCCCACAATCCAGATTTCAGAAATCATTGCAATCTCCACTACAGAATGTTCCATTCATTCACTGCGAGTCTGGAGTTTATCTGATTCTCCACTCCCGCCTGGTTAACATTACACCACTTGTGAATGTCCAAGTAAGCCAATGCTGGTTTTCAGAGGCCTGTTCATACTCGCAGCCGTGCTGTTTAATTGACAATTCACTCCACCCTGTTCAGCTCTTCATTGTCCCACCACACTACCAGCCTTCAGAAATCTTTGTTATCTCCACTACAGAACGTTCCATTCATTCACTGCGAATCTGGAATTCATCTGACTCTCAACTCCACGCAGGTTTTCATTACACCACTGTTGAATGTCCAAGTAACCCAATGCTGGTTTTCAGCGGCCTGTTCATATTCGCAGCCCTGCTGTTTACTTGGCTATCGATTCAAGCCTGGTCAGCTCTTCATTTTCCTGTCCACACAACACAGGCTTCAGAAATCATTGGAATCTCCTCTACAGAATGTTCCATTCATTCACTGCGAATGTGGAATTCAACTGACTCTCCACTCCATGCAGGTTTTCCTTACACCACTGATGAATGTCCAAGTAACCCAATGCTGGTTTTCAGCTGCATGTTCACACTCGCAGCCATGCTATACAATTGGCTTTCCACTAAATCCTGATTAGTTCTTGATTTTCCTTCCACACGACCCAGCCTTCAGAAATCGTTGGAATCTCCACTAGAGAATGTTCCATTCATTCACTGCGAATCTGGAATTCCTCTGAACCTCCACTCCCGGCAGGTTTTCGTTACACCACTGTTGAATGTCCAAGTAACCCAATGTTTTAAGTGTTTTCTTCACAAGCGCAGTGGTGCTGTTCAATTGGCTATCCACTCAAACCTGGCCAGCTCTACATTTTCCTGTCCACACCACAGAGACTGGAGAAATCATTGTTATCTCCACTACAGAATGTTCCATTCATTCACAGCGAATCTGGAATTCATCTGAATCTCCACTCCCGGCAGGTTTTCGTGACACCACTGGTAAATATCCAAGTAAGCCAATGCTGGTTTTAAGTGGCCTGCTCATACTCTCAGCCGTGCTGTTCAATTTGCTATCCACTCAACCCTCTTCAGCTCCATTTTCCTGTCCACATAACCCAAACTTCAGAAACAATTGGTATCTCCTCCACAGAATGTTCCATTCATTGACGGCAAATCTGAAATTCATCTAATTCTCAACTCCCGTCAGGTTTTCGTTACACCACTTGTGAATGTCCAATTAAGCCAAAGCTGGTTTTCAGTGGCCTGTTCTTACTACGAGACGTGCTGTTCATTTGGCTATCCATTCCACCCTGTTCAGCTCTACATTTTCGTGTCCACAAAACCCAGCCTTCAGAAATCATTGGAATCACCACTAGAGAATGTTCCATTCATTCACTGCGAATCTGGAATTCATCTGAATCTCCACTCCCGGCAGGTTTTCATTGCACCACTGCTGAATGTTCAAGTAACGCAATGATGGTTTTCAGCGGTCTATTCACACTCGAACCCGTGCTGTTCACGGTCTAGCGACTCAACACTGGTGAGTTCTTCTTTTTCCAGTTCAGACAATACAAACCTCAGAAACCATTGCAATCTACACTACAGAATGTTTCATTCATTCAGGCGAATCTTGAATTCATCTTGTTCTCCACTCCCAGCAGGTTTTCGTTTCACCACTGGTGAATGTCCAAGCAACCCAAGGCTGGTTTCAGCTGCGTGTTAACACTCGCAGCCGTGCTGTTCAATTGGCTATCCAGTGAACGCTGGTTAGCTCTTGATTTTCCTTCCACACACCGAGCCTTCAGAAATCATTCTTATCTCCACTTCAGAATGTTCCATTCGTTCCCTGCGAATCTGGAATTCCTCTGACTCTCCACACCAGGCAGATTTTCCTAACAACACTGGTGAATGACCAGGTAATCCAATGCTGGTTTTCAGCGGCTGTTCACACTCACAGCCTTGCTGTTCAATTGGCAATCCAGTCAAACCTAGTCAGCTCTTCATTTTCCTGTCCACACAACCCAGCGTTCAGAAATCATTGGAATCTCTACTACAGAAATTTCCATTCATTCACTGTGAATCTGGAAATAATCTGAATCTGCATTCCAGGAAGGCTTTCGTTACACCACTGATGAATGTCCAAGTAATGCAATGCTGCTTCTTAGTGGTCTGTTCACACTCGAAACCGTGCTGTTCATTGGCTATCCACTCAATATCGGTCAGCTCTTCAATATCCTGTCCAGACTATCCAGATTCCTAAATGTTGGCAATCACCACTACAGAATGTTCCATTCAATCACGCGAATCTGGAATTCATCAGAGTCTCCACTCCTGGAAGGTTTTCGTGACACCACTGGTAAATGTCCAAGGAAGACAATGCTGGTTTTAAGCCGCCTGCTAACACACTCAGCCGTGCTGTTCAATTTGCTATCCACCCAACCCTATTCAGCTCTACATTTTCCTGTCCTCATAACCCAACCTTCAGAAATAATTGGTATCTCCTCCACAGAATGTTCCGTTCATTCACTGCGAAACTTAAATTCATCTGACTCTCAACTCCCGGCGGGTTATCGTTACACCACTTGTGAATGTCCAAGTAAGCCAATGCTGGTTTTCAGTGGCCTGTTCATACTAAGAGACGTGCTGTTCATTTGGCTATCCACTCCACCCTGTTCAGCTCTACATTTTCGTGTCCACAAAACCCAGCCTTCAGAAATCATTGGAATCACCACTAGAGAATGTTCCATTCATTCACTGCGAATCTGGAATTCCTCTGAACCTCCACTCCTTGCAGGTTTTCGTTACGCCACTGGTGAATGTCCAAGTAACTCAATACTGGTTTTCAGAGGCATGTTCAACTCGCAGAAGTGCTGTTCAATGGGCTATCCACTCAATATTGGTCAGCTCTTCATTTTCCTCTCCACACAAACCAGCCTTCAGAAATCATTGGGCTCTCCACTACAGACTGTTCCATTCATTCACTGCGATTCTGCAATTCATCCGACTCTCCGCTCCAGGCAGGTTTTCATTACAGCACTGGTGAATGACCAAGTAATCCAATGCTGGTTTTCAGCCGCCTTTTCACACTCGCAGTGTGCTGTTCAATTGTCTATCCACTCAAACCTGGTCAGCCTTTCATTTTCTTTTCCACAATATCAGACTTCAGAAATCATTGGAATCGCCAGTACAGAATGTTCCATTCATTCACTGCCAATCTGGAATTCATCTGAATCTGCACTCCAGGTAGGCTTTCATTACACCACTTATGAATGTCCAAGTAACACAATGCTGGTTTTCAGCGGTCTGTTCACACTCTAAGCCTGCTTTTTACTGGGTATCCACACAACTGTGGTCAGCTCTTCATTTTCATGTCCAAACAATCCAGACTTGAGAAATCATTGCAATCTCCAGTACAGAATGTTCCATTCATTCACTGCGAATCTGGAATTCAACTGAATCTCCACTACCTGCAGATTTATCTTACACCACTTGTGAATGTCCAAGTAAAACAATGCTGGTTTTCAGAGGCCTGTTCATGTTCGCAGTCGTGCTGTTCAATTGGCTATCCACTCAACCTGTTTTGCTCCTCATTTTCCTGTGCACACAACCCAGCCTTCAGAAATCATTGTAATCTCCACTACAGGATGTTCCATTCATTCACTGGGAATCTGGAATTCATCTGAATCTGCACTCCACGCAGGCTTTCGTTACACCACTGCTGAAAGTCGAAGTAATGCAATACTGGTTTTCAGTGGTCTGTTCACATTCGAAGCCGAGGCTTTTTACAGGCTATCCACTCAACACTGGTCAGCTCTTCATTTTCGTGTCCCCACAATCCAGATTTCAGAAATCATTGCAATCTCCACTACAGAATGTTCCATTCATTCACTGCGAGTCTGGAGTTTATCTGATTCTCCACTCCCGCCTGGTTAACATTACACCACTTGTGAATGTCCAAGTAAGCCAATGCTGGTTTTCAGAGGCCTGTTCATACTCGCAGCCGTGCTGTTTAATTGACAATTCACTCCACCCTGTTCAGCTCTTCATTGTCCCACCACACTACCAGCCTTCAGAAATCTTTGTTATCTCCACTACAGAACGTTCCATTCATTCACTGCGAATCTGGAATTCATCTGACTCTCAACTCCACGCAGGTTTTCATTACACCACTGTTGAATGTCCAAGTAACCCAATGCTGGTTTTCAGCGGCCTGTTCATATTCGCAGCCCTGCTGTTTACTTGGCTATCGATTCAAGCCTGGTCAGCTCTTCATTTTCCTGTCCACACAACACAGGCTTCAGAAATCATTGGAATCTCCTCTACAGAATGTTCCATTCATTCACTGCGAATGTGGAATTCATTCAACTGACTCTCCACTCCATGCAGGTTTTCCTTACACCACTGATGAATGTCCAAGTAACCCAATGCTGGTTTTCAGCTGCATGTTCACACTCGCAGCCATGCTATACAATTGGCTTTCCACTAAATCCTGATTAGTTCTTGATTTTCCTTCCACACGACCCAGCCTTCAGAAATCGTTGGAATCTCCACTAGAGAATGTTCCATTCATTCACTGCGAATCTGGAATTCCTCTGAACCTCCACTCCCGGCAGGTTTTCGTTACACCACTGTTGAATGTCCAAGTAACCCAATGTTTTAAGTGTTTTCTTCACAAGCGCAGTGGTGCTGTTCAATTGGCTATCCACTCAACCCTGGCCAGCTCTACATTTTCCTGTCCACACCACAGAGACTGGAGAAATCATTGTTATCTCCACTACAGAATGTTCCATTCATTCACAGCGAATCTGGAATTCATCTGAATCTCCACTCCCGGCAGGTTTTCGTGACACCACTGGTAAATATCCAAGTAAGCCAATGCTGGTTTTAAGTGGCCTGCTCATACTCTCAGCCGTGCTGTTCAATTTGCTATCCACTCAACCCTCTTCAGCTCCATTTTCCTGTCCACATAACCCAAACTTCAGAAACAATTGGTATCTCCTCCACAGAATGTTCCATTCATTGACGGCAAATCTGAAATTCATCTAATTCTCAACTCCCGTCAGGTTTTCGTTACACCACTTGTGAATGTCCAATTAAGCCAAAGCTGGTTTTCAGTGGCCTGTTCTTACTACGAGACGTGCTGTTCATTTGGCTATCCATTCCACCCTGTTCAGCTCTACATTTTCGTGTCCACAAAACCCAGCCTTCAGAAATCATTGGAATCACCACTAGAGAATGTTCCATTCATTCACTGCGAATCTGGAATTCATCTGAATCTCCACTCCCGGCAGGTTTTCATTGCACCACTGCTGAATGTTCAAGTAACGCAATGATGGTTTTCAGCGGTCTATTCACACTCGAACCCGTGCTGTTCACGGTCTAGCGACTCAACACTGGTGAGTTCTTCTTTTTCCAGTTCAGACAATACAAACCTCAGAAACCATTGCAATCTACACTACAGAATGTTTCATTCATTCACGCGAATCTTGAATTCATCTTGTTCTCCACTCCCAGCAGGTTTTCGTTTCACCACTGGTGAATGTCCAAGCAACCCAAGGCTGGTTTCAGCTGCGTGTTAACACTCGCAGCCGTGCTGTTCAATTGGCTATCCAGTGAACGCTGGTTAGCTCTTGATTTTCCTTCCACACACCGAGCCTTCAGAAATCATTCTTATCTCCACTTCAGAATGTTCCATTCGTTCCCTGCGAATCTGGAATTCCTCTGACTCTCCACACCAGGCAGATTTTCCTAACAACACTGGTGAATGACCAGGTAATCCAATGCTGGTTTTCAGCGGCTGTTCACACTCACAGCCTTGCTGTTCAATTGGCAATCCAGTCAAACCTAGTCAGCTCTTCATTTTCCTGTCCACACAACCCAGCGTTCAGAAATCATTGGAATCTCTACTACAGAAATTTCCATTCATTCACTGTGAATCTGGAAATAATCTGAATCTGCATTCCAGGAAGGCTTTCGTTACACCACTGATGAATGTCCAAGTAATGCAATGCTGCTTCTTAGTGGTCTGTTCACACTCGAAACCGTGCTGTTCATTGGCTATCCACTCAATATCGGTCAGCTCTTCAATATCCTGTCCAGACTATCCAGATTCCTAAATGTTGGCAATCACCACTACAGAATGTTCCATTCAATCACGCGAATCTGGAATTCATCAGAGTCTCCACTCCTGGAAGGTTTTCGTGACACCACTGGTAAATGTCCAAGGAAGACAATGCTGGTTTTAAGCCGCCTGCTAACACACTCAGCCGTGCTGTTCAATTTGCTATCCACCCAACCCTATTCAGCTCTACATTTTCCTGTCCTCATAACCCAACCTTCAGAAATAATTGGTATCTCCTCCACAGAATGTTCCGTTCATTCACTGCGAATCTTAAATTCATCTGACTCTCAACTCCCGGCGGGTTATCGTTACACCACTTGTGAATGTCCAAGTAAGCCAATGCTGGTTTTCAGTGGCCTGTTCATACTAAGAGACGTGCTGTTCATTTGGCTATCCACTCCACCCTGTTCAGCTCTACATTTTCGTGTCCACAAAACCCAGCCTTCAGAAATCATTGGAATCACCACTAGAGAATGTTCCATTCATTCACTGCGAATCTGGAATTCCTCTGAACCTCCACTCCTGGCAGGTTTTCGTTACGCCACTGGTGAATGTCCAAGTAACTCAATACTGGTTTTCAGAGGCATGTTCAACTCGCAGAAGTGCTGTTCAATGGGCTATCCACTCAATATTGGTCAGCTCTTCATTTTCCTCTCCACACAAACCAGCCTTCAGAAATCATTGGGCTCTCCACTACAGACTGTTCCATTCATTCACTGCGATTCTGCAATTCATCTGACTCTCCGCTCCAGGCAGGTTTTCATTACAGCACTGGTGAATGACCAAGTAATCCAATGCTGGTTTTCAGCCGCCTTTTCACACTCGCAGTGTGCTGTTCAATTGTCTATCCACTCAAACCTGGTCAGCCTTTCATTTTCTTTTCCACAATATCAGACTTCAGAAATCATTGGAATCGCCAGTACAGAATGTTCCATTCATTCACTGCCAATCTGGAATTCATCTGAATCTGCACTCCAGGTAGGCTTTCATTACACCACTTATGAATGTCCAAGTAACACAATGCTGGTTTTCAGCGGTCTGTTCACACTCTAAGCCCTGCTTTTTACTGGGTATCCACACAACTGTGGTCAGCTCTTCATTTTCATGTCCAAACAATCCAGACTTGAGAAATCATTGCAATCTCCAGTACAGAATGTTCCATTCATTCACTGCGAATCTGGAATTCAACTGAATCTCCACTACCTGCAGATTTATCTTACACCACTTGTGAATGTCCAAGTAAAACAATGCTGGTTTTCAGAGGCCTGTTCATGTTCGCAGTCGTGCTGTTCAATTGGCTATCCACTCAACCTGTTTTGCTCCTCATTTTCCTGTGCACACAACCCAGCCTTCAGAAATCATTGTAATCTCCACTACAGGATGTTCCATTCATTCACTGGGAATCTGAAATTCATCTGAATCTGCACTCCACGCAGGCTTTCGTTACACCACTGCTGAAAGTCGAAGTAATGCAATACTGGTTTTCAGTGGTCTGTTCACATTCGAAGCCGAGGCTTTTTACAGGCTATCCACTCAACACTGGTCAGCTCTTCATTTTCGTGTCCCCACAATCCAGATTTCAGAAATCATTGCAATCTCCACTACAGAATGTTCCATTCATTCACTGCGAGTCTGGAGTTTATCTGATTCTCCACTCCCGCCTGGTTAACATTACACCACTTGTGAATGTCCAAGTAAGCCAATGCTGGTTTTCAGAGGCCTGTTCATACTCGCAGCCGTGCTGTTTAATTGACAATTCACTCCACCCTGTTCAGCTCTTCATTGTCCCACCACACTACCAGCCTTCAGAAATCTTTGTTATCTCCACTACAGAATGTTCCATTCATTCACTGCGAATCTGGAATTCATCTGACTCTCAACTCCACGCAGGTTTTCATTACACCACTGTTGAATGTCCAAGTAACCCAATGCTGGTTTTCAGCGGCCTGTTCATATTCGCAGCCCTGCTGTTTACTTGGCTATCGATTCAAGCCTGGTCAGCTCTTCATTTTCCTGTCCACACAACACAGGCTTCAGAAATCATTGGAATCTCCTCTACAGAATGTTCCATTCATTCACTGCGAATGTGGAATTCAACTGACTCTCCACTCCATGCAGGTTTTCTTTACACCACTGATGAATGTCCAAGTAACCCAATGCTGGTTTTCAGCTGCATGTTCACACTCGCAGCCATGCTATACAATTGGCTTTCCACTAAATCCTGATTAGTTCTTGATTTTCCTTCCACACGACCCAGCCTTCAGAAATCGTTGGAATCTCCACTAGAGAATGTTCCATTCATTCACTGCGAATCTGGAATTCCTCTGAACCTCCACTCCCGGCAGGTTTTCGTTACACCACTGTTGAATGTCCAAGTAACCCAATGTTTTAAGTGTTTTCTTCACAAGCGCAGTGGTGCTGTTCAATTGGCTATCCACTCAACCCTGGCCAGCTCTACATTTTCCTGTCCACACCACAGAGACTGGAGAAATCATTGTTATCTCCACTACAGAATGTTCCATTCATTCACAGCGAATCTGGAATTCATCTGAATCTCCACTCCCGGCAGGTTTTCGTGACACCACTGGTAAATATCCAAGTAAGCCAATGCTGGTTTTAAGTGGCCTGCTCATACTCTCAGCCGTGCTGTTCAATTTGCTATCCACTCAACCCTCTTCAGCTCCATTTTCCTGTCCACATAACCCAAACTTCAGAAACAATTGGTATCTCCTCCACAGAATGTTCCATTCATTGACGGCAAATCTGAAATTCATCTAATTCTCAACTCCCGTCAGGTTTTCGTTACACCACTTGTGAATGTCCAATTAAGCCAAAGCTGGTTTTCAGTGGCCTGTTCTTACTACGAGACGTGCTGTTCATTTGGCTATCCATTCCACCCTGTTCAGCTCTACATTTTCGTGTCCACAAAACCCAGCCTTCAGAAATCATTGGAATCACCACTAGAGAATGTTCCATTCATTCACTGCGAATCTGGAATTCATCTGAATCTCCACTCCCGGCAGGTTTTCATTGCACCACTGCTGAATGTTCAAGTAACGCAATGATGGTTTTCAGCGGTCTATTCACACTCGAACCCGTGCTGTTCACGGTCTAGCGACTCAACACTGGTGAGTTCTTCTTTTTCCAGTTCAGACAATACAAACCTCAGAAACCATTGCAATCTACACTACAGAATGTTTCATTCATTCAGGCGAATCTTGAATTCATCTTGTTCTCCACTCCCAGCAGGTTTTCGTTTCACCACTGGTGAATGTCCAAGCAACCCAAGGCTGGTTTCAGCTGCGTGTTAACACTCGCAGCCGTGCTGTTCAATTGGCTATCCAGTGAACGCTGGTTAGCTCTTGATTTTCCTTCCACACACCGAGCCTTCAGAAATCATTCTTATCTCCACTTCAGAATGTTCCATTCGTTCCCTGCGAATCTGGAATTCCTCTGACTCTCCACACCAGGCAGATTTTCCTAACAACACTGGTGAATGACCAGGTAATCCAATGCTGGTTTTCAGCGGCTGTTCACACTCACAGCCTTGCTGTTCAATTGGCAATCCAGTCAAACCTAGTCAGCTCTTCATTTTCCTGTCCACACAACCCAGCGTTCAGAAATCATTGGAATCTCTACTACAGAAATTTCCATTCATTCACTGTGAATCTGGAAATACTCTGAATCTGCATTCCAGGAAGGCTTTCGTTACACCACTGATGAATGTCCAAGTAATGCAATGCTGCTTCTTAGTGGTCTGTTCACACTCGAAACCGTGCTGTTCATTGGCTATCCACTCAATATCGGTCAGCTCTTCAATATCCTGTCCAGACTATCCAGATTCCTAAATGTTGGCAATCACCACTACAGAATGTTCCATTCAATCACGCGAATCTGGAATTCATCAGAGTCTCCACTCCTGGAAGGTTTTCGTGACACCACTGGTAAATGTCCAAGGAAGACAATGCTGGTTTTAAGCCGCCTGCTAACACACTCAGCCGTGCTGTTCAATTTGCTATCCACCCAACCCTATTCAGCTCTACATTTTCCTGTCCTCATAACCCAACCTTCAGAAATAATTGGTATCTCCTCCACAGAATGTTCCGTTCATTCACTGCGAATCTTAAATTCATCTGACTCTCAACTCCCGGCGGGTTATCGTTACACCACTTGTGAATGTCCAAGTAAGCCAATGCTGGTTTTCAGTGGCCTGTTCATACTAAGAGACGTGCTGTTCATTTGGCTATCCACTCCACCCTGTTCAGCTCTACATTCTCGTGTCCACAAAACCCAGCCTTCAGAAATCATTGGAATCACCACTAGAGAATGTTCCATTCATTCACTGCGAATCTGGAATTCATCTGAACCTCCACTCCTGGCAGGTTTTCGTTACGCCACTGGTGAATGTCCAAGTAACTCAATACTGGTTTTCAGAGGCATGTTCAACTCGCAGAAGTGCTGTTCAATGGGCTATCCACTCAATATTGGTCAGCTCTTCATTTTCCTCTCCACACAAACCAGCCTTCAGAAATCATTGGGCTCTCCACTACAGACTGTTCCATTCATTCACTGCGATTCTGCAATTCATCTGACTCTCCGCTCCAGGCAGGTTTTCATTACAGCACTGGTGAATGACCAAGTAATCCAATGCTGGTTTTCAGCCGCCTTTTCACACTCGCAGTGTGCTGTTCAATTGTCTATCCACTCAAACCTGGTCAGCCTTTCATTTTCTTTTCCACAATATCAGACTTCAGAAATCATTGGAATCGCCAGTACAGAATGTTCCATTCATTCACTGCCAATCTGGAATTCATCTGAATCTGCACTCCAGGTAGGCTTTCATTACACCACTTATGAATGTCCAAGTAACACAATGCTGGTTTTCAGCGGTCTGTTCACACTCTAAGCCCTGCTTTTTACTGGGTATCCACACAACTGTGGTCAGCTCTTCATTTTCATGTCCAAACAATCCAGACTTGAGAAATCATTGCAATCTCCAGTACAGAATGTTCCATTCATTCACTGCGAATCTGGAATTCAACTGAATCTCCACTACCTGCAGATTTATCTTACACCACTTGTGAATGTCCAAGTAAAACAATGCTGGTTTTCAGAGGCCTGTTCATGTTCGCAGTCGTGCTGTTCAATTGGCTATCCACTCAACCTGTTTTGCTCCTCATTTTCCTGTGCACACAACCCAGCCTTCAGAAATCATTGTAATCTCCACTACAGGATGTTCCATTCATTCACTGGGAATCTGGAATTCATCTGAATCTGCACTCCACGCAGGCTTTCGTTACACCACTGCTGAAAGTCGAAGTAATGCAATACTGGTTTTCAGTGGTCTGTTCACATTCGAAGCCGAGGCTTTTTACAGGCTATCCACTCAACACTGGTCAGCTCTTCATTTTCGTGTCCCCACAATCCAGATTTCAGAAATCATTGCAATCTCCACTACAGAATGTTCCATTCATTCACTGCGAGTCTGGAGTTTATCTGATTCTCCACTCCCGCCTGGTTAACATTACACCACTTGTGAATGTCCAAGTAAGCCAATGCTGGTTTTCAGAGGCCTGTTCATACTCGCAGCCGTGCTGTTTAATTGACAATTCACTCCACCCTGTTCAGCTCTTCATTGTCCCACCACACTACCAGCCTTCAGAAATCTTTGTTATCTCCACTACAGAATGTTCCATTCATTCACTGCGAATCTGGAATTCATCTGACTCTCAACTCCACGCAGGTTTTCATTACACCACTGTTGAATGTCCAAGTAACCCAATGCTGGTTTTCAGCGGCCTGTTCATATTCGCAGCCCTGCTGTTTACTTGGCTATCGATTCAAGCCTGGTCAGCTCTTCATTTTCCTGTCCACACAACACAGGCTTCAGAAATCATTGGAATCTCCTCTACAGAATGTTCCATTCATTCACTGCGAATGTGGAATTCAACTGACTCTCCACTCCATGCAGGTTTTCCTTACACCACTGATGAATGTCCAAGTAACCCAATGCTGGTTTTCAGCTGCATGTTCACACTCGCAGCCATGCTATACAATTGGCTTTCCACTAAATCCTGATTAGTTCTTGATTTTCCTTCCACACGACCCAGCCTTCAGAAATCGTTGGAATCTCCACTAGAGAATGTTCCATTCATTCACTGCGAATCTGGAATTCCTCTGAACCTCCACTCCCGGCAGGTTTTCGTTACACCACTGTTGAATGTCCAAGTAACCCAATGTTTTAAGTGTTTTCTTCACAAGCGCAGTGGTGCTGTTCAATTGGCTATCCACTCAACCCTGGCCAGCTCTACATTTTCCTGTCCACACCACAGAGACTGGAGAAATCATTGTTATCTCCACTACAGAATGTTCCATTCATTCACAGCGAATCTGGAATTCATCTGAATCTCCACTCCCGGCAGGTTTTCGTGACACCACTGGTAAATATCCAAGTAAGCCAATGCTGGTTTTAAGTGGCCTGCTCATACTCTCAGCCGTGCTGTTCAATTTGCTATCCACTCAACCCTCTTCAGCTCCATTTTCCTGTCCACATAACCCAAACTTCAGAAACAATTGGTATCTCCTCCACAGAATGTTCCATTCATTGACGGCAAATCTGAAATTCATCTAATTCTCAACTCCCGTCAGGTTTTCGTTACACCACTTGTGAATGTCCAATTAAGCCAAAGCTGGTTTTCAGTGGCCTGTTCTTACTACGAGACGTGCTGTTCATTTGGCTATCCATTCCACCCTGTTCAGCTCTACATTTTCGTGTCCACAAAACCCAGCCTTCAGAAATCATTGGAATCACCACTAGAGAATGTTCCATTCATTCACTGCGAATCTGGAATTCATCTGAATCTCCACTCCCGGCAGGTTTTCATTGCACCACTGCTGAATGTTCAAGTAACGCAATGATGGTTTTCAGCGGTCTATTCACACTCGAACCCGTGCTGTTCACGGTCTAGCGACTCAACACTGGTGAGTTCTTCTTTTTCCAGTTCAGACAATACAAACCTCAGAAACCATTGCAATCTACACTACAGAATGTTTCATTCATTCAGGCGAATCTTGAATTCATCTTGTTCTCCACTCCCAGCAGGTTTTCGTTTCACCACTGGTGAATGTCCAAGCAACCCAAGGCTGGTTTCAGCTGCGTGTTAACACTCGCAGCCGTGCTGTTCAATTGGCTATCCAGTGAACGCTGGTTAGCTCTTGATTTTCCTTCCACACACCGAGCCTTCAGAAATCATTCTTATCTCCACTTCAGAATGTTCCATTCGTTCCCTGCGAATCTGGAATTCCTCTGACTCTCCACACCAGGCAGATTTTCCTAACAACACTGGTGAATGACCAGGTAATCCAATGCTGGTTTTCAGCGGCTGTTCACACTCACAGCCTTGCTGTTCAATTGGCAATCCAGTCAAACCTAGTCAGCTCTTCATTTTCCTGTCCACACAACCCAGCGTTCAGAAATCATTGGAATCTCTACTACAGAAATTTCCATTCATTCACTGTGAATCTGGAAATACTCTGAATCTGCATTCCAGGAAGGCTTTCGTTACACCACTGATGAATGTCCAAGTAATGCAATGCTGCTTCTTAGTGGTCTGTTCACACTCGAAACCGTGCTGTTCATTGGCTATCCACTCAATATCGGTCAGCTCTTCAATATCCTGTCCAGACTATCCAGATTCCTAAATGTTGGCAATCACCACTACAGAATGTTCCATTCAATCACGCGAATCTGGAATTCATCAGAGTCTCCACTCCTGGAAGGTTTTCGTGACACCACTGGTAAATGTCCAAGGAAGACAATGCTGGTTTTAAGCCGCCTGCTAACACACTCAGCCGTGCTGTTCAATTTGCTATCCACCCAACCCTATTCAGCTCTACATTTTCCTGTCCTCATAACCCAACCTTCAGAAATAATTGGTATCTCCTCCACAGAATGTTCCGTTCATTCACTGCGAATCTTAAATTCATCTGACTCTCAACTCCCGGCGGGTTATCGTTACACCACTTGTGAATGTCCAAGTAAGCCAATGCTGGTTTTCAGTGGCCTGTTCATACTAAGAGACGTGCTGTTCATTTGGCTATCCACTCCACCCTGTTCAGCTCTACATTCTCGTGTCCACAAAACCCAGCCTTCAGAAATCATTGGAATCACCACTAGAGAATGTTCCATTCATTCACTGCGAATCTGGAATTCATCTGAACCTCCACTCCTGGCAGGTTTTCGTTACGCCACTGGTGAATGTCCAAGTAACTCAATACTGGTTTTCAGAGGCATGTTCAACTCGCAGAAGTGCTGTTCAATGGGCTATCCACTCAATATTGTTCAGCTCTTCATTTTCCTCTCCACACAAACCAGCCTTCAGAAATCATTGGGCTCTCCACTACAGACTGTTCCATTCATTCACTGCGATTCTGCAATTCATCTGACTCTCCGCTCCAGGCAGGTTTTCATTACAGCACTGGTGAATGACCAAGTAATCCAATGCTGGTTTTCAGCCGCCTTTTCACACTCGCAGTGTGCTGTTCAATTGTCTATCCACTCAAACCTGGTCAGCCTTTCATTTTCTTTTCCACAATATCAGACTTCAGAAATCATTGGAATCGCCAGTACAGAATGTTCCATTCATTCACTGCCAATCTGGAATTCATCTGAATCTGCACTCCAGGTAGGCTTTCATTACACCACTTATGAATGTCCAAGTAACACAATGCTGGTTTTCAGCGGTCTGTTCACACTCTAAGCCCTGCTTTTTACTGGGTATCCACACAACTGTGGTCAGCTCTTCATTTTCATGTCCAAACAATCCAGACTTGAGAAATCATTGCAATCTCCAGTACAGAATGTTCCATTCATTCACTGCGAATCTGGAATTCAACTGAATCTCCACTACCTGCAGATTTATCTTACTCCACTTGTGAATGTCCAAGTAAAACAATGCTGGTTTTCAGAGGCCTGTTCATGTTCGCAGTCGTGCTGTTCAATTGGCTATCCACTCAACCTGTTTTGCTCCTCATTTTCCTGTGCACACAACCCAGCCTTCAGAAATCATTGTAATCTCCACTACAGGATGTTCCATTCATTCACTGGGAATCTGGAATTCATCTGAATCTGCACTCCACGCAGGCTTTCGTTACACCACTGCTGAAAGTCGAAGTAATGCAATACTGGTTTTCAGTGGTCTGTTCACATTCGAAGCCGAGGCTTTTTACAGGCTATCCACTCAACACTGGTCAGCTCTTCATTTTCGTGTCCCCACAATCCAGATTTCAGAAATCATTGCAATCTCCACTACAGAATGTTCCATTCATTCACTGCGAGTCTGGAGTTTATCTGATTCTCCACTCCCGCCTGGTTAACATTACACCACTTGTGAATGTCCAAGTAAGCCAATGCTGGTTTTCAGAGGCCTGTTCATACTCGCAGCCGTGCTGTTTAATTGACAATTCACTCCACCCTGTTCAGCTCTTCATTGTCCCACCACACTACCAGCCTTCAGAAATCTTTGTTATCTCCACTACAGAATGTTCCATTCATTCACTGCGAATCTGGAATTCATCTGACTCTCAACTCCACGCAGGTTTTCATTACACCACTGTTGAATGTCCAAGTAACCCAATGCTGGTTTTCAGCGGCCTGTTCATATTCGCAGCCCTGCTGTTTACTTGGCTATCGATTCAAGCCTGGTCAGCTCTTCATTTTCCTGTCCACACAACACAGGCTTCAGAAATCATTGGAATCTCCTCTACAGAATGTTCCATTCATTCACTGCGAATGTGGAATTCAACTGACTCTCCACTCCATGCAGGTTTTCCTTACACCACTGATGAATGTCCAAGTAACCCAATGCTGGTTTTCAGCTGCATGTTCACACTCGCAGCCATGCTATACAATTGGCTTTCCACTAAATCCTGATTAGTTCTTGATTTTCCTTCCACACGACCCAGCCTTCAGAAATCGTTGGAATCTCCACTAGAGAATGTTCCATTCATTCACTGCGAATCTGGAATTCCTCTGAACCTCCACTCCCGGCAGGTTTTCGTTACACCACTGTTGAATGTCCAAGTAACCCAATGTTTTAAGTGTTTTCTTCACAAGCGCAGTGGTGCTGTTCAATTGGCTATCCACTCAACCCTGGCCAGCTCTACATTTTCCTGTCCACACCACAGAGACTGGAGAAATCATTGTTATCTCCACTACAGAATGTTCCATTCATTCACAGCGAATCTGGAATTCATCTGAATCTCCACTCCCGGCAGGTTTTCGTGACACCACTGGTAAATATCCAAGTAAGCCAATGCTGGTTTTAAGTGGCCTGCTCATACTCTCAGCCGTGCTGTTCAATTTGCTATCCACTCAACCCTCTTCAGCTCCATTTTCCTGTCCACATAACCCAAACTTCAGAAACAATTGGTATCTCCTCCACAGAATGTTCCATTCATTGACGGCAAATCTGAAATTCATCTAATTCTCAACTCCCGTCAGGTTTTCGTTACACCACTTGTGAATGTCCAATTAAGCCAAAGCTGGTTTTCAGTGGCCTGTTCTTACTACGAGACGTGCTGTTCATTTGGCTATCCATTCCACCCTGTTCAGCTCTACATTTTCGTGTCCACAAAACCCAGCCTTCAGAAATCATTGGAATCACCACTAGAGAATGTTCCATTCATTCACTGCGAATCTGGAATTCATCTGAATCTCCACTCCCGGCAGGTTTTCATTGCACCACTGCTGAATGTTCAAGTAACGCAATGATGGTTTTCAGCGGTCTATTCACACTCCAACCCGTGCTGTTCACGGTCTAGCGACTCAACACTGGTGAGTTCTTCTTTTTCCAGTTCAGACAATACAAACCTCAGAAACCATTGCAATCTACACTACAGAATGTTTCATTCATTCAGGCGAATCTTGAATTCATCTTGTTCTCCACTCCCAGCAGGTTTTCGTTTCACCACTGGTGAATGTCCAAGCAACCCAAGGCTGGTTTCAGCTGCGTGTTAACACTCGCAGCCGTGCTGTTCAATTGGCTATCCAGTGAACGCTGGTTAGCTCTTGATTTTCCTTCCACACACCGAGCCTTCAGAAATCATTCTTATCTCCACTTCAGAATGTTCCATTCGTTCCCTGCGAATCTGGAATTCCTCTGACTCTCCACACCAGGCAGATTTTCCTAACAACACTGGTGAATGACCAGGTAATCCAATGCTGGTTTTCAGCGGCTGTTCACACTCACAGCCTTGCTGTTCAATTGGCAATCCAGTCAAACCTAGTCAGCTCTTCATTTTCCTGTCCACACAACCCAGCGTTCAGAAATCATTGGAATCTCTACTACAGAACTTTCCATTCATTCACTGTGAATCTGGAAATACTCTGAATCTGCATTCCAGGAAGGCTTTCGTTACACCACTGATGAATGTCCAAGTAATGCAATGCTGCTTCTTAGTGGTCTGTTCACACTCGAAACCGTGCTGTTCATTGGCTATCCACTCAATATCGGTCAGCTCTTCAATATCCTGTCCAGACTATCCAGATTCCTAAATGTTGGCAATCACCACTACAGAATGTTCCATTCAATCACGCGAATCTGGAATTCATCAGAGTCTCCACTCCTGGAAGGTTTTCGTGACACCACTGGTAAATGTCCAAGGAAGACAATGCTGGTTTTAAGCCGCCTGCTAACACACTCAGCCGTGCTGTTCAATTTGCTATCCACCCAACCCTATTCAGCTCTACATTTTCCTGTCCTCATAACCCAACCTTCAGAAATAATTGGTATCTCCTCCACAGAATGTTCCGTTCATTCACTGCGAATCTTAAATTCATCTGACTCTCAACTCCCGGCGGGTTATCGTTACACCACTTGTGAATGTCCAAGTAAGCCAATGCTGGTTTTCAGTGGCCTGTTCATACTAAGAGACGTGCTGTTCATTTGGCTATCCACTCCACCCTGTTCAGCTCTACATTTTCGTGTCCACAAAACCCAGCCTTCAGAAATCATTGGAATCACCACTAGAGAATGTTCCATTCATTCACTGCGAATCTGGAATTCCTCTGAACCTCCACTCCTGGCAGGTTTTCGTTACGCCACTGGTGAATGTCCAAGTAACTCAATACTGGTTTTCAGAGGCATGTTCAACTCGCAGAAGTGCTGTTCAATGGGCTATCCACTCAATATTGGTCAGCTCTTCATTTTCCTCTCCACACAAACCAGCCTTCAGAAATCATTGGGCTCTCCACTACAGACTGTTCCATTCATTCACTGCGATTCTGCAATTCATCTGACTCTCCGCTCCAGGCAGGTTTTCATTACAGCACTGGTGAATGACCAAGTAATCCAATGCTGGTTTTCAGCCGCCTTTTCACACTCGCAGTGTGCTGTTCAATTGTCTATCCACTCAAACCTGGTCAGCCTTTCATTTTCTTTTCCACAATATCAGACTTCAGAAATCATTGGAATCGCCAGTACAGAATGTTCCATTCATTCACTGCCAATCTGGAATTCATCTGAATCTGCACTCCAGGTAGGCTTTCATTACACCACTTATGAATGTCCAAGTAACACAATGCTGGTTTTCAGCGGTCTGTTCACACTCTAAGCCCTGCTTTTTACTGGGTATCCACACAACTGTGGTCAGCTCTTCATTTTCATGTCCAAACAATCCAGACTTGAGAAATCATTGCAATCTCCAGTACAGAATGTTCCATTCATTCACTGCGAATCTGGAATTCAACTGAATCTCCACTACCTGCAGATTTATCTTACACCACTTGTGAATGTCCAAGTAAAACAATGCTGGTTTTCAGAGGCCTGTTCATGTTCGCAGTCGTGCTGTTCAATTGGCTATCCACTCAACCTGTTTTGCTCCTCATTTTCCTGTGCACACAACCCAGCCTTCAGAAATCATTGTAATCTCCACTACAGGATGTTCCATTCATTCACTGGGAATCTGGAATTCATCTGAATCTGCACTCCACGCAGGCTTTCGTTACACCACTGCTGAAAGTCGAAGTAATGCAATACTGGTTTTCAGTGGTCTGTTCACATTCGAAGCCGAGGCTTTTTACAGGCTATCCACTCAACACTGGTCAGCTCTTCATTTTCGTGTCCCCACAATCCAGATTTCAGAAATCATTGCAATCTCCACTACAGAATGTTCCATTCATTCACTGCGAGTCTGGAGTTTATCTGATTCTCCACTCCCGCCTGGTTAACATTACACCACTTGTGAATGTCCAAGTAAGCCAATGCTGGTTTTCAGAGGCCTGTTCATACTCGCAGCCGTGCTGTTTAATTGACAATTCACTCCACCCTGTTCAGCTCTTCATTGTCCCACCACACTACCAGCCTTCAGAAATCTTTGTTATCTCCACTACAGAATGTTCCATTCATTCACTGCGAATCTGGAATTCATCTGACTCTCAACTCCACGCAGGTTTTCATTACACCACTGTTGAATGTCCAAGTAACCCAATGCTGGTTTTCAGCGGCCTGTTCATATTCGCAGCCCTGCTGTTTACTTGGCTATCGATTCAAGCCTGGTCAGCTCTTCATTTTCCTGTCCACACAACACAGGCTTCAGAAATCATTGGAATCTCCTCTACAGAATGTTCCATTCATTCACTGCGAATGTGGAATTCAACTGACTCTCCACTCCATGCAGGTTTTCCTTACACCACTGATGAATGTCCAAGTAACCCAATGCTGGTTTTCAGCTGCATGTTCACACTCGCAGCCATGCTATACAATTGGCTTTCCACTAAATCCTGATTAGTTCTTGATTTTCCTTCCACACGACCCAGCCATCAGAAATCGTTGGAATCTCCACTAGAGAATGTTCCATTCATTCACTGCGAATCTGGAATTCCTCTGAACCTCCACTCCCGGCAGGTTTTCGTTACACCACTGTTGAATGTCCAAGTAACCCAATGTTTTAAGTGTTTTCTTCACAAGCGCAGTGGTGCTGTTCAATTGGCTATCCACTCAACCCTGGCCAGCTCTACATTTTCCTGTCCACACCACAGAGACTGGAGAAATCATTGTTATCTCCACTACAGAATGTTCCATTCATTCACAGCGAATCTGGAATTCATCTGAATCTCCACTCCCGGCAGGTTTTCGTGACACCACTGGTAAATATCCAAGTAAGCCAATGCTGGTTTTAAGTGGCCTGCTCATACTCTCAGCCGTGCTGTTCAATTTGCTATCCACTCAACCCTCTTCAGCTCCATTTTCCTGTCCACATAACCCAAACTTCAGAAACAATTGGTATCTCCTCCACAGAATGTTCCATTCATTGACGGCAAATCTGAAATTCATCTAATTCTCAACTCCCGTCAGGTTTTCGTTACACCACTTGTGAATGTCCAATTAAGCCAAAGCTGGTTTTCAGTGGCCTGTTCTTACTACGAGACGTGCTGTTCATTTGGCTATCCATTCCACCCTGTTCAGCTCTACATTTTCGTGTCCACAAAACCCAGCCTTCAGAAATCATTGGAATCACCACTAGAGAATGTTCCATTCATTCACTGCGAATCTGGAATTCATCTGAATCTCCACTCCCGGCAGGTTTTCATTGCACCACTGCTGAATGTTCAAGTAACGCAATGATGGTTTTCAGCGGTCTATTCACACTCGAACCCGTGCTGTTCACGGTCTAGCGACTCAACACTGGTGAGTTCTTCTTTTTCCAGTTCAGACAATACAAACCTCAGAAACCATTGCAATCTACACTACAGAATGTTTCATTCATTCAGGCGAATCTTGAATTCATCTTGTTCTCCACTCCCAGCAGGTTTTCGTTTCACCACTGGTGAATGTCCAAGCAACCCAAGGCTGGTTTCAGCTGCGTGTTAACACTCGCAGCCGTGCTGTTCAATTGGCTATCCAGTGAACGCTGGTTAGCTCTTGATTTTCCTTCCACACACCGAGCCTTCAGAAATCATTCTTATCTCCACTTCAGAATGTTCCATTCGTTCCCTGCGAATCTGGAATTCCTCTGACTCTCCACACCAGGCAGATTTTCCTAACAACACTGGTGAATGACCAGGTAATCCAATGCTGGTTTTCAGCGGCTGTTCACACTCACAGCCTTGCTGTTCAATTGGCAATCCAGTCAAACCTAGTCAGCTCTTCATTTTCCTGTCCACACAACCCAGCGTTCAGAAATCATTGGAATCTCTACTACAGAAATTTCCATTCATTCACTGTGAATCTGGAAATACTCTGAATCTGCATTCCAGGAAGGCTTTCGTTACACCACTGATGAATGTCCAAGTAATGCAATGCTGCTTCTTAGTGGTCTGTTCACACTCGAAACCGTGCTGTTCATTGGCTATCCACTCAATATCGGTCAGCTCTTCAATATCCTGTCCAGACTATCCAGATTCCTAAATGTTGGCAATCACCACTACAGAATGTTCCATTCAATCACGCGAATCTGGAATTCATCAGAGTCTCCACTCCTGGAAGGTTTTCGTGACACCACTGGTAAATGTCCAAGGAAGACAATGCTGGTTTTAAGCCGCCTGCTAACACACTCAGCCGTGCTGTTCAATTTGCTATCCACCCAACCCTATTCAGCTCTACATTTTCCTGTCCTCATAACCCAACCTTCAGAAATAATTGGTATCTCCTCCACAGAATGTTCCGTTCATTCACTGCGAATCTTAAATTCATCTGACTCTCAACTCCCGGCGGGTTATCGTTACACCACTTGTGAATGTCCAAGTAAGCCAATGCTGGTTTTCAGTGGCCTGTTCATACTAAGAGACGTGCTGTTCATTTGGCTATCCACTCCACCCTGTTCAGCTCTACATTTTCGTGTCCACAAAACCCAGCCTTCAGAAATCATTGGAATCACCACTAGAGAATGTTCCATTCATTCACTGCGAATCTGGAATTCATCTGAACCTCCACTCCTGGCAGGTTTTCGTTACGCCACTGGTGAATGTCCAAGTAAGTCAATACTGGTTTTCAGAGGCATGTTCAACTCGCAGAAGTGCTGTTCAATGGGCTATCCACTCAATATTGGTCAGCTCTTCATTTTCCTCTCCACACAAACCAGCCTTCAGAAATCATTGGGCTCTCCACTACAGACTGTTCCATTCATTCACTGCGATTCTGCAATTCATCTGACTCTCCGCTCCAGGCAGGTTTTCATTACAGCACTGGTGAATGACCAAGTAATCCAATGCTGGTTTTCAGCCGCCTTTTCACACTCGCAGTGTGCTGTTCAATTGTCTATCCACTCAAACCTGGTCATCCTTTCATTTTCTTTTCCACAATATCAGACTTCAGAAATCATTGGAATCGCCAGTACAGAATGTTCCATTCATTCACTGCCAATCTGGAATTCATCTGAATCTGCACTCCAGGTAGGCTTTCATTACACCACTTATGAATGTCCAAGTAACACAATGCTGGTTTTCAGCGGTCTGTTCACACTCTAAGCCCTGCTTTTTACTGGGTATCCACACAACTGTGGTCAGCTCTTCATTTTCATGTCCAAACAATCCAGACTTGAGAAATCATTGCAATCTCCAGTACAGAATGTTCCATTCATTCACTGCGAATCTGGAATTCAACTGAATCTCCACTACCTGCAGATTTATCTTACTCCACTTGTGAATGTCCAAGTAAAACAATGCTGGTTTTCAGAGGCCTGTTCATGTTCGCAGTCGTGCTGTTCAATTGGCTATCCACTCAACCTGTTTTGCTCCTCATTTTCCTGTGCACACAACCCAGCCTTCAGAAATCATTGTAATCTCCACTACAGGATGTTCCATTCATTCACTGGGAATCTGGAATTCATCTGAATCTGCACTCCACGCAGGCTTTCGTTACACCACTGCTGAAAGTCGAAGTAATGCAATACTGGTTTTCAGTGGTCTGTTCACATTCGAAGCCGAGGCTTTTTACAGGCTATCCACTCAACACTGGTCAGCTCTTCATTTTCGTGTCCCCACAATCCAGATTTCAGAAATCATTGCAATCTCCACTACAGAATGTTCCATTCATTCACTGCGAGTCTGGAGTTTATCTGATTCTCCACTCCCGCCTGGTTAACATTACACCACTTGTGAATGTCCAAGTAAGCCAATGCTGGTTTTCAGAGGCCTGTTCATACTCGCAGCCGTGCTGTTTAATTGACAATTCACTCCACCCTGTTCAGCTCTTCATTGTCCCACCACACTACCAGCCTTCAGAAATCTTTGTTATCTCCACTACAGAATGTTCCATTCATTCACTGCGAATCTGGAATTCATCTGACTCTCAACTCCACGCAGGTTTTCATTACACCACTGTTGAATGTCCAAGTAACCCAATGCTGGTTTTCAGCGGCCTGTTCATATTCGCAGCCCTGCTGTTTACTTGGCTATCGATTCAAGCCTGGTCAGCTCTTCATTTTCCTGTCCACACAACACAGGCTTCAGAAATCATTGGAATCTCCTCTACAGAATGTTCCATTCATTCACTGCGAATGTGGAATTCAACTGACTCTCCACTCCATGCAGGTTTTCCTTACACCACTGATGAATGTCCAAGTAACCCAATGCTGGTTTTCAGCTGCATGTTCACACTCGCAGCCATGCTATACAATTGGCTTTCCACTAAATCCTGATTAGTTCTTGATTTTCCTTCCACACGACCCAGCCATCAGAAATCGTTGGAATCTCCACTAGAGAATGTTCCATTCATTCACTGCGAATCTGGAATTCCTCTGAACCTCCACTCCCGGCAGGTTTTCGTTACACCACTGTTGAATGTCCAAGTAACCCAATGTTTTAAGTGTTTTCTTCACAAGCGCAGTGGTGCTGTTCAATTGGCTATCCACTCAACCCTGGCCAGCTCTACATTTTCCTGTCCACACCACAGAGACTGGAGAAATCATTGTTATCTCCACTACAGAATGTTCCATTCATTCACAGCGAATCTGGAATTCATCTGAATCTCCACTCCCGGCAGGTTTTCGTGACACCACTGGTAAATATCCAAGTAAGCCAATGCTGGTTTTAAGTGGCCTGCTCATACTCTCAGCCGTGCTGTTCAATTTGCTATCCACTCAACCCTCTTCAGCTCCATTTTCCTGTCCACATAACCCAAACTTCAGAAACAATTGGTATCTCCTCCACAGAATGTTCCATTCATTGACGGCAAATCTGAAATTCATCTAATTCTCAACTCCCGTCAGGTTTTCGTTACACCACTTGTGAATGTCCAATTAAGCCAAAGCTGGTTTTCAGTGGCCTGTTCTTACTACGAGACGTGCTGTTCATTTGGCTATCCATTCCACCCTGTTCAGCTCTACATTTTCGTGTCCACAAAACCCAGCCTTCAGAAATCATTGGAATCACCACTAGAGAATGTTCCATTCATTCACTGCGAATCTGGAATTCATCTGAATCTCCACTCCCGGCAGGTTTTCATTGCACCACTGCTGAATGTTCAAGTAACGCAATGATGGTTTTCAGCGGTCTATTCACACTCGAACCCGTGCTGTTCACGGTCTAGCGACTCAACACTGGTGAGTTCTTCTTTTTCCAGTTCAGACAATACAAACCTCAGAAACCATTGCAATCTACACTACAGAATGTTTCATTCATTCAGGCGAATCTTGAATTCATCTTGTTCTCCACTCCCAGCAGGTTTTCGTTTCACCACTGGTGAATGTCCAAGCAACCCAAGGCTGGTTTCAGCTGCGTGTTAACACTCGCAGCCGTGCTGTTCAATTGGCTATCCAGTGAACGCTGGTTAGCTCTTGATTTTCCTTCCACACACCGAGCCTTCAGAAATCATTCTTATCTCCACTTCAGAATGTTCCATTCGTTCCCTGCGAATCTGGAATTCCTCTGACTCTCCACACCAGGCAGATTTTCCTAACAACACTGGTGAATGACCAGGTAATCCAATGCTGGTTTTCAGCGGCTGTTCACACTCACAGCCTTGCTGTTCAATTGGCAATCCAGTCAAACCTAGTCAGCTCTTCATTTTCCTGTCCACACAACCCAGCGTTCAGAAATCATTGGAATCTCTACTACAGAAATTTCCATTCATTCACTGTGAATCTGGAAATACTCTGAATCTGCATTCCAGGAAGGCTTTCGTTACACCACTGATGAATGTCCAAGTAATGCAATGCTGCTTCTTAGTGGTCTGTTCACACTCGAAACCGTGCTGTTCATTGGCTATCCACTCAATATCGGTCAGCTCTTCAATATCCTGTCCAGACTATCCAGATTCCTAAATGTTGGCAATCACCACTACAGAATGTTCCATTCAATCACGCGAATCTGGAATTCATCAGAGTCTCCACTCCTGGAAGGTTTTCGTGACACCACTGGTAAATGTCCAAGGAAGACAATGCTGGTTTTAAGCCGCCTGCTAACACACTCAGCCGTGCTGTTCAATTTGCTATCCACCCAACCCTATTCAGCTCTACATTTTCCTGTCCTCATAACCCAACCTTCAGAAATAATTGGTATCTCCTCCACAGAATGTTCCGTTCATTCACTGCGAATCTTAAATTCATCTGACTCTCAACTCCCGGCGGGTTATCGTTACACCACTTGTGAATGTCCAAGTAAGCCAATGCTGGTTTTCAGTGGCCTGTTCATACTAAGAGACGTGCTGTTCATTTGGCTATCCACTCCACCCTGTTCAGCTCTACATTTTCGTGTCCACAAAACCCAGCCTTCAGAAATCATTGGAATCACCACTAGAGAATGTTCCATTCATTCACTGCGAATCTGGAATTCCTCTGAACCTCCACTCCTGGCAGGTTTTCGTTACGCCACTGGTGAATGTCCAAGTAACTCAATACTGGTTTTCAGAGGCATGTTCAACTCGCAGAAGTGCTGTTCAATGGGCTATCCACTCAATATTGGTCAGCTCTTCATTTTCCTCTCCACACAAACCAGCCTTCAGAAATCATTGGGCTCTCCACTACAGACTGTTCCATTCATTCACTGCGATTCTGCAATTCATCTGACTCTCCGCTCCAGGCAGGTTTTCATTACAGCACTGGTGAATGACCAAGTAATCCAATGCTGGTTTTCAGCCGCCTTTTCACACTCGCAGTGTGCTGTTCAATTGTCTATCCACTCAAACCTGGTCAGCCTTTCATTTTCTTTTCCACAATATCAGACTTCAGAAATCATTGGAATCGCCAGTACAGAATGTTCCATTCATTCACTGCCAATCTGGAATTCATCTGAATCTGCACTCCAGGTAGGCTTTCATTACACCACTTATGAATGTCCAAGTAACACAATGCTGGTTTTCAGCGGTCTGTTCACACTCTAAGCCCTGCTTTTTACTGGGTATCCACACAACTGTGGTCAGCTCTTCATTTTCATGTCCAAACAATCCAGACTTGAGAAATCATTGCAATCTCCAGTACAGAATGTTCCATTCATTCACTGCGAATCTGGAATTCAACTGAATCTCCACTACCTGCAGATTTATCTTACACCACTTGTGAATGTCCAAGTAAAACAATGCTGGTTTTCAGAGGCCTGTTCATGTTCGCAGTCGTGCTGTTCAATTGGCTATCCACTCAACCTGTTTTGCTCCTCATTTTCCTGTGCACACAACCCAGCCTTCAGAAATCATTGTAATCTCCACTACAGGATGTTCCATTCATTCACTGGGAATCTGGAATTCATCTGAATCTGCACTCCACGCAGGCTTTCGTTACACCACTGCTGAAAGTCGAAGTAATGCAATACTGGTTTTCAGTGGTCTGTTCACATTCGAAGCCGAGGCTTTTTACAGGCTATCCACTCAACACTGGTCAGCTCTTCATTTTCGTGTCCCCACAATCCAGATTTCAGAAATCATTGCAATCTCCACTACAGAATGTTCCATTCATTCACTGCGAGTCTGGAGTTTATCTGATTCTCCACTCCCGCCTGGTTAACATTACACCACTTGTGAATGTCCAAGTAAGCCAATGCTGGTTTTCAGAGGCCTGTTCATACTCGCAGCCGTGCTGTTTAATTGACAATTCACTCCACCCTGTTCAGCTCTTCATTGTCCCACCACACTACCAGCCTTCAGAAATCTTTGTTATCTCCACTACAGAATGTTCCATTCATTCACTGCGAATCTGGAATTCATCTGACTCTCAACTCCACGCAGGTTTTCATTACACCACTGTTGAATGTCCAAGTAACCCAATGCTGGTTTTCAGCGGCCTGTTCATATTCGCAGCCCTGCTGTTTACTTGGCTATCGATTCAAGCCTGGTCAGCTCTTCATTTTCCTGTCCACACAACACAGGCTTCAGAAATCATTGGAATCTCCTCTACAGAATGTTCCATTCATTCACTGCGAATGTGGAATTCAACTGACTCTCCACTCCATGCAGGTTTTCCTTACACCACTGATGAATGTCCAAGTAACCCAATGCTGGTTTTCAGCTGCATGTTCACACTCGCAGCCATGCTATACAATTGGCTTTCCACTAAATCCTGATTAGTTCTTGATTTTCCTTCCACACGACCCAGCCTTCAGAAATCGTTGGAATCTCCACTAGAGAATGTTCCATTCATTCACTGCGAATCTGGAATTCCTCTGAACCTCCACTCCCGGCAGGTTTTCGTTACACCACTGTTGAATGTCCAAGTAACCCAATGTTTTAAGTGTTTTCTTCACAAGCGCAGTGGTGCTGTTCAATTGGCTATCCACTCAACCCTGGCCAGCTCTACATTTTCCTGTCCACACCACAGAGACTGGAGAAATCATTGTTATCTCCACTACAGAATGTTCCATTCATTCACAGCGAATCTGGAATTCATCTGAATCTCCACTCCCGGCAGGTTTTCGTGACACCACTGGTAAATATCCAAGTAAGCCAATGCTGGTTTTAAGTGGCCTGCTCATACTCTCAGCCGTGCTGTTCAATTTGCTATCCACTCAACCCTCTTCAGCTCCATTTTCCTGTCCACATAACCCAAACTTCAGAAACAATTGGTATCTCCTCCACAGAATGTTCCATTCATTGACGGCAAATCTGAAATTCATCTAATTCTCAACTCCCGTCAGGTTTTCGTTACACCACTTGTGAATGTCCAATTAAGCCAAAGCTGGTTTTCAGTGGCCTGTTCTTACTACGAGACGTGCTGTTCATTTGGCTATCCATTCCACCCTGTTCAGCTCTACATTTTCGTGTCCACAAAACCCAGCCTTCAGAAATCATTGGAATCACCACTAGAGAATGTTCCATTCATTCACTGCGAATCTGGAATTCATCTGAATCTCCACTCCCGGCAGGTTTTCATTGCACCACTGCTGAATGTTCAAGTAACGCAATGATGGTTTTCAGCGGTCTATTCACACTCGAACCCGTGCTGTTCACGGTCTAGCGACTCAACACTGGTGAGTTCTTCTTTTTCCAGTTCAGACAATACAAACCTCAGAAACCATTGCAATCTACACTACAGAATGTTTCATTCATTCAGGCGAATCTTGAATTCATCTTGTTCTCCACTCCCAGCAGGTTTTCGTTTCACCACTGGTGAATGTCCAAGCAACCCAAGGCTGGTTTCAGCTGCGTGTTAACACTCGCAGCCGTGCTGTTCAATTGGCTATCCAGTGAACGCTGGTTAGCTCTTGATTTTCCTTCCACACACCGAGCCTTCAGAAATCATTCTTATCTCCACTTCAGAATGTTCCATTCGTTCCCTGCGAATCTGGAATTCCTCTGACTCTCCACACCAGGCAGATTTTCCTAACAACACTGGTGAATGACCAGGTAATCCAATGCTGGTTTTCAGCGGCTGTTCACACTCACAGCCTTGCTGTTCAATTGGCAATCCAGTCAAACCTAGTCAGCTCTTCATTTTCCTGTCCACACAACCCAGCGTTCAGAAATCATTGGAATCTCTACTACAGAAATTTCCATTCATTCACTGTGAATCTGGAAATACTCTGAATCTGCATTCCAGGAAGGCTTTCGTTACACCACTGATGAATGTCCAAGTAATGCAATGCTGCTTCTTAGTGGTCTGTTCACACTCGAAACCGTGCTGTTCATTGGCTATCCACTCAATATCGGTCAGCTCTTCAATATCCTGTCCAGACTATCCAGATTCCTAAATGTTGGCAATCACCACTACAGAATGTTCCATTCAATCACGCGAATCTGGAATTCATCAGAGTCTCCACTCCTGGAAGGTTTTCGTGACACCACTGGTAAATGTCCAAGGAAGACAATGCTGGTTTTAAGCCGCCTGCTAACACACTCAGCCGTGCTGTTCAATTTGCTATCCACCCAACCCTATTCAGCTCTACATTTTCCTGTCCTCATAACCCAACCTTCAGAAATAATTGGTATCTCCTCCACAGAATGTTCCGTTCATTCACTGCGAATCTTAAATTCATCTGACTCTCAACTCCCGGCGGGTTATCGTTACACCACTTGTGAATGTCCAAGTAAGCCAATGCTGGTTTTCAGTGGCCTGTTCATACTAAGAGACGTGCTGTTCATTTGGCTATCCACTCCACCCTGTTCAGCTCTACATTTTCGTGTCCACAAAACCCAGCCTTCAGAAATCATTGGAATCACCACTAGAGAATGTTCCATTCATTCACTGCGAATCTGGAATTCCTCTGAACCTCCACTCCTGGCAGGTTTTCGTTACGCCACTGGTGAATGTCCAAGTAACTCAATACTGGTTTTCAGAGGCATGTTCAACTCGCAGAAGTGCTGTTCAATGGGCTATCCACTCAATATTGGTCAGCTCTTCATTTTCCTCTCCACACAAACCAGCCTTCAGAAATCATTGGGCTCTCCACTACAGACTGTTCCATTCATTCACTGCGATTCTGCAATTCATCTGACTCTCCGCTCCAGGCAGGTTTTCATTACAGCACTGGTGAATGACCAAGTAATCCAATGCTGGTTTTCAGCCGCCTTTTCACACTCGCAGTGTGCTGTTCAATTGTCTATCCACTCAAACCTGGTCAGCCTTTCATTTTCTTTTCCACAATATCAGACTTCAGAAATCATTGGAATCGCCAGTACAGAATGTTCCATTCATTCACTGCCAATCTGGAATTCATCTGAATCTGCACTCCAGGTAGGCTTTCATTACACCACTTATGAATGTCCAAGTAACACAATGCTGGTTTTCAGCGGTCTGTTCACACTCTAAGCCCTGCTTTTTACTGGGTATCCACACAACTGTGGTCAGCTCTTCATTTTCATGTCCAAACAATCCAGACTTGAGAAATCATTGCAATCTCCAGTACAGAATGTTCCATTCATTCACTGCGAATCTGGAATTCAACTGAATCTCCACTACCTGCAGATTTATCTTACACCACTTGTGAATGTCCAAGTAAAACAATGCTGGTTTTCAGAGGCCTGTTCATGTTCGCAGTCGTGCTGTTCAATTGGCTATCCACTCAACCTGTTTTGCTCCTCATTTTCCTGTGCACACAACCCAGCCTTCAGAAATCATTGTAATCTCCACTACAGGATGTTCCATTCATTCACTGGGAATCTGGAATTCATCTGAATCTGCACTCCACGCAGGCTTTCGTTACACCACTGCTGAAAGTCGAAGTAATGCAATACTGGTTTTCAGTGGTCTGTTCACATTCGAAGCCGAGGCTTTTTACAGGCTATCCACTCAACACTGGTCAGCTCTTCATTTTCGTGTCCCCACAATCCAGATTTCAGAAATCATTGCAATCTCCACTACAGAATGTTCCATTCATTCACTGCGAGTCTGGAGTTTATCTGATTCTCCACTCCCGCCTGGTTAACATTACACCACTTGTGAATGTCCAAGTAAGCCAATGCTGGTTTTCAGAGGCCTGTTCATACTCGCAGCCGTGCTGTTTAATTGACAATTCACTCCACCCTGTTCAGCTCTTCATTGTCCCACCACACTACCAGCCTTCAGAAATCTTTGTTATCTCCACTACAGAATGTTCCATTCATTCACTGCGAATCTGGAATTCATCTGACTCTCAACTCCACGCAGGTTTTCATTACACCACTGTTGAATGTCCAAGTAACCCAATGCTGGTTTTCAGCGGCCTGTTCATATTCGCAGCCCTGCTGTTTACTTGGCTATCGATTCAAGCCTGGTCAGCTCTTCATTTTCCTGTCCACACAACACAGGCTTCAGAAATCATTGGAATCTCCTCTACAGAATGTTCCATTCATTCACTGCGAATGTGGAATTCAACTGACTCTCCACTCCATGCAGGTTTTCCTTACACCACTGATGAATGTCCAAGTAACCCAATGCTGGTTTTCAGCTGCATGTTCACACTCGCAGCCATGCTATACAATTGGCTTTCCACTAAATCCTGATTAGTTCTTGATTTTCCTTCCACACGACCCAGCCTTCAGAAATCGTTGGAATCTCCACTAGAGAATGTTCCATTCATTCACTGCGAATCTGGAATTCCTCTGAACCTCCACTCCCGGCAGGTTTTCGTTACACCACTGTTGAATGTCCAAGTAACCCAATGTTTTAAGTGTTTTCTTCACAAGCG
This sequence comes from Sorex fumeus, assembly GCF_029834395.1. Classification (NCBI taxonomy): domain Eukaryota; kingdom Metazoa; phylum Chordata; class Mammalia; order Eulipotyphla; family Soricidae; genus Sorex; species Sorex fumeus. Next base: position 111,294 of record NW_026606088.1, on the reverse strand, counting down.
CAGTGGTGCTGTTCAATTGGCTATCCACTCAACCCTGGCCAGCTCTACATTTTCCTGTCCACACCACAGAGACTGGAGAAATCATTGTTATCTCCACTACAGAATGTTCCATTCATTCACAGCGAATCTGGAATTCATCTGAATCTCCACTCCCGGCAGGTTTTCGTGACACCACTGGTAAATATCCAAGTAAGCCAATGCTGGTTTTAAGTGGCCTGCTCATACTCTCAGCCGTGCTGTTCAATTTGCTATCCACTCAACCCTCTTCAGCTCCATTTTCCTGTCCACATAACCCAAACTTCAGAAACAATTGGTATCTCCTCCACAGAATGTTCCATTCATTGACGGCAAATCTGAAATTCATCTAATTCTCAACTCCCGTCAGGTTTTCGTTACACCACTTGTGAATGTCCAATTAAGCCAAAGCTGGTTTTCAGTGGCCTGTTCTTACTACGAGACGTGCTGTTCATTTGGCTATCCATTCCACCCTGTTCAGCTCTACATTTTCGTGTCCACAAAACCCAGCCTTCAGAAATCATTGGAATCACCACTAGAGAATGTTCCATTCATTCACTGCGAATCTGGAATTCATCTGAATCTCCACTCCCGGCAGGTTTTCATTGCACCACTGCTGAATGTTCAAGTAACGCAATGATGGTTTTCAGCGGTCTATTCACACTCGAACCCGTGCTGTTCACGGTCTAGCGACTCAACACTGGTGAGTTCTTCTTTTTCCAGTTCAGACAATACAAACCTCAGAAACCATTGCAATCTACACTACAGAATGTTTCATTCATTCAGGCGAATCTTGAATTCATCTTGTTCTCCACTCCCAGCAGGTTTTCGTTTCACCACTGGTGAATGTCCAAGCAACCCAAGGCTGGTTTCAGCTGCGTGTTAACACTCGCAGCCGTGCTGTTCAATTGGCTATCCAGTGAACGCTGGTTAGCTCTTGATTTTCCTTCCACACACCGAGCCTTCAGAAATCATTCTTATCTCCACTTCAGAATGTTCCATTCGTTCCCTGCGAATCTGGAATTCCTCTGACTCTCCACACCAGGCAGATTTTCCTAACAACACTGGTGAATGACCAGGTAATCCAATGCTGGTTTTCAGCGGCTGTTCACACTCACAGCCTTGCTGTTCAATTGGCAATCCAGTCAAACCTAGTCAGCTCTTCATTTTCCTGTCCACACAACCCAGCGTTCAGAAATCATTGGAATCTCTACTACAGAAATTTCCATTCATTCACTGTGAATCTGGAAATACTCTGAATCTGCATTCCAGGAAGGCTTTCGTTACACCACTGATGAATGTCCAAGTAATGCAATGCTGCTTCTTAGTGGTCTGTTCACACTCGAAACCGTGCTGTTCATTGGCTATCCACTCAATATCGGTCAGCTCTTCAATATCCTGTCCAGACTATCCAGATTCCTAAATGTTGGCAATCACCACTACAGAATGTTCCATTCAATCACGCGAATCTGGAATTCATCAGAGTCTCCACTCCTGGAAGGTTTTCGTGACACCACTGGTAAATGTCCAAGGAAGACAATGCTGGTTTTAAGCCGCCTGCTAACACACTCAGCCGTGCTGTTCAATTTGCTATCCACCCAACCCTATTCAGCTCTACATTTTCCTGTCCTCATAACCCAACCTTCAGAAATAATTGGTATCTCCTCCACAGAATGTTCCGTTCATTCACTGCGAATCTTAAATTCATCTGACTCTCAACTCCCGGCGGGTTATCGTTACACCACTTGTGAATGTCCAAGTAAGCCAATGCTGGTTTTCAGTGGCCTGTTCATACTAAGAGACGTGCTGTTCATTTGGCTATCCACTCCACCCTGTTCAGCTCTACATTTTCGTGTCCACAAAACCCAGCCTTCAGAAATCATTGGAATCACCACTAGAGAATGTTCCATTCATTCACTGCGAATCTGGAATTCCTCTGAACCTCCACTCCTGGCAGGTTTTCGTTACGCCACTGGTGAATGTCCAAGTAACTCAATACTGGTTTTCAGAGGCATGTTCAACTCGCAGAAGTGCTGTTCAATGGGCTATCCACTCAATATTGGTCAGCTCTTCATTTTCCTCTCCACACAAACCAGCCTTCAGAAATCATTGGGCTCTCCACTACAGACTGTTCCATTCATTCACTGCGATTCTGCAATTCATCTGACTCTCCGCTCCAGGCAGGTTTTCATTACAGCACTGGTGAATGACCAAGTAATCCAATGCTGGTTTTCAGCCGCCTTTTCACACTCGCAGTGTGCTGTTCAATTGTCTATCCACTCAAACCTGGTCAGCCTTTCATTTTCTTTTCCACAATATCAGACTTCAGAAATCATTGGAATCGCCAGTACAGAATGTTCCATTCATTCACTGCCAATCTGGAATTCATCTGAATCTGCACTCCAGGTAGGCTTTCATTACACCACTTATGAATGTCCAAGTAACACAATGCTGGTTTTCAGCGGTCTGTTCACACTCTAAGCCCTGCTTTTTACTGGGTATCCACACAACTGTGGTCAGCTCTTCATTTTCATGTCCAAACAATCCAGACTTGAGAAATCATTGCAATCTCCAGTACAGAATGTTCCATTCATTCACTGCGAATCTGGAATTCAACTGAATCTCCACTACCTGCAGATTTATCTTACACCACTTGTGAATGTCCAAGTAAAACAATGCTGGTTTTCAGAGGCCTGTTCATGTTCGCAGTCGTGCTGTTCAATTGGCTATCCACTCAACCTGTTTTGCTCCTCATTTTCCTGTGCACACAACCCAGCCTTCAGAAATCATTGTAATCTCCACTACAGGATGTTCCATTCATTCACTGGGAATCTGGAATTCATCTGAATCTGCACTCCACGCAGGCTTTCGTTACACCACTGCTGAAAGTCGAAGTAATGCAATACTGGTTTTCAGTGGTCTGTTCACATTCGAAGCCGAGGCTTTTTACAGGCTATCCACTCAACACTGGTCAGCTCTTCATTTTCGTGTCCCCACAATCCAGATTTCAGAAATCATTGCAATCTCCACTACAGAATGTTCCATTCATTCACTGCGAGTCTGGAGTTTATCTGATTCTCCACTCCCGCCTGGTTAACATTACACCACTTGTGAATGTCCAAGTAAGCCAATGCTGGTTTTCAGAGGCCTGTTCATACTCGCAGCCGTGCTGTTTAATTGACAATTCACTCCACCCTGTTCAGCTCTTCATTGGCCCACCACACTACCAGCCTTCAGAAATCTTTGTTATCTCCACTACAGAATGTTCCATTCATTCACTGCGAATCTGGAATTCATCTGACTCTCAACTCCACGCAGGTTTTCATTACACCACTGTTGAATGTCCAAGTAACCCAATGCTGGTTTTCAGCGGCCTGTTCATATTCGCAGCCCTGCTGTTTACTTGGCTATCGATTCAAGCCTGGTCAGCTCTTCATTTTCCTGTCCACACAACACAGGCTTCAGAAATCATTGGAATCTCCTCTACAGAATGTTCCATTCATTCACTGCGAATGTGGAATTCAACTGACTCTCCACTCCATGCAGGTTTTCCTTACACCACTGATGAATGTCCAAGTAACCCAATGCTGGTTTTCAGCTGCATGTTCACACTCGCAGCCATGCTATACAATTGGCTTTCCACTAAATCCTGATTAGTTCTTGATTTTCCTTCCACACGACCCAGCCATCAGAAATCGTTGGAATCTCCACTAGAGAATGTTCCATTCATTCACTGCGAATCTGGAATTCCTCTGAACCTCCACTCCCGGCAGGTTTTCGTTACACCACTGTTGAATGTCCAAGTAACCCAATGTTTTAAGTGTTTTCTTCACAAGCGCAGTGGTGCTGTTCAATTGGCTATCCACTCAACCCTGGCCAGCTCTACATTTTCCTGTCCACACCACAGAGACTGGAGAAATCATTGTTATCTCCACTACAGAATGTTCCATTCATTCACAGCGAATCTGGAATTCATCTGAATCTCCACTCCCGGCAGGTTTTCGTGACACCACTGGTAAATATCCAAGTAAGCCAATGCTGGTTTTAAGTGGCCTGCTCATACTCTCAGCCGTGCTGTTCAATTTGCTATCCACTCAACCCTCTTCAGCTCCATTTTCCTGTCCACATAACCCAAACTTCAGAAACAATTGGTATCTCCTCCACAGAATGTTCCATTCATTGACGGCAAATCTGAAATTCATCTAATTCTCAACTCCCGTCAGGTTTTCGTTACACCACTTGTGAATGTCCAATTAAGCCAAAGCTGGTTTTCAGTGGCCTGTTCTTACTACGAGACGTGCTGTTCATTTGGCTATCCATTCCACCCTGTTCAGCTCTACATTTTCGTGTCCACAAAACCCAGCCTTCAGAAATCATTGGAATCACCACTAGAGAATGTTCCATTCATTCACTGCGAATCTGGAATTCATCTGAATCTCCACTCCCGGCAGGTTTTCATTGCACCACTGCTGAATGTTCAAGTAACGCAATGATGGTTTTCAGCGGTCTATTCACACTCGAACCCGTGCTGTTCACGGTCTAGCGACTCAACACTGGTGAGTTCTTCTTTTTCCAGTTCAGACAATACAAACCTCAGAAACCATTGCAATCTACACTACAGAATGTTTCATTCATTCAGGCGAATCTTGAATTCATCTTGTTCTCCACTCCCAGCAGGTTTTCGTTTCACCACTGGTGAATGTCCAAGCAACCCAAGGCTGGTTTCAGCTGCGTGTTAACACTCGCAGCCGTGCTGTTCAATTGGCTATCCAGTGAACGCTGGTTAGCTCTTGATTTTCCTTCCACACACCGAGCCTTCAGAAATCATTCTTATCTCCACTTCAGAATGTTCCATTCGTTCCCTGCGAATCTGGAATTCCTCTGACTCTCCACACCAGGCAGATTTTCCTAACAACACTGGTGAATGACCAGGTAATCCAATGCTGGTTTTCAGCGGCTGTTCACACTCACAGCCTTGCTGTTCAATTGGCAATCCAGTCAAACCTAGTCAGCTCTTCATTTTCCTGTCCACACAACCCAGCGTTCAGAAATCATTGGAATCTCTACTACAGAAATTTCCATTCATTCACTGTGAATCTGGAAATACTCTGAATCTGCATTCCAGGAAGGCTTTCGTTACACCACTGATGAATGTCCAAGTAATGCAATGCTGCTTCTTAGTGGTCTGTTCACACTCGAAACCGTGCTGTTCATTGGCTATCCACTCAATATCGGTCAGCTCTTCAATATCCTGTCCAGACTATCCAGATTCCTAAATGTTGGCAATCACCACTACAGAATGTTCCATTCAATCACGCGAATCTGGAATTCATCAGAGTCTCCACTCCTGGAAGGTTTTCGTGACACCACTGGTAAATGTCCAAGGAAGACAATGCTGGTTTTAAGCCGCCTGCTAACACACTCAGCCGTGCTGTTCAATTTGCTATCCACCCAACCCTATTCAGCTCTACATTTTCCTGTCCTCATAACCCAACCTTCAGAAATAATTGGTATCTCCTCCACAGAATGTTCCGTTCATTCACTGCGAATCTTAAATTCATCTGACTCTCAACTCCCGGCGGGTTATCGTTACACCACTTGTGAATGTCCAAGTAAGCCAATGCTGGTTTTCAGTGGCCTGTTCATACTAAGAGACGTGCTGTTCATTTGGCTATCCACTCCACCCTGTTCAGCTCTACATTTTCGTGTCCACAAAACCCAGCCTTCAGAAATCATTGGAATCACCACTAGAGAATGTTCCATTCATTCACTGCGAATCTGGAATTCCTCTGAACCTCCACTCCTGGCAGGTTTTCGTTACGCCACTGGTGAATGTCCAAGTAACTCAATACTGGTTTTCAGAGGCATGTTCAACTCGCAGAAGTGCTGTTCAATGGGCTATCCACTCAATATTGGTCAGCTCTTCATTTTCCTCTCCACACAAACCAGCCTTCAGAAATCATTGGGCTCTCCACTACAGACTGTTCCATTCATTCACTGCGATTCTGCAATTCATCTGACTCTCCGCTCCAGGCAGGTTTTCATTACAGCACTGGTGAATGACCAAGTAATCCAATGCTGGTTTTCAGCCGCCTTTTCACACTCGCAGTGTGCTGTTCAATTGTCTATCCACTCAAACCTGGTCAGCCTTTCATTTTCTTTTCCACAATATCAGACTTCAGAAATCATTGGAATCGCCAGTACAGAATGTTCCATTCATTCACTGCCAATCTGGAATTCATCTGAATCTGCACTCCAGGTAGGCTTTCATTACACCACTTATGAATGTCCAAGTAACACAATGCTGGTTTTCAGCGGTCTGTTCACACTCTAAGCCCTGCTTTTTACTGGGTATCCACACAACTGTGGTCAGCTCTTCATTTTCATGTCCAAACAATCCAGACTTGAGAAATCATTGCAATCTCCAGTACAGAATGTTCCATTCATTCACTGCGAATCTGGAATTCAACTGAATCTCCACTACCTGCAGATTTATCTTACACCACTTGTGAATGTCCAAGTAAAACAATGCTGGTTTTCAGAGGCCTGTTCATGTTCGCAGTCGTGCTGTTCAATTGGCTATCCACTCAACCTGTTTTGCTCCTCATTTTCCTGTGCACACAACCCAGCCTTCAGAAATCATTGTAATCTCCACTACAGGATGTTCCATTCATTCACTGGGAATCTGGAATTCATCTGAATCTGCACTCCACGCAGGCTTTCGTTACACCACTGCTGAAAGTCGAAGTAATGCAATACTGGTTTTCAGTGGTCTGTTCACATTCGAAGCCGAGGCTTTTTACAGGCTATCCGCTCAACACTGGTCAGCTCTTCATTTTCGTGTCCCCACAATCCAGATTTCAGAAATCATTGCAATCTCCACTACAGAATGTTCCATTCATTCACTGCGAGTCTGGAGTTTATCTGATTCTCCACTCCCGCCTGGTTAACATTACACCACTTGTGAATGTCCAAGTAAGCCAATGCTGGTTTTCAGAGGCCTGTTCATACTCGCAGCCGTGCTGTTTAATTGACAATTCACTCCACCCTGTTCAGCTCTTCATTTTCCCACCACACTACCAGCCTTCAGAAATCTTTGTTATCTCCACTACAGAATGTTCCATTCATTCACTGCGAATCTGGAATTCATCTGACTCTCAACTCCACGCAGGTTTTCATTACACCACTGTTGAATGTCCAAGTAACCCAATGCTGGTTTTCAGCGGCCTGTTCATATTCGCAGCCCTGCTGTTTACTTGGCTATCGATTCAAGCCTGGTCAGCTCTTCATTTTCCTGTCCACACAACACAGGCTTCAGAAATCATTGGAATCTCCTCTACAGAATGTTCCATTCATTCACTGCGAATGTGGAATTCAACTGACTCTCCACTCCATGCAGGTTTTCCTTACACCACTGATGAATGTCCAAGTAACCCAATGCTGGTTTTCAGCTGCATGTTCACACTCGCAGCCATGCTATACAATTGGCTTTCCACTAAATCCTGATTAGTTCTTGATTTTCCTTCCACACGACCCAGCCTTCAGAAATCGTTGGAATCTCCACTAGAGAATGTTCCATTCATTCACTGCGAATCTGGAATTCCTCTGAACCTCCACTCCCGGCAGGTTTTCGTTACACCACTGTTGAATGTCCAAGTAACCCAATGTTTTAAGTGTTTTCTTCACAAGCGCAGTGGTGCTGTTCAATTGGCTATCCACTCAACCCTGGCCAGCTCTACATTTTCCTGTCCACACCACAGAGACTGGAGAAATCATTGTTATCTCCACTACAGAATGTTCCATTCATTCACAGCGAATCTGGAATTCATCTGAATCTCCACTCCCGGCAGGTTTTCGTGACACCACTGGTAAATATCCAAGTAAGCCAATGCTGGTTTTAAGTGGCCTGCTCATACTCTCAGCCGTGCTGTTCAATTTGCTATCCACTCAACCCTCTTCAGCTCCATTTTCCTGTCCACATAACCCAAACTTCAGAAACAATTGGTATCTCCTCCACAGAATGTTCCATTCATTGACGGCAAATCTGAAATTCATCTAATTCTCAACTCCCATCAGGTTTTCGTTACACCACTTGTGAATGTCCAATTAAGCCAAAGCTGGTTTTCAGTGGCCTGTTCTTACTACGAGACGTGCTGTTCATTTGGCTATCCATTCCACCCTGTTCAGCTCTACATTTTCGTGTCCACAAAACCCAGCCTTCAGAAATCATTGGAATCACCACTAGAGAATGTTCCATTCATTCACTGCGAATCTGGAATTCATCTGAATCTCCACTCCCGGCAGGTTTTCATTGCACCACTGCTGAATGTTCAAGTAACGCAATGATGGTTTTCAGCGGTCTATTCACACTCGAACCCGTGCTGTTCACGGTCTAGCGACTCAACACTGGTGAGTTCTTCTTTTTCCAGTTCAGACAATACAAACCTCAGAAACCATTGCAATCTACACTACAGAATGTTTCATTCATTCAGGCGAATCTTGAATTCATCTTGTTCTCCACTCCCAGCAGGTTTTCGTTTCACCACTGGTGAATGTCCAAGCAACCCAAGGCTGGTTTCAGCTGCGTGTTAACACTCGCAGCCGTGCTGTTCAATTGGCTATCCAGTGAACGCTGGTTAGCTCTTGATTTTCCTTCCACACACCGAGCCTTCAGAAATCATTCTTATCTCCACTTCAGAATGTTCCATTCGTTCCCTGCGAATCTGGAATTCCTCTGACTCTCCACACCAGGCAGATTTTCCTAACAACACTGGTGAATGACCAGGTAATCCAATGCTGGTTTTCAGCGGCTGTTCACACTCACAGCCTTGCTGTTCAATTGGCAATCCAGTCAAACCTAGTCAGCTCTTCATTTTCCTGTCCACACAACCCAGCGTTCAGAAATCATTGGAATCTCTACTACAGAAATTTCCATTCATTCACTGTGAATCTGGAAATACTCTGAATCTGCATTCCAGGAAGGCTTTCGTTACACCACTGATGAATGTCCAAGTAATGCAATGCTGCTTCTTAGTGGTCTGTTCACACTCGAAACCGTGCTGTTCATTGGCTATCCACTCAATATCGGTCAGCTCTTCAATATCCTGTCCAGACTATCCAGATTCCTAAATGTTGGCAATCACCACTACAGAATGTTCCATTCAATCACGCGAATCTGGAATTCATCAGAGTCTCCACTCCTGGAAGGTTTTCGTGACACCACTGGTAAATGTCCAAGGAAGACAATGCTGGTTTTAAGCCGCCTGCTAACACACTCAGCCGTGCTGTTCAATTTGCTATCCACCCAACCCTATTCAGCTCTACATTTTCCTGTCCTCATAACCCAACCTTCAGAAATAATTGGTATCTCCTCCACAGAATGTTCCGTTCATTCACTGCGAATCTTAAATTCATCTGACTCTCAACTCCCGGCGGGTTATCGTTACACCACTTGTGAATGTCCAAGTAAGCCAATGCTGGTTTTCAGTGGCCTGTTCATACTAAGAGACGTGCTGTTCATTTGGCTATCCACTCCACCCTGTTCAGCTCTACATTTTCGTGTCCACAAAACCCAGCCTTCAGAAATCATTGGAATCACCACTAGAGAATGTTCCATTCATTCACTGCGAATCTGGAATTCCTCTGAACCTCCACTCCTGGCAGGTTTTCGTTACGCCACTGGTGAATGTCCAAGTAACTCAATACTGGTTTTCAGAGGCATGTTCAACTCGCAGAAGTGCTGTTCAATGGGCTATCCACTCAATATTGGTCAGCTCTTCATTTTCCTCTCCACACAAACCAGCCTTCAGAAATCATTGGGCTCTCCACTACAGACTGTTCCATTCATTCACTGCGATTCTGCAATTCATCTGACTCTCCGCTCCAGGCAGGTTTTCATTACAGCACTGGTGAATGACCAAGTAATCCAATGCTGGTTTTCAGCCGCCTTTTCACACTCGCAGTGTGCTGTTCAATTGTCTATCCACTCAAACCTGGTCAGCCTTTCATTTTCTTTTCCACAATATCAGACTTCAGAAATCATTGGAATCGCCAGTACAGAATGTTCCATTCATTCACTGCCAATCTGGAATTCATCTGAATCTGCACTCCAGGTAGGCTTTCATTACACCACTTATGAATGTCCAAGTAACACAATGCTGGTTTTCAGCGGTCTGTTCACACTCTAAGCCCTGCTTTTTACTGGGTATCCACACAACTGTGGTCAGCTCTTCATTTTCATGTCCAAACAATCCAGACTTGAGAAATCATTGCAATCTCCAGTACAGAATGTTCCATTCATTCACTGCGAATCTGGAATTCAACTGAATCTCCACTACCTGCAGATTTATCTTACACCACTTGTGAATGTCCAAGTAAAACAATGCTGGTTTTCAGAGGCCTGTTCATGTTCGCAGTCGTGCTGTTCAATTGGCTATCCACTCAACCTGTTTTGCTCCTCATTTTCCTGTGCACACAACCCAGCCTTCAGAAATCATTGTAATCTCCACTACAGGATGTTCCATTCATTCACTGGGAATCTGGAATTCATCTGAATCTGCACTCCACGCAGGCTTTCGTTACACCACTGCTGAAAGTCGAAGTAATGCAATACTGGTTTTCAGTGGTCTGTTCACATTCGAAGCCGAGGCTTTTTACAGGCTATCCACTCAACACTGGTCAGCTCTTCATTTTCGTGTCCCCACAATCCAGATTTCAGAAATCATTGCAATCTCCACTACAGAATGTTCCATTCATTCACTGCGAGTCTGGAGTTTATCTGATTCTCCACTCCCGCCTGGTTAACATTACACCACTTGTGAATGTCCAAGTAAGCCAATGCTGGTTTTCAGAGGCCTGTTCATACTCGCAGCCGTGCTGTTTAATTGACAATTCACTCCACCCTGTTCAGCTCTTCATTGTCCCACCACACTACCAGCCTTCAGAAATCTTTGTTATCTCCACTACAGAATGTTCCATTCATTCACTGCGAATCTGGAATTCATCTGACTCTCAACTCCACGCAGGTTTTCATTACACCACTGTTGAATGTCCAAGTAACCCAATGCCGGTTTTCAGCGGCCTGTTCATATTCGCAGCCCTGCTGTTTACTTGGCTATCGATTCAAGCCTGGTCAGCTCTTCATTTTCCTGTCCACACAACACAGGCTTCAGAAATCATTGGAATCTCCTCTACAGAATGTTCCATTCATTCACTGCGAATGTGGAATTCAACTGACTCTCCACTCCATGCAGGTTTTCCTTACACCACTGATGAATGTCCAAGTAACCCAATGCTGGTTTTCAGCTGCATGTTCACACTCGCAGCCATGCTATACAATTGGCTTTCCACTAAATCCTGATTAGTTCTTGATTTTCCTTCCACACGACCCAGCCTTCAGAAATCGTTGGAATCTCCACTAGAGAATGTTCCATTCATTCACTGCGAATCTGGAATTCCTCTGAACCTCCACTCCCGGCAGGTTTTCGTTACACCACTGTTGAATGTCCAAGTAACCCAATGTTTTAAGTGTTTTCTTCACAAGCGCAGTGGTGCTGTTCAATTGGCTATCCACTCAACCCTGGCCAGCTCTACATTTTCCTGTCCACACCACAGAGACTGGAGAAATCATTGTTATCTCCACTACAGAATGTTCCATTCATTCACAGCGAATCTGGAATTCATCTGAATCTCCACTCCCGGCAGGTTTTCGTGACACCACTGGTAAATATCCAAGTAAGCCAATGCTGGTTTTAAGTGGCCTGCTCATACTCTCAGCCGTGCTGTTCAATTTGCTATCCACTCAACCCTCTTCAGCTCCATTTTCCTGTCCACATAACCCAAACTTCAGAAACAATTGGTATCTCCTCCACAGAATGTTCCATTCATTGACGGCAAATCTGAAATTCATCTAATTCTCAACTCCCGTCAGGTTTTCGTTACACCACTTGTGAATGTCCAATTAAGCCAAAGCTGGTTTTCAGTGGCCTGTTCTTACTACGAGACGTGCTGTTCATTTGGCTATCCATTCCACCCTGTTCAGCTCTACATTTTCGTGTCCACAAAACCCAGCCTTCAGAAATCATTGGAATCACCACTAGAGAATGTTCCATTCATTCACTGCGAATCTGGAATTCATCTGAATCTCCACTCCCGGCAGGTTTTCATTGCACCACTGCTGAATGTTCAAGTAACGCAATGATGGTTTTCAGCGGTCTATTCACACTCGAACCCGTGCTGTTCACGGTCTAGCGACTCAACACTGGTGAGTTCTTCTTTTTCCAGTTCAGACAATACAAACCTCAGAAACCATTGCAATCTACACTACAGAATGTTTCATTCATTCACGCGAATCTTGAATTCATCTTGTTCTCCACTCCCAGCAGGTTTTCGTTTCACCACTGGTGAATGTCCAAGCAACCCAAGGCTGGTTTCAGCTGCGTGTTAACACTCGCAGCCGTGCTGTTCAATTGGCTATCCAGTGAACGCTGGTTAGCTCTTGATTTTCCTTCCACACACCGAGCCTTCAGAAATCATTCTTATCTCCACTTCAGAATGTTCCATTCGTTCCCTGCGAATCTGGAATTCCTCTGACTCTCCACACCAGGCAGATTTTCCTAACAACACTGGTGAATGACCAGGTAATCCAATGCTGGTTTTCAGCGGCTGGTCACACTCACAGCCTTGCTGTTCAATTGGCAATCCAGTCAAACCTAGTCAGCTCTTCATTTTCCTGTCCACACAACCCAGCGTTCAGAAATCATTGGAATCTCTACTACAGAAATTTCCATTCATTCACTGTGAATCTGGAAATACTCTGAATCTGCATTCCAGGAAGGCTTTCGTTACACCACTGATGAATGTCCAAGTAATGCAATGCTGCTTCTTAGTGGTCTGTTCACACTCGAAACCGTGCTGTTCATTGTCTATCCACTCAATATCGGTCAGCTCTTCAATATCCTGTCCAGACTATCCAGATTCCTAAATGTTGGCAATCACCACTACAGAATGTTCCATTCAATCACGCGAATCTGGAATTCATCAGAGTCTCCACTCCTGGAAGGTTTTCGTGACACCACTGGTAAATGTCCAAGGAAGACAATGCTGGTTTTAAGCCGCCTGCTAACACACTCAGCCGTGCTGTTCAATTTGCTATCCACCCAACCCTATTCAGCTCTACATTTTCCTGTCCTCATAACCCAACCTTCAGAAATAATTGGTATCTCCTCCACAGAATGTTCCGTTCATTCACTGCGAATCTTAAATTCATCTGACTCTCAACTCCCGGCGGGTTATCGTTACACCACTTGTGAATGTCCAAGTAAGCCAATGCTGGTTTTCAGTGGCCTGTTCATACTAAGAGACGTGCTGTTCATTTGGCTATCCACTCCACCCTGTTCAGCTCTACATTCTCGTGTCCACAAAACCCAGCCTTCAGAAATCATTGGAATCACCACTAGAGAATGTTCCATTCATTCACTGCGAATCTGGAATTCCTCTGAACCTCCACTCCTGGCAGGTTTTCGTTACGCCACTGGTGAATGTCCAAGTAACTCAATACTGGTTTTCAGAGGCATGTTCAACTCGCAGAAGTGCTGTTCAATGGGCTATCCACTCAATATTGGTCAGCTCTTCATTTTCCTCTCCACACAAACCAGCCTTCAGAAATCATTGGGCTCTCCACTACAGACTGTTCCATTCATTCACTGCGATTCTGCAATTCATCTGACTCTCCGCTCCAGGCAGGTTTTCATTACAGCACTGGTGAATGACCAAGTAATCCAATGCTGGTTTTCAGCCGCCTTTTCACACTCGCAGTGTGCTGTTCAATTGTCTATCCACTCAAACCTGGTCAGCCTTTCATTTTCTTTTCCACAATATCAGACTTCAGAAATCATTGGAATCGCCAGTACAGAATGTTCCATTCATTCACTGCCAATCTGGAATTCATCTGAATCTGCTCTCCAGGTAGGCTTTCATTACACCACTTATGAATGTCCAAGTAACACAATGCTGGTTTTCAGCGGTCTGTTCACACTCTAAGCCCTGCTTTTTACTGGGTATCCACACAACTGTGGTCAGCTCTTCATTTTCATGTCCAAACAATCCAGACTTGAGAAATCATTGCAATCTCCAGTACAGAATGTTCCATTCATTCACTGCGAATCTGGAATTCAACTGAATCTCCACTACCTGCAGATTTATCTTACACCACTTGTGAATGTCCAAGTAAAACAATGCTGGTTTTCAGAGGCCTGTTCATGTTCGCAGTCGTGCTGTTCAATTGGCTATCCACTCAACCTGTTTTGCTCCTCATTTTCCTGTGCACACAACCCAGCCTTCAGAAATCATTGTAATCTCCACTACAGGATGTTCCATTCATTCACTGGGAATCTGGAATTCATCTGAATCTGCACTCCACGCAGGCTTTCGTTACACCACTGCTGAAAGTCGAAGTAATGCAATACTGGTTTTCAGTGGTCTGTTCACATTCGAAGCCGAGGCTTTTTACAGGCTATCCACTCAACACTGGTCAGCTCTTCATTTTCGTGTCCCCACAATCCAGATTTCAGAAATCATTGCAATCTCCACTACAGAATGTTCCATTCATTCACTGCGAGTCTGGAGTTTATCTGATTCTCCACTCCCGCCTGGTTAACATTACACCACTTGTGAATGTCCAAGTAAGCCAATGCTGGTTTTCAGAGGCCTGTTCATACTCGCAGCCGTGCTGTTTAATTGACAATTCACTCCACCCTGTTCAGCTCTTCATTGTCCCACCACACTACCAGCCTTCAGAAATCTTTGTTATCTCCACTACAGAATGTTCCATTCATTCACTGCGAATCTGGAATTCATCTGACTCTCAACTCCACGCAGGTTTTCTTTACACCACTCTTGAATGTCCAAGTAACCCAATGCTGGTTTTCAGCGGCCTGTTCATATTCGCAGCCCTGCTGTTTACTTGGCTATCGATTCAAGCCTGGTCAGCTCTTCATTTTCCTGTCCACACAACACAGGCTTCAGAAATCATTGGAATCTCCTCTACAGAATGTTCCATTCATTCACTGCGAATGTGGAATTCAACTGACTCTCCACTCCATGCAGGTTTTCCTTACACCACTGATGAATGTCCAAGTAACCCAATGCTGGTTTTCAGCTGCATGTTCACACTCGCAGCCATGCTATACAATTGGCTTTCCACTAAATCCTGATTAGTTCTTGATTTTCCTTCCACACGACCCAGCCTTCAGAAATCGTTGGAATCTCCACTAGAGAATGTTCCATTCATTCACTGCGAATCTGGAATTCCTCTGAACCTCCACTCCCGGCAGGTTTTCGTTACACCACTGTTGAATGTCCAAGTAACCCAATGTTTTAAGTGTTTTCTTCACAAGCGCAGTGGTGCTGTTCAATTGGCTATCCACTCAACCCTGGCCAGCTCTACATTTTCCTGTCCACACCACAGAGACTGGAGAAATCATTGTTATCTCCACTACAGAATGTTCCATTCATTCACAGCGAATCTGGAATTCATCTGAATCTCCACTCCCGGCAGGTTTTCGTGACACCACTGGTAAATATCCAAGTAAGCCAATGCTGGTTTTAAGTGGCCTGCTCATACTCTCAGCCGTGCTGTTCAATTTGCTATCCACTCAACCCTCTTCAGCTCCATTTTCCTGTCCACATAACCCAAACTTCAGAAACAATTGGTATCTCCTCCACAGAATGTTCCATTCATTGACGGCAAATCTGAAATTCATCTAATTCTCAACTCCCGTCAGGTTTTCGTTACACCACTTGTGAATGTCCAATTAAGCCAAAGCTGGTTTTCAGTGGCCTGTTCTTACTACGAGACGTGCTGTTCATTTGGCTATCCATTCCACCCTGTTCAGCTCTACATTTTCGTGTCCACAAAACCCAGCCTTCAGAAATCATTGGAATCACCACTAGAGAATGTTCCATTCATTCACTGCGAATCTGGAATTCATCTGAATCTCCACTCCCGGCAGGTTTTCATTGCACCACTGCTGAATGTTCAAGTAACGCAATGATGGTTTTCAGCGGTCTATTCACACTCGAACCCGTGCTGTTCACGGTCTAGCGACTCAACACTGGTGAGTTCTTCTTTTTCCAGTTCAGACAATACAAACCTCAGAAACCATTGCAATCTACACTACAGAATGTTTCATTCATTCACGCGAATCTTGAATTCATCTTGTTCTCCACTCCCAGCAGGTTTTCGTTTCACCACTGGTGAATGTCCAAGCAACCCAAGGCTGGTTTCAGCTGCGTGTTAACACTCGCAGCCGTGCTGTTCAATTGGCTATCCAGTGAACGCTGGTTAGCTCTTGATTTTCCTTCCACACACCGAGCCTTCAGAAATCATTCTTATCTCCACTTCAGAATGTTCCATTCGTTCCCTGCGAATCTGGAATTCCTCTGACTCTCCACACCAGGCAGATTTTCCTAACAACACTGGTGAATGACCAGGTAATCCAATGCTGGTTTTCAGCGGCTGTTCACACTCACAGCCTTGCTGTTCAATTGGCAATCCAGTCAAACCTAGTCAGCTCTTCATTTTCCTGTCCACACAACCCAGCGTTCAGAAATCATTGGAATCTCTACTACAGAAATTTCCATTCATTCACTGTGAATCTGGAAATACTCTGAATCTGCATTCCAGGAAGGCTTTCGTTACACCACTGATGAATGTCCAAGTAATGCAATGCTGCTTCTTAGTGGTCTGTTCACACTCGAAACCGTGCTGTTCATTGGCTATCCACTCAATATCGGTCAGCTCTTCAATATCCTGTCCAGACTATCCAGATTCCTAAATGTTGGCAATCACCACTACAGAATGTTCCATTCAATCACGCGAATCTGGAATTCATCAGAGTCTCCACTCCTGGAAGGTTTTCGTGACACCACTGGTAAATGTCCAAGGAAGACAATGCTGGTTTTAAGCCGCCTGCTAACACACTCAGCCGTGCTGTTCAATTTGCTATCCACCCAACCCTATTCAGCTCTACATTTTCCTGTCCTCATAACCCAACCTTCAGAAATAATTGGTATCTCCTCCACAGAATGTTCCGTTCATTCACTGCGAATCTTAAATTCATCTGACTCTCAACTCCCGGCGGGTTATCGTTACACCACTTGTGAATGTCCAAGTAAGCCAATGCTGGTTTTCAGTGGCCTGTTCATACTAAGAGACGT
Organism: Sorex fumeus; assembly: GCF_029834395.1. NCBI lineage: Eukaryota > Metazoa > Chordata > Mammalia > Eulipotyphla > Soricidae > Sorex > Sorex fumeus. The sequence continues at coordinate 94,062 of NW_026606088.1, read as the reverse complement.
GCTGTTCATTTGGCTATCCACTCCACCCTGTTCAGCTCTACATTCTCGTGTCCACAAAACCCAGCCTTCAGAAATCATTGGAATCACCACTAGAGAATGTTCCATTCATTCACTGCGAATCTGGAATTCCTCTGAACCTCCACTCCTGGCAGGTTTTCGTTACGCCACTGGTGAATGTCCAAGTAACTCAATACTGGTTTTCAGAGGCATGTTCAACTCGCAGAAGTGCTGTTCAATGGGCTATCCACTCAATATTGGTCAGCTCTTCATTTTCCTCTCCACACAAACCAGCCTTCAGAAATCATTGGGCTCTCCACTACAGACTGTTCCATTCATTCACTGCGATTCTGCAATTCATCTGACTCTCCGCTCCAGGCAGGTTTTCATTACAGCACTGGTGAATGACCAAGTAATCCAATGCTGGTTTTCAGCCGCCTTTTCACACTCGCAGTGTGCTGTTCAATTGTCTATCCACTCAAACCTGGTCAGCCTTTCATTTTCTTTTCCACAATATCAGACTTCAGAAATCATTGGAATCGCCAGTACAGAATGTTCCATTCATTCACTGCCAATCTGGAATTCATCTGAATCTGCACTCCAGGTAGGCTTTCATTACACCACTTATGAATGTCCAAGTAACACAATGCTGGTTTTCAGCGGTCTGTTCACACTCTAAGCCCTGCTTTTTACTGGGTATCCACACAACTGTGGTCAGCTCTTCATTTTCATGTCCAAACAATCCAGACTTGAGAAATCATTGCAATCTCCAGTACAGAATGTTCCATTCATTCACTGCGAATCTGGAATTCAACTGAATCTCCACTACCTGCAGATTTATCTTACACCACTTGTGAATGTCCAAGTAAAACAATGCTGGTTTTCAGAGGCCTGTTCATGTTCGCAGTCGTGCTGTTCAATTGGCTATCCACTCAACCTGTTTTGCTCCTCATTTTCCTGTGCACACAACCCAGCCTTCAGAAATCATTGTAATCTCCACTACAGGATGTTCCATTCATTCACTGGGAATCTGGAATTCATCTGAATCTGCACTCCACGCAGGCTTTCGTTACACCACTGCTGAAAGTCGAAGTAATGCAATACTGGTTTTCAGTGGTCTGTTCACATTCGAAGCCGAGGCTTTTTACAGGCTATCCACTCAACACTGGTCAGCTCTTCATTTTCGTGTCCCCACAATCCAGATTTCAGAAATCATTGCAATCTCCACTACAGAATGTTCCATTCATTCACTGCGAGTCTGGAGTTTATCTGATTCTCCACTCCCGCCTGGTTAACATTACACCACTTGTGAATGTCCAAGTAAGCCAATGCTGGTTTTCAGAGGCCTGTTCATACTCGCAGCCGTGCTGTTTAATTGACAATTCACTCCACCCTGTTCAGCTCTTCATTGTCCCACCACACTACCAGCCTTCAGAAATCTTTGTTATCTCCACTACAGAATGTTCCATTCATTCACTGCGAATCTGGAATTCATCTGACTCTCAACTCCACGCAGGTTTTCATTACACCACTGTTGAATGTCCAAGTAACCCAATGCTGGTTTTCAGCGGCCTGTTCATATTCGCAGCCCTGCTGTTTACTTGGCTATCGATTCAAGCCTGGTCAGCTCTTCATTTTCCTGTCCACACAACACAGGCTTCAGAAATCATTGGAATCTCCTCTACAGAATGTTCCATTCATTCACTGCGAATGTGGAATTCAACTGACTCTCCACTCCATGCAGGTTTTCCTTACACCACTGATGAATGTCCAAGTAACCCAATGCTGGTTTTCAGCTGCATGTTCACACTCGCAGCCATGCTATACAATTGGCTTTCCACTAAATCCTGATTAGTTCTTGATTTTCCTTCCACACGACCCAGCCTTCAGAAATCGTTGGAATCTCCACTAGAGAATGTTCCATTCATTCACTGCGAATCTGGAATTCCTCTGAACCTCCACTCCCGGCAGGTTTTCGTTACACCACTGTTGAATGTCCAAGTAACCCAATGTTTTAAGTGTTTTCTTCACAAGCGCAGTGGTGCTGTTCAATTGGCTATCCACTCAACCCTGGCCAGCTCTACATTTTCCTGTCCACACCACAGAGACTGGAGAAATCATTGTTATCTCCACTACAGAATGTTCCATTCATTCACAGCGAATCTGGAATTCATCTGAATCTCCACTCCCGGCAGGTTTTCGTGACACCACTGGTAAATATCCAAGTAAGCCAATGCTGCTTTTAAGTGGCCTGCTCATACTCTCAGCCGTGCTGTTCAATTTGCTATCCACTCAACCTTCTTCAGCTCCATTTTCCTGTCCACATAACCCAAACTTCAGAAACAATTGGTATCTCCTCCACAGAATTTTCCATTCATTGACGGCAAATCTGAAATTCATCTAATTCTCAACTCCCGTCAGGTTTTCGTTACACCACTTGTGAATGTCCAATTAAGCCAAAGCTGGTTTTCAGTGGCCTGTTCTTACTACGAGACGTGCTGTTCATTTGGCTATCCATTCCACCCTGTTCAGCTCTACATTTTCGTGTCCACAAAACCCAGCCTTCAGAAATCATTGGAATCACCACTAGAGAATGTTCCATTCATTCACTGCGAATCTGGAATTCATCTGAATCTCCACTCCCGGCAGGTTTTCATTGCACCACTGCTGAATGTTCAAGTAACGCAATGATGGTTTTCAGCGGTCTATTCACACTCGAACCCGTGCTGTTCACGGTCTAGCGACTCAACACTGGTGAGTTCTTCTTTTTCCAGTTCAGACAATACAAACCTCAGAAACCATTGCAATCTACACTACAGAATGTTTCATTCATTCACGCGAATCTTGAATTCATCTTGTTCTCCACTCCCAGCAGGTTTTCGTTTCACCACTGGTGAATGTCCAAGCAACCCAAGGCTGGTTTCAGCTGCGTGTTAACACTCGCAGCCGTGCTGTTCAATTGGCTATCCAGTGAACGCTGGTTAGCTCTTGATTTTCCTTCCACACACCGAGCCTTCAGAAATCATTCTTATCTCCACTTCAGAATGTTCCATTCGTTCCCTGCGAATCTGGAATTCCTCTGACTCTCCACACCAGGCAGATTTTCCTAACAACACTGGTGAATGACCAGGTAATCCAATGCTGGTTTTCAGCGGCTGGTCACACTCACAGCCTTGCTGTTCAATTGGCAATCCAGTCAAACCTAGTCAGCTCTTCATTTTCCTGTCCACACAACCCAGCGTTCAGAAATCATTGGAATCTCTACTACAGAAATTTCCATTCATTCACTGTGAATCTGGAAATACTCTGAATCTGCATTCCAGGAAGGCTTTCGTTACACCACTGATGAATGTCCAAGTAATGCAATGCTGCTTCTTAGTGGTCTGTTCACACTCGAAACCGTGCTGTTCATTGGCTATCCACTCAATATCGGTCAGCTCTTCAATATCCTGTCCAGACTATCCAGATTCCTAAATGTTGGCAATCACCACTACAGAATGTTCCATTCAATCACGCGAATCTGGAATTCATCAGAGTCTCCACTCCTGGAAGGTTTTCGTGACACCACTGGTAAATGTCCAAGGAAGACAATGCTGGTTTTAAGCCGCCTGCTAACACACTCAGCCGTGCTGTTCAATTTGCTATCCACCCAACCCTATTCAGCTCTACATTTTCCTGTCCTCATAACCCAACCTTCAGAAATAATTGGTATCTCCTCCACAGAATGTTCCGTTCATTCACTGCGAATCTTAAATTCATCTGACTCTCAACTCCCGGCGGGTTATCGTTACACCACTTGTGAATGTCCAAGTAAGCCAATGCTGGTTTTCAGTGGCCTGTTCATACTAAGAGACGTGCTGTTCATTTGGCTATCCACTCCACCCTGTTCAGCTCTACATTCTCGTGTCCACAAAACCCAGCCTTCAGAAATCATTGGAATCACCACTAGAGAATGTTCCATTCATTCACTGCGAATCTGGAATTCCTCTGAACCTCCACTCCTGGCAGGTTTTCGTTACGCCACTGGTGAATGTCCAAGTAACTCAATACTGGTTTTCAGAGGCATGTTCAACTCGCAGAAGTGCTGTTCAATGGGCTATCCACTCAATATTGGTCAGCTCTTCATTTTCCTCTCCACACAAACCAGCCTTCAGAAATCATTGGGCTCTCCACTACAGACTGTTCCATTCATTCACTGCGATTCTGCAATTCATCTGACTCTCCGCTCCAGGCAGGTTTTCATTACAGCACTGGTGAATGACCAAGTAATCCAATGCTGGTTTTCAGCCGCCTTTTCACACTCGCAGTGTGCTGTTCAATTGTCTATCCACTCAAACCTGGTCAGCCTTTCATTTTCTTTTCCACAATATCAGACTTCAGAAATCATTGGAATCGCCAGTACAGAATGTTCCATTCATTCACTGCCAATCTGGAATTCATCTGAATCTGCACTCCAGGTAGGCTTTCATTACACCACTTATGAATGTCCAAGTAACACAATGCTGGTTTTCAGCGGTCTGTTCACACTCTAAGCCCTGCTTTTTACTGGGTATCCACACAACTGTGGTCAGCTCTTCATTTTCATGTCCAAACAATCCAGACTTGAGAAATCATTGCAATCTCCAGTACAGAATGTTCCATTCATTCACTGCGAATCTGGAATTCAACTGAATCTCCACTACCTGCAGATTTATCTTACACCACTTGTGAATGTCCAAGTAAAACAATGCTGGTTTTCAGAGGCCTGTTCATGTTCGCAGTCGTGCTGTTCAATTGGCTATCCACTCAACCTGTTTTGCTCCTCATTTTCCTGTGCACACAACCCAGCCTTCAGAAATCATTGTAATCTCCACTACAGGATGTTCCATTCATTCACTGGGAATCTGGAATTCATCTGAATCTGCACTCCACGCAGGCTTTCGTTACACCACTGCTGAAAGTCGAAGTAATGCAATACTGGTTTTCAGTGGTCTGTTCACATTCGAAGCCGAGGCTTTTTACAGGCTATCCACTCAACACTGGTCAGCTCTTCATTTTCGTGTCCCCACAATCCAGATTTCAGAAATCATTGCAATCTCCACTACAGAATGTTCCATTCATTCACTGCGAGTCTGGAGTTTATCTGATTCTCCACTCCCGCCTGGTTAACATTACACCACTTGTGAATGTCCAAGTAAGCCAATGCTGGTTTTCAGAGGCCTGTTCATACTCGCAGCCGTGCTGTTTAATTGACAATTCACTCCACCCTGTTCAGCTCTTCATTGTCCCACCACACTACCAGCCTTCAGAAATCTTTGTTATCTCCACTACAGAATGTTCCATTCATTCACTGCGAATCTGGAATTCATCTGACTCTCAACTCCACGCAGGTTTTCATTACACCACTGTTGAATGTCCAAGTAACCCAATGCCGGTTTTCAGCGGCCTGTTCATATTCGCAGCCCTGCTGTTTACTTGGCTATCGATTCAAGCCTGGTCAGCTCTTCATTTTCCTGTCCACACAACACAGGCTTCAGAAATCATTGGAATCTCCTCTACAGAATGTTCCATTCATTCACTGCGAATGTGGAATTCAACTGACTCTCCACTCCATGCAGGTTTTCCTTACACCACTGATGAATGTCCAAGTAACCCAATGCTGGTTTTCAGCTGCATGTTCACACTCGCAGCCATGCTATACAATTGGCTTTCCACTAAATCCTGATTAGTTCTTGATTTTCCTTCCACACGACCCAGCCTTCAGAAATCGTTGGAATCTCCACTAGAGAATGTTCCATTCATTCACTGCGAATCTGGAATTCCTCTGAACCTCCACTCCCGGCAGGTTTTCGTTACACCACTGTTGAATGTCCAAGTAACCCAATGTTTTAAGTGTTTTCTTCACAAGCGCAGTGGTGCTGTTCAATTGGCTATCCACTCAACCCTGGCCAGCTCTACATTTTCCTGTCCACACCACAGAGACTGGAGAAATCATTGTTATCTCCACTACAGAATGTTCCATTCATTCACAGCGAATCTGGAATTCATCTGAATCTCCACTCCCGGCAGGTTTTCGTGACACCACTGGTAAATATCCAAGTAAGCCAATGCTGGTTTTAAGTGGCCTGCTCATACTCTCAGCCGTGCTGTTCAATTTGCTATCCACTCAACCCTCTTCAGCTCCATTTTCCTGTCCACATAACCCAAACTTCAGAAACAATTGGTATCTCCTCCACAGAATGTTCCATTCATTGACGGCAAATCTGAAATTCATCTAATTCTCAACTCCCGTCAGGTTTTCGTTCCACCACTTGTGAATGTCCAATTAAGCCAAAGCTGGTTTTCAGTGGCCTGTTCTTACTACGAGACGTGCTGTTCATTTGGCTATCCATTCCACCCTGTTCAGCTCTACATTTTCGTGTCCACAAAACCCAGCCTTCAGAAATCATTGGAATCACCACTAGAGAATGTTCCATTCATTCACTGCGAATCTGGAATTCATCTGAATCTCCACTCCCGGCAGGTTTTCATTGCACCACTGCTGAATGTTCAAGTAACGCAATGATGGTTTTCAGCGGTCTATTCACACTCGAACCCGTGCTGTTCACGGTCTAGCGACTCAACACTGGTGAGTTCTTCTTTTTCCAGTTCAGACAATACAAACCTCAGAAACCATTGCAATCTACACTACAGAATGTTTCATTCATTCAGGCGAATCTTGAATTCATCTTGTTCTCCACTCCCAGCAGGTTTTCGTTTCACCACTGGTGAATGTCCAAGCAACCCAAGGCTGGTTTCAGCTGCGTGTTAACACTCGCAGCCGTGCTGTTCAATTGGCTATCCAGTGAACGCTGGTTAGCTCTTGATTTTCCTTCCACACACCGAGCCTTCAGAAATCATTCTTATCTCCACTTCAGAATGTTCCATTCGTTCCCTGCGAATCTGGAATTCCTCTGACTCTCCACACCAGGCAGATTTTCCTAACAACACTGGTGAATGACCAGGTAATCCAATGCTGGTTTTCAGCGGCTGTTCACACTCACAGCCTTGCTGTTCAATTGGCAATCCAGTCAAACCTAGTCAGCTCTTCATTTTCCTGTCCACACAACCCAGCGTTCAGAAATCATTGGAATCTCTACTACAGAACTTTCCATTCATTCACTGTGAATCTGGAAATACTCTGAATCTGCATTCCAGGAAGGCTTTCGTTACACCACTGATGAATGTCCAAGTAATGCAATGCTGCTTCTTAGTGGTCTGTTCACACTCGAAACCGTGCTGTTCATTGGCTATCCACTCAATATCGGTCAGCTCTTCAATATCCTGTCCAGACTATCCAGATTCCTAAATGTTGGCAATCACCACTACAGAATGTTCCATTCAATCACGCGAATCTGGAATTCATCAGAGTCTCCACTCCTGGAAGGTTTTCGTGACACCACTGGTAAATGTCCAAGGAAGACAATGCTGGTTTTAAGCCGCCTGCTAACACACTCAGCCGTGCTGTTCAATTTGCTATCCACCCAACCCTATTCAGCTCTACATTTTCCTGTCCTCATAACCCAACCTTCAGAAATAATTGGTATCTCCTCCACAGAATGTTCCGTTCATTCACTGCGAATCTTAAATTCATCTGACTCTCAACTCCCGGCGGGTTATCGTTACACCACTTGTGAATGTCCAAGTAAGCCAATGCTGGTTTTCAGTGGCCTGTTCATACTAAGAGACGTGCTGTTCATTTGGCTATCCACTCCACCCTGTTCAGCTCTACATTCTCGTGTCCACAAAACCCAGCCTTCAGAAATCATTGGAATCACCACTAGAGAATGTTCCATTCATTCACTGCGAATCTGGAATTCATCTGAACCTCCACTCCTGGCAGGTTTTCGTTACGCCACTGGTGAATGTCCAAGTAACTCAATACTGGTTTTCAGAGGCATGTTCAACTCGCAGAAGTGCTGTTCAATGGGCTATCCACTCAATATTGGTCAGCTCTTCATTTTCCTCTCCACACAAACCAGCCTTCAGAAATCATTGGGCTCTCCACTACAGACTGTTCCATTCATTCACTGCGATTCTGCAATTCATCTGACTCTCCGCTCCAGGCAGGTTTTCATTACAGCACTGGTGAATGACCAAGTAATCCAATGCTGGTTTTCAGCCGCCTTTTCACACTCGCAGTGTGCTGTTCAATTGTCTATCCACTCAAACCTGGTCAGCCTTTCATTTTCTTTTCCACAATATCAGACTTCAGAAATCATTGGAATCGCCAGTACAGAATGTTCCATTCATTCACTGCCAATCTGGAATTCATCTGAATCTGCACTCCAGGTAGGCTTTCATTACACCACTTATGAATGTCCAAGTAACACAATGCTGGTTTTCAGCGGTCTGTTCACACTCTAAGCCCTGCTTTTTACTGGGTATCCACACAACTGTGGTCAGCTCTTCATTTTCATGTCCAAACAATCCAGACTTGAGAAATCATTGCAATCTCCAGTACAGAATGTTCCATTCATTCACTGCGAATCTGGAATTCAACTGAATCTCCACTACCTGCAGATTTATCTTACACCACTTGTGAATGTCCAAGTAAAACAATGCTGGTTTTCAGAGGCCTGTTCATGTTCGCAGTCGTGCTGTTCAATTGGCTATCCACTCAACCTGTTTTGCTCCTCATTTTCCTGTGCACACAACCCAGCCTTCAGAAATCATTGTAATCTCCACTACAGGATGTTCCATTCATTCACTGGGAATCTGGAATTCATCTGAATCTGCACTCCACGCAGGCTTTCGTTACACCACTGCTGAAAGTCGAAGTAATGCAATACTGGTTTTCAGTGGTCTGTTCACATTCGAAGCCGAGGCTTTTTACAGGCTATCCACTCAACACTGGTCAGCTCTTCATTTTCGTGTCCCCACAATCCAGATTTCAGAAATCATTGCAATCTCCACTACAGAATGTTCCATTCATTCACTGCGAGTCTGGAGTTTATCTGATTCTCCACTCCCGCCTGGTTAACATTACACCACTTGTGAATGTCCAAGTAAGCCAATGCTGGTTTTCAGAGGCCTGTTCATACTCGCAGCCGTGCTGTTTAATTGACAATTCACTCCACCCTGTTCAGCTCTTCATTGTCCCACCACACTACCAGCCTTCAGAAATCTTTGTTATCTCCACTACAGAATGTTCCATTCATTCACTGCGAATCTGGAATTCATCTGACTCTCAACTCCACGCAGGTTTTCATTACACCACTGTTGAATGTCCAAGTAACCCAATGCTGGTTTTCAGCGGCCTGTTCATATTCGCAGCCCTGCTGTTTACTTGGCTATCGATTCAAGCCTGGTCAGCTCTTCATTTTCCTGTCCACACAACACAGGCTTAAGAAATCATTGGAATCTCCTCTACAGAATGTTCCATTCATTCACTGCGAATGTGGAATTCAACTGACTCTCCACTCCATGCAGGTTTTACTTACACCACTGATGAATGTCCAAGTAACCCAATGCTGGTTTTCAGCTGCATGTTCACACTCGCAGCCATGCTATACAATTGGCTTTCCACTAAATCCTGATTAGTTCTTGATTTTCCTTCCACACGACCCAGCCTTCAGAAATCGTTGGAATCTCCACTAGAGAATGTTCCATTCATTCACTGCGAATCTGGAATTCCTCTGAACCTCCACTCCCGGCAGGTTTTCGTTACACCACTGTTGAATGTCCAAGTAACCCAATGTTTTAAGTGTTTTCTTCACAAGCGCAGTGGTGCTGTTCAATTGGCTATCCACTCAACCCTGGCCAGCTCTACATTTTCCTGTCCACACCACAGAGACTGGAGAAATCATTGTTATCTCCACTACAGAATGTTCCATTCATTCACAGCGAATCTGGAATTCATCTGAATCTCCACTCCCGGCAGGTTTTCGTGACACCACTGGTAAATATCCAAGTAAGCCAATGCTGGTTTTAAGTGGCCTGCTCATACTCTCAGCCGTGCTGTTCAATTTGCTATCCACTCAACCCTCTTCAGCTCCATTTTCCTGTCCACATAACCCAAACTTCAGAAACAATTGGTATCTCCTCCACAGAATGTTCCATTCATTGACGGCAAATCTGAAATTCATCTAATTCTCAACTCCCGTCAGGTTTTCGTTACACCACTTGTGAATGTCCAATGAAGCCAAAGCTGGTTTTCAGTGGCCTGTTCTTACTACGAGACGTGCTGTTCATTTGGCTATCCATTCCACCCTGTTCAGCTCTACATTTTCGTGTCCACAAAACCCAGCCTTCAGAAATCATTGGAATCACCACTAGAGAATGTTCCATTCAATCACGCGAATCTGGAATTCATCAGAGTCTCCAATCCTGAAAGGTTTTCGTGACACCACTGGTAAATGTCCAAGGAAGACAATGCTGGTTTTAAGCCGCCTGCTAACACACTCAGCCGTGCTGTTCAATTTGCTATCCACCCAACCCTATTCAGCTCTACATTTTCCTGTCCTCATAACCCAACCTTCAGAAATAATTGGTATCTCCTCCACAGAATGTTCCGTTCATTCACTGCGAATCTTAAATTCATCTGACTCTCAACTCCCGGCGGGTTATCGTTACACCACTTGTGAATGTCCAAGTAAGCCAATGCTGGTTTTCAGTGGCCTGTTCATACTAAGAGACGTGCTGTTCATTTGGCTATCCACTCCACCCTGTTCAGCTCTACATTTTCGTGTCCACAAAACCCAGCCTTCAGAAATCATTGGAATCACCACTAGAGAATGTTCCATTCATTCACTGCGAATCTGGAATTCATCTGAACCTCCACTCCCGGCAGGTTTTCGTTACGCCACTGGTGAATGTCCAAGTAACTCAATACTGGTTTTCAGAGGCATGTTCAACTCGCAGAAGTGCTGTTCAATGGGCTATCCACTCAATATTGGTCAGCTCTTCATTTTCCTCTCCACACAAACCAGCCTTCAGAAATCATTGGGATCTCCACTACAGACTGTTCCATTCATTCACTGCGATTCTGCAATTCATCTGACTCTCCGCTCCAGGCAGGTTATCATTACAGCACTGGTGAATGACCAAGTAATCCAATGCTGGTTTTCAGCCGCCTTTTCACACTCGCAGTGTGCTGTTCAATTGTCTATCCACTCAAACCTGGTCAGCCTTTCATTTTCTTTTCCACAATATCAGACTTCAGAAATCATTGGAATCGCCAGTACAGAATGTTCCATTCATTCACTGCCAATCTGGAATTCATCTGAATCTGCACTCCAGGTAGGCTTTCATTACACCACTTATGAATGTCCAAGTAACACAATGCTGGTTTTCAGCGGTCTGTTCACACTCTAAGCCCTGCTTTTTACTGGGTATCCACACAACTGAGGTCAGCTCTTCATTTTCATGTCCAAACAATCCAGACTTGAGAAATCATTGCAATCTCCAGTACAGAATGTTCCATTCATTCACTGCGAATCTGGAATTCAACTGAATCTCCACTACCTGCAGATTTATCTTACACCACTTGTGAATGTCCAAGTAAAACAATGCTGGTTTTCAGAGGCCTGTTCATGTTCGCAGTCGTGCTGTTCAATTGGCTATCCACTCAACCTGTTTTGCTCCTCATTTTCCTGTGCACACAACCCAGCCTTCAGAAATCATTGTAATCTCCACTACAGGATGTTCCATTCATTCACTGGGAATCTGGAATTCATCTGAATCTGCACTCCACGCAGGCTTTCGTTACACCACTGCTGAAAGTCGAAGTAATGCAATACTGGTTTTCAGTGGTCTGTTCACATTCGAAGCCGAGGCTTTTTACAGGCTATCCGCTCAACACTGGTCAGCTCTTCATTTTCGTGTCCCCACAATCCAGATTTCAGAAATCATTGCAATCTCCACTACAGAATGTTCCATTCATTCACTGCGAGTCTGGAGTTTATCTGATTCTCCACTCCCGCCTGGTTAACATTACACCACTTGTGAATGTCCAAGTAAGCCAATGCTGGTTTTCAGAGGCCTGTTCATACTCGCAGCCGTGCTGTTTAATTGACAATTCACTCCACCCTGTTCAGCTCTTCATTGTCCCACCACACTACCAGCCTTCAGAAATCTTTGTTATCTCCACTACAGAATGTTCCATTCATTCACTGCGAATCTGGAATTCATCTGACTCTCAACTCCACGCAGGTTTTCATTACACCACTGTTGAATGTCCAAGTAACCCAATGCTGGTTTTCAGCGGCCTGTTCATATTCGCAGCCCTGCTGTTTACTTGGCTATCGATTCAAGCCTGGTCAGCTCTTCATTTTCCTGTCCACACAACACAGGCTTCAGAAATCATTGGAATCTCCTCTACAGAATGTTCCATTCATTCACTGCGAATGTGGAATTCAACTGACTCTCCACTCCATGCAGGTTTTCCTTACACCACTGATGAATGTCCAAGTAACCCAATGCTGGTTTTCAGCTGCATGTTCACACTCGCAGCCATGCTATACAATTGGCTTTCCACTAAATCCTGATTAGTTCTTGATTTTCCTTCCACACGACCCAGCCTTCAGAAATCGTTGGAATCTCCACTAGAGAATGTTCCATTCATTCACTGCGAATCTGGAATTCCTCTGAACCTCCACTCCCGGCAGGTTTTCGTTACACCACTGTTGAATGTCCAAGTAACCCAATGTTTTAAGTGTTTTCTTCACAAGCGCAGTGGTGCTGTTCAATTGGCTATCCACTCAACCCTGGCCAGCTCTACATTTTCCTGTCCACACCACAGAGACTGGAGAAATCATTGTTATCTCCACTACAGAATGTTCCATTCATTCACAGCGAATCTGGAATTCATCTGAATCTCCACTCCCGGCAGGTTTTCGTGACACCACTGGTAAATATCCAAGTAAGCCAATGCTGGTTTTAAGTGGCCTGCTCATACTCTCAGCCGTGCTGTTCAATTTGCTATCCACTCAACCCTCTTCAGCTCCATTTTCCTGTCCACATAACCCAAACTTCAGAAACAATTGGTATCTCCTCCACAGAATGTTCCATTCATTGACGGCAAATCTGAAATTCATCTAATTCTCAACTCCCGTCAGGTTTTCGTTACACCACTTGTGAATGTCCAATTAAGCCAAAGCTGGTTTTCAGTGGCCTGTTCTTACTACGAGACGTGCTGTTCATTTGGCTATCCATTCCACCCTGTTCAGCTCTACATTTTCGTGTCCACAAAACCCAGCCTTCAGAAATCATTGGAATCACCACTAGAGAATGTTCCATTCATTCACTGCGAATCTGGAATTCATCTGAATCTCCACTCCCGGCAGGTTTTCATTGCACCACTGCTGAATGTTCAAGTAACGCAATGATGGTTTTCAGCGGTCTATTCACACTCGAACCCGTGCTGTTCACGGTCTAGCGACTCAACACTGGTGAGTTCTTCTTTTTCCAGTTCAGACAATACAAACCTCAGAAACCATTGCAATCTACACTACAGAATGTTTCATTCATTCAGGCGAATCTTGAATTCATCTTGTTCTCCACTCCCAGCAGGTTTTCGTTTCACCACTGGTGAATGTCCAAGCAACCCAAGGCTGGTTTCAGCTGCGTGTTAACACTCGCAGCCGTGCTGTTCAATTGGCTATCCAGTGAACGCTGGTTAGCTCTTGATTTTCCTTCCACACACCGAGCCTTCAGAAATCATTCTTATCTCCACTTCAGAATGTTCCATTCGTTCCCTGCGAATCTGGAATTCCTCTGACTCTCCACACCAGGCAGATTTTCCTAACAACACTGGTGAATGACCAGGTAATCCAATGCTGGTTTTCAGCGGCTGTTCACACTCACAGCCTTGCTGTTCAATTGGCAATCCAGTCAAACCTAGTCAGCTCTTCATTTTCCTGTCCACACAACCCAGCGTTCAGAAATCATTGGAATCTCTACTACAGAAATTTCCATTCATTCACTGTGAATCTGGAAATACTCTGAATCTGCATTCCAGGAAGGCTTTCGTTACACCACTGATGAATGTCCAAGTAATGCAATGCTGCTTCTTAGTGGTCTGTTCACACTCGAAACCGTGCTGTTCATTGGCTATCCACTCAATATCGGTCAGCTCTTCAATATCCTGTCCAGACTATCCAGATTCCTAAATGTTGGCAATCACCACTACAGAATGTTCCATTCAATCACGCGAATCTGGAATTCATCAGAGTCTCCACTCCTGGAAGGTTTTCGTGACACCACTGGTAAATGTCCAAGGAAGACAATGCTGGTTTTAAGCCGCCTGCTAACACACTCAGCCGTGCTGTTCAATTTGCTATCCACCCAACCCTATTCAGCTCTACATTTTCCTGTCCTCATAACCCAACCTTCAGAAATAATTGGTATCTCCTCCACAGAATGTTCCGTTCATTCACTGCGAATCTTAAATTCATCTGACTCTCAACTCCCGGCGGGTTATCGTTACACCACTTGTGAATGTCCAAGTAAGCCAATGCTGGTTTTCAGTGGCCTGTTCATACTAAGAGACGTGCTGTTCATTTGGCTATCCACTCCACCCTGTTCAGCTCTACATTTTCGTGTCCACAAAACCCAGCCTTCAGAAATCATTGGAATCACCACTAGAGAATGTTCCATTCATTCACTGCGAATCTGGAATTCCTCTGAACCTCCACTCCTGGCAGGTTTTCGTTACGCCACTGGTGAATGTCCAAGTAACTCAATACTGGTTTTCAGAGGCATGTTCAACTCGCAGAAGTGCTGTTCAATGGGCTATCCACTCAATATTGGTCAGCTCTTCATTTTCCTCTCCACACAAACCAGCCTTCAGAAATCATTGGGCTCTCCACTACAGACTGTTCCATTCATTCACTGCGATTCTGCAATTCATCTGACTCTCCGCTCCAGGCAGGTTTTCATTACAGCACTGGTGAATGACCAAGTAATCCAATGCTGGTTTTCAGCCGCCTTTTCACACTCGCAGTGTGCTGTTCAATTGTCTATCCACTCAAACCTGGTCAGCCTTTCATTTTCTTTTCCACAATATCAGACTTCAGAAATCATTGGAATCGCCAGTACAGAATGTTCCATTCATTCACTGCCAATCTGGAATTCATCTGAATCTGCACTCCAGGTAGGCTTTCATTACACCACTTATGAATGTCCAAGTAACACAATGCTGGTTTTCAGCGGTCTGTTCACACTCTAAGCCCTGCTTTTTACTGGGTATCCACACAACTGTGGTCAGCTCTTCATTTTCATGTCCAAACAATCCAGACTTGAGAAATCATTGCAATCTCCAGTACAGAATGTTCCATTCATTCACTGCGAATCTGGAATTCAACTGAATCTCCACTACCTGCAGATTTATCTTACACCACTTGTGAATGTCCAAGTAAAACAATGCTGGTTTTCAGAGGCCTGTTCATGTTCGCAGTCATGCTGTTCAATTGGCTATCCACTCAACCTGTTTTGCTCCTCATTTTCCTGTGCACACAACCCAGCCTTCAGAAATCATTGTAATCTCCACTACAGGATGTTCCATTCATTCACTGGGAATCTGGAATTCATCTGAATCTGCACTCCACGCAGGCTTTCGTTACACCACTGCTGAAAGTCGAAGTAATGCAATACTGGTTTTCAGTGGTCTGTTCACATTCGAAGCCGAGGCTTTTTACAGGCTATCCACTCAACACTGGTCAGCTCTTCATTTTCGTGTCCCCACAATCCAGATTTCAGAAATCATTGCAATCTCCACTACAGAATGTTCCATTCATTCACTGCGAGTCTGGAGTTTATCTGATTCTCCACTCCCGCCTGGTTAACATTACACCACTTGTGAATGTCCAAGTAAGCCAATGCTGGTTTTCAGAGGCCTGTTCATACTCGCAGCCGTGCTGTTTAATTGACAATTCACTCCACCCTGTTCAGCTCTTCATTGTCCCACCACACTACCAGCCTTCAGAAATCTTTGTTATCTCCACTACAGAATGTTCCATTCATTCACTGCGAATCTGGAATTCATCTGACTCTCTACTCCACGCAGGTTTTCATTACACCACTGTTGAATGTCCAAGTAACCCAATGCTGGTTTTCAGCGGCCTGTTCATATTCGCAGCCCTGCTGTTTACTTGGCTATCGATTCAAGCCTGGTCAGCTCTTCATTTTCCTGTCCACACAACACAGGCTTCAGAAATCATTGGAATCTCCTCTACAGAATGTTCCATTCATTCACTGCGAATGTGGAATTCAACTGACTCTCCACTCCATGCAGGTTTTC
The DNA here is from genome assembly GCF_029834395.1 of Sorex fumeus. Lineage (NCBI taxonomy): Eukaryota > Metazoa > Chordata > Mammalia > Eulipotyphla > Soricidae > Sorex > Sorex fumeus. The sequence goes on along the minus strand of NW_026606088.1, from coordinate 77,807 downwards.
CTTACACCACTGATGAATGTCCAAGTAACCCAATGCTGGTTTTCAGCTGCATGTTCACACTCGCAGCCATGCTATACAATTGGCTTTCCACTAAATCCTGATTAGTTCTTGATTTTCCTTCCACACGACCCAGCCTTCAGAAATCGTTGGAATCTCCACTAGAGAATGTTCCATTCATTCACTGCGAATCTGGAATTCCTCTGAACCTCCACTCCCGGCAGGTTTTCGTTACACCACTGTTGAATGTCCAAGTAACCCAATGTTTTAAGTGTTTTCTTCACAAGCGCAGTGGTGCTGTTCAATTGGCTATCCACTCAACCCTGGCCAGCTCTACATTTTCCTGTCCACACCACAGAGACTGGAGAAATCATTGTTATCTCCACTACAGAATGTTCCATTCATTCACAGCGAATCTGGAATTCATCTGAATCTCCACTCCCGGCAGGTTTTCGTGACACCACTGGTAAATATCCAAGTAAGCCAATGCTGGTTTTAAGTGGCCTGCTCATACTCTCAGCCGTGCTGTTCAATTTGCTATCCACTCAACCCTCTTCAGCTCCATTTTCCTGTCCACATAACCCAAACTTCAGAAACAATTGGTATCTCCTCCACAGAATGTTCCATTCATTGACGGCAAATCTGAAATTCATCTAATTCTCAACTCCCGTCAGGTTTTCGTTACACCACTTGTGAATGTCCAATTAAGCCAAAGCTGGTTTTCAGTGGCCTGTTCTTACTACGAGACGTGCTGTTCATTTGGCTATCCATTCCACCCTGTTCAGCTCTACATTTTCGTGTCCACAAAACCCAGCCTTCAGAAATCATTGGAATCACCACTAGAGAATGTTCCATTCATTCACTGCGAATCTGGAATTCATCTGAATCTCCACTCCCGGCAGGTTTTCATTGCACCACTGCTGAATGTTCAAGTAACGCAATGATGGTTTTCAGCGGTCTATTCACACTCGAACCCGTGCTGTTCACGGTCTAGCGACTCAACACTGGTGAGTTCTTCTTTTTCCAGTTCAGACAATACAAACCTCAGAAACCATTGCAATCTACACTACAGAATGTTTCATTCATTCAGGCGAATCTTGAATTCATCTTGTTCTCCACTCCCAGCAGGTTTTCGTTTCACCACTGGTGAATGTCCAAGCAACCAAAGGCTGGTTTCAGCTGCGTGTTAACACTCGCAGCCGTGCTGTTCAATTGGCTATCCAGTGAACGCTGGTTAGCTCTTGATTTTCCTTCCACACACCGAGCCTTCAGAAATCATTCTTATCTCCACTTCAGAATGTTCCATTCGTTCCCTGCGAATCTGGAATTCCTCTGACTCTCCACACCAGGCAGATTTTCCTAACAACACTGGTGAATGACCAGGTAATCCAATGCTGGTTTTCAGCGGCTGTTCACACTCACAGCCTTGCTGTTCAATTGGCAATCCAGTCAAACCTAGTCAGCTCTTCATTTTCCTGTCCACACAACCCAGCGTTCAGAAATCATTGGAATCTCTACTACAGAAATTTCCATTCATTCACTGTGAATCTGGAAATACTCTGAATCTGCATTCCAGGAAGGCTTTCGTTACACCACTGATGAATGTCCAAGTAATGCAATGCTGCTTCTTAGTGGTCTGTTCACACTCGAAACCGTGCTGTTCATTGGCTATCCACTCAATATCGGTCAGCTCTTCAATATCCTGTCCAGACTATCCAGATTCCTAAATGTTGGCAATCACCACTACAGAATGTTCCATTCAATCACGCGAATCTGGAATTCATCAGAGTCTCCACTCCTGGAAGGTTTTCGTGACACCACTGGTAAATGTCCAAGGAAGACAATGCTGGTTTTAAGCCGCCTGCTAACACACTCAGCCGTGCTGTTCAATTTGCTATCCACCCAACCCTATTCAGCTCTACATTTTCCTGTCCTCATAACCCAACCTTCAGAAATAATTGGTATCTCCTCCACAGAATGTTCCGTTCATTCACTGCGAATCTTAAATTCATCTGACTCTCAACTCCCGGCGGGTTATCGTTACACCACTTGTGAATGTCCAAGTAAGCCAATGCTGGTTTTCAGTGGCCTGTTCATACTAAGAGACGTGCTGTTCATTTGGCTATCCACTCCACCCTGTTCAGCTCTACATTTTCGTGTCCACAAAACCCAGCCTTCAGAAATCATTGGAATCACCACTAGAGAATGTTCCATTCATTCACTGCGAATCTGGAATTCATCTGAACCTCCACTCCTGGCAGGTTTTCGTTACGCCACTGGTGAATGTCCAAGTAACTCAATACTGGTTTTCAGAGGCATGTTCAACTCGCAGAAGTGCTGTTCAATGGGCTATCCACTCAATATTGGTCAGCTCTTCATTTTCCTCTCCACACAAACCAGCCTTCAGAAATCATTGGGCTCTCCACTACAGACTGTTCCATTCATTCACTGCGATTCTGCAATTCATCTGACTCTCCGCTCCAGGCAGGTTTTCATTACAGCACTGGTGAATGACCAAGTAATCCAATGCTGGTTTTCAGCCGCCTTTTCACACTCACAATGTGCTGTTCAATTGTCTATCCACTCAAACCTGGTCAGCCTTTCATTTTCTTTTCCACAATATCAGACTTCAGAAATCATTGGAATCGCCAGTACAGAATGTTCCATTCATTCACTGCCAATCTGGAATTCATCTGAATCTGCACTCCAGGTAGGCTTTCATTACACCACTTATGAATGTCCAAGTAACACAATGCTGGTTTTCAGCGGTCTGTTCACACTCTAAGCCCTGCTTTTTACTGGGTATCCACACAACTGTGGTCAGCTCTTCATTTTCATGTCCAAACAATCCAGACTTGAGAAATCATTGCAATCTCCAGTACAGAATGTTCCATTCATTCACTGCGAATCTGGAATTCAACTGAATCTCCACTACCTGCAGATTTATCTTACACCACTTGTGAATGTCCAAGTAAAACAATGCTGGTTTTCAGAGGCCTGTTCATGTTCGCAGTCGTGCTGTTCAATTGGCTATCCACTCAACCTGTTTTGCTCCTCATTTTCCTGTGCACACAACCCAGCCTTCAGAAATCATTGTAATCTCCACTACAGGATGTTCCATTCATTCACTGGGAATCTGGAATTCATCTGAATCTGCACTCCACGCAGGCTTTCGTTACACCACTGCTGAAAGTCGAAGTAATGCAATACTGGTTTTCAGTGGTCTGTTCACATTCGAAGCCGAGGCTTTTTACAGGCTATCCGCTCAACACTGGTCAGCTCTTCATTTTCGTGTCCCCACAATCCAGATTTCAGAAATCATTGCAATCTCCACTACAGAATGTTCCATTCATTCACTGCGAGTCTGGAGTTTATCTGATTCTCCACTCCCGCCTGGTTAACATTACACCACTTGTGAATGTCCAAGTAAGCCAATGCTGGTTTTCAGAGGCCTGTTCATACTCGCAGCCGTGCTGTTTAATTGACAATTCACTCCACCCTGTTCAGCTCTTCATTGTCCCACCACACTACCAGCCTTCAGAAATCTTTGTTATCTCCACTACAGAATGTTCCATTCATTCACTGCGAATCTGGAATTCATCTGACTCTCAACTCCACGCAGGTTTTCATTACACCACTGTTGAATGTCCAAGTAACCCAATGCTGGTTTTCAGCGGCCTGTTCATATTCGCAGCCCTGCTGTTTACTTGGCTATCGATTCAAGCCTGGTCAGCTCTTCATTTTCTTTTTTTTTTTTTTTTTTTTTTTATTTATTTATTGAATCACTGTGGGAAAGGCTACAAAGCTTTCAGGTTTATGTCTCAGTCATGCAAACATCAAACACATTTCCCTTTACCAACACTTATTTTTTACCATGAAGAACCCCAATAAAACCCCACCCCCCACCCCTCCCCGTCCCTGTGAGGCAGATGAATTCTAGTTAACACTCTATCTGCTTTGATTAGATTCATTGTTTCAATAAAAGATTCACCACTATTATTTAGAGTTTACCCCCCCCCCCCCAAATCAGACATGCTGAAAAAGCATTGTGAAGTGATTTGCTTTCTACGGCTGGGTTCAAGAATTAAATGTTGGTTTTGGATTTCTGCTCTTTTACCTATTGACCCTGGAAGTATTTCCACTGAAAGTCAGATAGTTAAGAAACTGGTTTCTGTGTTCTGGAGTCCTGGCCGTGCTGGAGAGCCGCCCGCGGGGGGCAACCGGTGGCCTCGGTAGGGCGTGAAGGGCGGACCGAAACGCCCCCCTTCCCATGAGGTTTTAGTCGCCCCCACACTCCCGGCTCATACCTGCTGTCCACAAGGCTCCCATGTGGCCGCCATCTCTCCAGCACGGCCACGGCCCCAGAAGCACAAGGACTTAATGCAGAACCCAGCAGCTTGGAGCAGAAAAGTGAACGGACTCTGCATTGATCCAGGCCATCAGGTCTGCCGGAGGGGAAAGGGTGTTGCCCCATTCGCCCTCTCCTCTTTGGAAAGCTCTTCATTTTCCTGTCCACACAACACAGGCTTCAGAAATCATTGGAATCTCCTCTACAGAATGTTCCATTCATTCACTGCGAATGTGGAATTCAACTGACTCTCCACTCCATGCAGGTTTTCCTTACACCACTGATGAATGTCCAAGTAACCCAATGCTGGTTTTCAGCTGCATGTTCACACTCGCAGCCATGCTATACAATTGGCTTTCCACTAAATCCTGATTAGTTCTTGATTTTCCTTCCACACGACCCAGCCTTCAGAAATCGTTGGAATCTCCACTAGAGAATGTTCCATTCATTCACTGCGAATCTGGAATTCCTCTGAACCTCCACTCCCGGCAGGTTTTCGTTACACCACTGTTGAATGTCCAAGTAACCCAATGTTTTAAGTGTTTTCTTCACAAGCGCAGTGGTGCTGTTCAATTGGCTATCCACTCAACCCTGGCCAGCTCTACATTTTCCTGTCCACACCACAGAGACTGGAGAAATCATTGTTATCTCCACTACAGAATGTTCCATTCATTCACAGCGAATCTGGAATTCATCTGAATCTCCACTCCCGGCAGGTTTTCGTGACACCACTGGTAAATATCCAAGTAAGCCAATGCTGGTTTTAAGTGGCCTGCTCATACTCTCAGCCGTGCTGTTCAATTTGCTATCCACTCAACCCTCTTCAGCTCCATTTTCCTGTCCACATAACCCAAACTTCAGAAACAATTGGTATCTCCTCCACAGAATGTTCCATTCATTGACGGCAAATCTGAAATTCATCTAATTCTCAACTCCCGTCAGGTTTTCGTTACACCACTTGTGAATGTCCAATTAAGCCAAAGCTGGTTTTCAGTGGCCTGTTCTTACTACGAGACGTGCTGTTCATTTGGCTATCCATTCCACCCTGTTCAGCTCTACATTTTCGTGTCCACAAAACCCAGCCTTCAGAAATCATTGGAATCACCACTAGAGAATGTTCCATTCATTCACTGCGAATCTGGAATTCATCTGAATCTCCACTCCCGGCAGGTTTTCATTGCACCACTGCTGAATGTTCAAGTAACGCAATGATGGTTTTCAGCGGTCTATTCACACTCGAACCCGTGCTGTTCACGGTCTAGCGACTCAACACTGGTGAGTTCTTCTTTTTCCAGTTCAGACAATACAAACCTCAGAAACCATTGCAATCTACACTACAGAATGTTTCATTCATTCAGGCGAATCTTGAATTCATCTTGTTCTCCACTCCCAGCAGGTTTTCGTTTCACCACTGGTGAATGTCCAAGCAACCCAAGGCTGGTTTCAGCTGCGTGTTAACACTCGCAGCCGTGCTGTTCAATTGGCTATCCAGTGAACGCTGGTTAGCTCTTGATTTTCCTTCCACACACCGAGCCTTCAGAAATCATTCTTATCTCCACTTCAGAATGTTCCATTCGTTCCCTGCGAATCTGGAATTCCTCTGACTCTCCACACCAGGCAGATTTTCCTAACAACACTGGTGAATGACCAGGTAATCCAATGCTGGTTTTCAGCGGCTGTTCACACTCACAGCCTTGCTGTTCAATTGGCAATCCAGTCAAACCTAGTCAGCTCTTCATTTTCCTGTCCACACAACCCAGCGTTCAGAAATCATTGGAATCTCTACTACAGAAATTTCCATTCATTCACTGTGAATCTGGAAATACTCTGAATCTGCATTCCAGGAAGGCTTTCGTTACACCACTGATGAATGTCCAAGTAATGCAATGCTGCTTCTTAGTGGTCTGTTCACACTCGAAACCGTGCTGTTCATTGGCTATCCACTCAATATCGGTCAGCTCTTCAATATCCTGTCCAGACTATCCAGATTCCTAAATGTTGGCAATCACCACTACAGAATGTTCCATTCAATCACGCGAATCTGGAATTCATCAGAGTCTCCACTCCTGGAAGGTTTTCGTGACACCACTGGTAAATGTCCAAGGAAGACAATGCTGGTTTTAAGCCGCCTGCTAACACACTCAGCCGTGCTGTTCAATTTGCTATCCACCCAACCCTATTCAGCTCTACATTTTCCTGTCCTCATAACCCAACCTTCAGAAATAATTGGTATCTCCTCCACAGAATGTTCCGTTCATTCACTGCGAATCTTAAATTCATCTGACTCTCAACTCCCGGCGGGTTATCGTTACACCACTTGTGAATGTCCAAGTAAGCCAATGCTGGTTTTCAGTGGCCTGTTCATACTAAGAGACGTGCTGTTCATTTGGCTATCCACTCCACCCTGTTCAGCTCTACATTTTCGTGTCCACAAAACCCAGCCTTCAGAAATCATTGGAATCACCACTAGAGAATGTTCCATTCATTCACTGCGAATCTGGAATTCATCTGAACCTCCACTCCTGGCAGGTTTTCGTTACGCCACTGGTGAATGTCCAAGTAACTCAATACTGGTTTTCAGAGGCATGTTCAACTCGCAGAAGTGCTGTTCAATGGGCTATCCACTCAATATTGGTCAGCTCTTCATTTTCCTCTCCACACAAACCAGCCTTCAGAAATCATTGGGCTCTCCACTACAGACTGTTCCATTCATTCACTGCGATTCTGCAATTCATCTGACTCTCCGCTCCAGGCAGGTTTTCATTACAGCACTGGTGAATGACCAAGTAATCCAATGCTGGTTTTCAGCCGCCTTTTCACACTCGCAGTGTGCTGTTCAATTGTCTATCCACTCAAACCTGGTCAGCCTTTCATTTTCTTTTCCACAATATCAGACTTCAGAAATCATTGGAATCGCCAGTACAGAATGTTCCATTCATTCACTGCCAATCTGGAATTCATCTGAATCTGCACTCCAGGTAGGCTTTCATTACACCACTTATGAATGTCCAAGTAACACAATGCTGGTTTTCAGCGGTCTGTTCACACTCTAAGCCCTGCTTTTTACTGGGTATCCACACAACTGTGGTCAGCTCTTCATTTTCATGTCCAAACAATCCAGACTTGAGAAATCATTGCAATCTCCAGTACAGAATGTTCCATTCATTCACTGCGAATCTGGAATTCAACTGAATCTCCACTACCTGCAGATTTATCTTACACCACTTGTGAATGTCCAAGTAAAACAATGCTGGTTTTCAGAGGCCTGTTCATGTTCGCAGTCGTGCTGTTCAATTGGCTATCCACTCAACCTGTTTTGCTCCTCATTTTCCTGTGCACACAACCCAGCCTTCAGAAATCATTGTAATCTCCACTACAGGATGTTCCATTCATTCACTGGGAATCTGGAATTCATCTGAATCTGCACTCCACGCAGGCTTTCGTTACACCACTGCTGAAAGTCGAAGTAATGCAATACTGGTTTTCAGTGGTCTGTTCACATTCGAAGCCTAGGCTTTTTACAGGCTATCCGCTCAACACTGGTCAGCTCTTCATTTTCGTGTCCCCACAATCCAGATTTCAGAAATCATTGCAATCTCCACTACAGAATGTTCCATTCATTCACTGCGAGTCTGGAGTTTATCTGATTCTCCACTCCCGCCTGGTTAACATTACACCACTTGTGAATGTCCAAGTAAGCCAATGCTGGTTTTCAGAGGCCTGTTCATACTCGCAGCCGTGCTGTTTAATTGACAATTCACTCCACCCTGTTCAGCTCTTCATTGTCCCACCACACTACCAGCCTTCAGAAATCTTTGTTATCTCCACTACAGAATGTTCCATTCATTCACTGCGAATCTGGAATTCATCTGACTCTCAACTCCACGCAGGTTTTCATTACACCACTGTTGAATGTCCAAGTAACCCAATGCTGGTTTTCAGCGGCCTGTTCATATTCGCAGCCCTGCTGTTTACTTGGCTATCGATTCAAGCCTGGTCAGCTCTTCATTTTCTTTTTTTTTTTTTTTTTTTTTTATTTATTTATTGAATCACTGTGGGAAAGGCTACAAAGCTTTCAGGTTTATGTCTCAGTCATGCAAATATCAAACACATTTCCCTTTACCAACACTTATTTTTTACCATGAAGAACCCCAATAAAACCCCACCCCCCACCCCTCCCCGTCCCTGTGAGGCAGATGAATTCTAGTTAACACTCTATCTGCTTTGATTAGATTCATTGTTTCAATAAAAGATTCACCACTATTATTTAGAGTTTACCCCCCCCCCAAATCAGACATGCTGAAAAAGCATTGTGAAGTGATTTGCTTTCTACGGCTGGGTTCAAGAATTAAATGTTGGTTTTGGATTTCTGCTCTTTTACCTATTGACCCTGGAAGTATTTCCACTGAAAGTCAGATAGTTAAGAAACTGGTTTCTGTGTTCTGGAGTCCTGGCCGTGCTGGAGAGCCGCCCGCGGGGGGCAACCGGTGGCCTCGGTAGGGCGTGAAGGGCGGACCGAAACGCCCCCCTTCCCATGAGGTTTTAGTCGCCCCCACACTCCCGGCTCATACCTGCTGTCCACAAGGCTCCCATGTGGCCGCCATCTCTCCAGCACGGCCACGGCCCCAGAAGCACAAGGACTTAATGCAGAACCCAGCAGCTTGGAGCAGAAAAGTGAACGGACTCTGCATTGATCCAGGCCATCAGGTCTGCCGGAGGGGAAAGGGTGTTGCCCCATTCGCCCTCTCCTCTTTGGAAAGCTCTTCATTTTCCTGTCCACACAACACAGGCTTCAGAAATCATTGGAATCTCCTCTACAGAATGTTCCATTCATTCACTGCGAATGTGGAATTCAACTGACTCTCCACTCCATGCAGGTTTTCCTTACACCACTGATGAATGTCCAAGTAACCCAATGCTGGTTTTCAGCTGCATGTTCACACTCGCAGCCATGCTATACAATTGGCTTTCCACTAAATCCTGATTAGTTCTTGATTTTCCTTCCACACGACCCAGCCTTCAGAAATCGTTGGAATCTCCACTAGAGAATGTTCCATTCATTCACTGCGAATCTGGAATTCCTCTGAACCTCCACTCCCGGCAGGTTTTCGTTACACCACTGTTGAATGTCCAAGTAACCCAAATGTTTTAAGTGTTTTCTTCACAAGCGCAGTGGTGCTGTTCAATTGGCTATCCACTCAACCCTGGCCAGCTCTACATTTTCCTGTCCACACCACAGAGACTGGAGAAATCATTGTTATCTCCACTACAGAATGTTCCATTCATTCACAGCGAATCTGGAATTCATCTGAATCTCCACTCCCGGCAGGTTTTCGTGACACCACTGGTAAATATCCAAGTAAGCCAATGCTGGTTTTAAGTGGCCTGCTCATACTCTCAGCCGTGCTGTTCAATTTGCTATCCACTCAACCCTCTTCAGCTCCATTTTCCTGTCCACATAACCCAAACTTCAGAAACAATTGGTATCTCCTCCACAGAATGTTCCATTCATTGACGGCAAATCTGAAATTCATCTAATTCTCAACTCCCGTCAGGTTTTCGTTACACCACTTGTGAATGTCCAATTAAGCCAAAGCTGGTTTTCAGTGGCCTGTTCTTACTACGAGACGTGCTGTTCATTTGGCTATCCATTCCACCCTGTTCAGCTCTACATTTTCGTGTCCACAAAACCCAGCCTTCAGAAATCATTGGAATCACCACTAGAGAATGTTCCATTCATTCACTGCGAATCTGGAATTCATCTGAATCTCCACTGCCGGCAGGTTTTCATTGCACCACTGCTGAATGTTCAAGTAACGCAATGATGGTTTTCAGCGGTCTATTCACACTCGAACCCGTGCTGTTCACGGTCTAGCGACTCAACACTGGTGAGTTCTTCTTTTTCCAGTTCAGACAATACAAACCTCAGAAACCATTGCAATCTACACTACAGAATGTTTCATTCATTCAGGCGAATCTTGAATTCATCTTGTTCTCCACTCCCAGCAGGTTTTCGTTTCACCACTGGTGAATGTCCAAGCAACCCAAGGCTGGTTTCAGCTGCGTGTTAACACTCGCAGCCGTGCTGTTCAATTGGCTATCCAGTGAACGCTGGTTAGCTCTTGATTTTCCTTCCACACACCGAGCCTTCAGAAATCATTCTTATCTCGACTTCAGAATGTTCCATTCGTTCCCTGCGAATCTGGAATTCCTCTGACTCTCCACACCAGGCAGATTTTCCTAACAACACTGGTGAATGACCAGGTAATCCAATGCTGGTTTTCAGCGGCTGTTCACACTCACAGCCTTGCTGTTCAATTGGCAATCCAGTCAAACCTAGTCAGCTCTTCATTTTCCTGTCCACACAACCCAGCGTTCAGAAATCATTGGAATCTCTACTACAGAAATTTCCATTCATTCACTGTGAATCTGGAAATACTCTGAATCTGCATTCCAGGAAGGCTTTCGTTACACCACTGATGAATGTCCAAGTAATGCAATGCTGCTTCTTAGTGGTCTGTTCACACTCGAAACCGTGCTGTTCATTGGCTATCCACTCAATATCGGTCAGCTCTTCAATATCCTGTCCAGACTATCCAGATTCCTAAATGTTGGCAATCACCACTACAGAATGTTCCATTCAATCACGCGAATCTGGAATTCATCAGAGTCTCCACTCCTGGAAGGTTTTCGTGACACCACTGGTAAATGTCCAAGGAAGACAATGCTGGTTTTAAGCCGCCTGCTAACACACTCAGCCGTGCTGTTCAATTTGCTATCCACCCAACCCTATTCAGCTCTACATTTTCCTGTCCTCATAACCCAACCTTCAGAAATAATTGGTATCTCCTCCACAGAATGTTCCGTTCATTCACTGCGAATCTTAAATTCATCTGACTCTCAACTCCCGGCGGGTTATCGTTACACCACTTGTGAATGTCCAAGTAAGCCAATGCTGGTTTTCAGTGGCCTGTTCATACTAAGAGACGTGCTGTTCATTTGGCTATCCACTCCACCCTGTTCAGCTCTACATTCTCGTGTCCACAAAACCCAGCCTTCAGAAATCATTGGAATCACCACTAGAGAATGTTCCATTCATTCACTGCGAATCTGGAATTCCTCTGAACCTCCACTCCTGGCAGGTTTTCGTTACGCCACTGGTGAATGTCCAAGTAACTCAATACTGGTTTTCAGAGGCATGTTCAACTCGCAGAAGTGCTGTTCAATGGGCTATCCACTCAATATTGGTCAGCTCTTCATTTTCCTCTCCACACAAACCAGCCTTCAGAAATCATTGGGCTCTCCACTACAGACTGTTCCATTCATTCACTGCGATTCTGCAATTCATCTGACTCTCCGCTCCAGGCAGGTTTTCATTACAGCACTGGTGAATGACCAAGTAATCCAATGCTGGTTTTCAGCCGCCTTTTCACACTCGCAGTGTGCTGTTCAATTGTCTATCCACTCAAACCTGGTCAGCCTTTCATTTTCTTTTCCACAATATCAGACTTCAGAAATCATTGGAATCGCCAGTACAGAATGTTCCATTCATTCACTGCCAATCTGGAATTCATCTGAATCTGCACTCCAGGTAGGCTTTCATTACACCACTTATGAATGTCCAAGTAACACAATGCTGGTTTTCAGCGGTCTGTTCACACTCTAAGCCCTGCTTTTTACTGGGTATCCACACAACTGTGGTCAGCTCTTCATTTTCATGTCCAAACAATCCAGACTTGAGAAATCATTGCAATCTCCAGTACAGAATGTTCCATTCATTCACTGCGAATCTGGAATTCAACTGAATCTCCACTACCTGCAGATTTATCTTACACCACTTGTGAATGTCCAAGTAAAACAATGCTGGTTTTCAGAGGCCTGTTCATGTTCGCAGTCATGCTGTTCAATTGGCTATCCACTCAACCTGTTTTGCTCCTCATTTTCCTGTGCACACAACCCAGCCTTCAGAAATCATTGTAATCTCCACTACAGGATGTTCCATTCATTCACTGGGAATCTGGAATTCATCTGAATCTGCACTCCACGCAGGCTTTCGTTACACCACTGCTGAAAGTCGAAGTAATGCAATACTGGTTTTCAGTGGTCTGTTCACATTCGAAGCCGAGGCTTTTTACAGGCTATCCACTCAACACTGGTCAGCTCTTCATTTTCGTGTCCCCACAATCCAGATTTCAGAAATCATTGCAATCTCCACTACAGAATGTTCCATTCATTCACTGCGAGTCTGGAGTTTATCTGATTCTCCACTCCCGCCTGGTTAACATTACACCACTTGTGAATGTCCAAGTAAGCCAATGCTGGTTTTCAGAGGCCTGTTCATACTCGCAGCCGTGCTGTTTAATTGACAATTCACTCCACCCTGTTCAGCTCTTCATTGTCCCACCACACTACCAGCCTTCAGAAATCTTTGTTATCTCCACTACAGAATGTTCCATTCATTCACTGCGAATCTGGAATTCATCTGACTCTCTACTCCACGCAGGTTTTCATTACACCACTGTTGAATGTCCAAGTAACCCAATGCTGGTTTTCAGCGGCCTGTTCATATTCGCAGCCCTGCTGTTTACTTGGCTATCGATTCAAGCCTGGTCAGCTCTTCATTTTCCTGTCCACACAACACAGGCTTCAGAAATCATTGGAATCTCCTCTACAGAATGTTCCATTCATTCACTGCGAATGTGGAATTCAACTGACTCTCCACTCCATGCAGGTTTTCCTTACACCACTGATGAATGTCCAAGTAACCCAATGCTGGTTTTCAGCTGCATGTTCACACTCGCAGCCATGCTATACAATTGGCTTTCCACTAAATCCTGATTAGTTCTTGATTTTCCTTCCACACGACCCAGCCTTCAGAAATCGTTGGAATCTCCACTAGAGAATGTTCCATTCATTCACTGCGAATCTGGAATTCCTCTGAACCTCCACTCCCGGCAGGTTTTCGTTACACCACTGTTGAATGTCCAAGTAACCCAATGTTTTAAGTGTTTTCTTCACAAGCGCAGTGGTGCTGTTCAATTGGCTATCCACTCAACCCTGGCCAGCTCTACATTTTCCTGTCCACACCACAGAGACTGGAGAAATCATTGTTATCTCCACTACAGAATGTTCCATTCATTCACAGCGAATCTGGAATTCATCTGAATCTCCACTCCCGGCAGGTTTTCGTGACACCACTGGTAAATATCCAAGTAAGCCAATGCTGGTTTTAAGTGGCCTGCTCATACTCTCAGCCGTGCTGTTCAATTTGCTATCCACTCAACCCTCTTCAGCTCCATTTTCCTGTCCACATAACCCAAACTTCAGAAACAATTGGTATCTCCTCCACAGAATGTTCCATTCATTGACGGCAAATCTGAAATTCATCTAATTCTCAACTCCCGTCAGGTTTTCGTTACACCACTTGTGAATGTCCAATTAAGCCAAAGCTGGTTTTCAGTGGCCTGTTCTTACTACGAGACGTGCTGTTCATTTGGCTATCCATTCCACCCTGTTCAGCTCTACATTTTCGTGTCCACAAAACCCAGCCTTCAGAAATCATTGGAATCACCACTAGAGAATGTTCCATTCATTCACTGCGAATCTGGAATTCATCTGAATCTCCACTCCCGGCAGGTTTTCATTGCACCACTGCTGAATGTTCAAGTAACGCAATGATGGTTTTCAGCGGTCTATTCACACTCGAACCCGTGCTGTTCACGGTCTAGCGACTCAACACTGGTGAGTTCTTCTTTTTCCAGTTCAGACAATACAAACCTCAGAAACCATTGCAATCTACACTACAGAATGTTTCATTCATTCAGGCGAATCTTGAATTCATCTTGTTCTCCACTCCCAGCAGGTTTTCGTTTCACCACTGGTGAATGTCCAAGCAACCAAAGGCTGGTTTCAGCTGCGTGTTAACACTCGCAGCCGTGCTGTTCAATTGGCTATCCAGTGAACGCTGGTTAGCTCTTGATTTTCCTTCCACACACCGAGCCTTCAGAAATCATTCTTATCTCCACTTCAGAATGTTCCATTCGTTCCCTGCGAATCTGGAATTCCTCTGACTCTCCACACCAGGCAGATTTTCCTAACAACACTGGTGAATGACCAGGTAATCCAATGCTGGTTTTCAGCGGCTGTTCACACTCACAGCCTTGCTGTTCAATTGGCAATCCAGTCAAACCTAGTCAGCTCTTCATTTTCCTGTCCACACAACCCAGCGTTCAGAAATCATTGGAATCTCTACTACAGAAATTTCCATTCATTCACTGTGAATCTGGAAATACTCTGAATCTGCATTCCAGGAAGGCTTTCGTTACACCACTGATGAATGTCCAAGTAATGCAATGCTGCTTCTTAGTGGTCTGTTCACACTCGAAACCGTGCTGTTCATTGGCTATCCACTCAATATCGGTCAGCTCTTCAATATCCTGTCCAGACTATCCAGATTCCTAAATGTTGGCAATCACCACTACAGAATGTTCCATTCAATCACGCGAATCTGGAATTCATCAGAGTCTCCACTCCTGGAAGGTTTTCGTGACACCACTGGTAAATGTCCAAGGAAGACAATGCTGGTTTTAAGCCGCCTGCTAACACACTCAGCCGTGCTGTTCAATTTGCTATCCACCCAACCCTATTCAGCTCTACATTTTCCTGTCCTCATAACCCAACCTTCAGAAATAATTGGTATCTCCTCCACAGAATGTTCCGTTCATTCACTGCGAATCTTAAATTCATCTGACTCTCAACTCCCGGCGGGTTATCGTTACACCACTTGTGAATGTCCAAGTAAGCCAATGCTGGTTTTCAGTGGCCTGTTCATACTAAGAGACGTGCTGTTCATTTGGCTATCCACTCCACCCTGTTCAGCTCTACATTTTCGTGTCCACAAAACCCAGCCTTCAGAAATCATTGGAATCACCACTAGAGAATGTTCCATTCATTCACTGCGAATCTGGAATTCATCTGAACCTCCACTCCTGGCAGGTTTTCGTTACGCCACTGGTGAATGTCCAAGTAACTCAATACTGGTTTTCAGAGGCATGTTCAACTCGCAGAAGTGCTGTTCAATGGGCTATCCACTCAATATTGGTCAGCTCTTCATTTTCCTCTCCACACAAACCAGCCTTCAGAAATCATTGGGCTCTCCACTACAGACTGTTCCATTCATTCACTGCGATTCTGCAATTCATCTGACTCTCCGCTCCAGGCAGGTTTTCATTACAGCACTGGTGAATGACCAAGTAATCCAATGCTGGTTTTCAGCCGCCTTTTCACACTCACAGTGTGCTGTTCAATTGTCTATCCACTCAAACCTGGTCAGCCTTTCATTTTCTTTTCCACAATATCAGACTTCAGAAATCATTGGAATCGCCAGTACAGAATGTTCCATTCATTCACTGCCAATCTGGAATTCATCTGAATCTGCACTCCAGGTAGGCTTTCATTACACCACTTATGAATGTCCAAGTAACACAATGCTGGTTTTCAGCGGTCTGTTCACACTCTAAGCCCTGCTTTTTACTGGGTATCCACACAACTGTGGTCAGCTCTTCATTTTCATGTCCAAACAATCCAGACTTGAGAAATCATTGCAATCTCCAGTACAGAATGTTCCATTCATTCACTGCGAATCTGGAATTCAACTGAATCTCCACTACCTGCAGATTTATCTTACACCACTTGTGAATGTCCAAGTAAAACAATGCTGGTTTTCAGAGGCCTGTTCATGTTCGCAGTCGTGCTGTTCAATTGGCTATCCACTCAACCTGTTTTGCTCCTCATTTTCCTGTGCACACAACCCAGCCTTCAGAAATCATTGTAATCTCCACTACAGGATGTTCCATTCATTCACTGGGAATCTGGAATTCATCTGAATCTGCACTCCACGCAGGCTTTCGTTACACCACTGCTGAAAGTCGAAGTAATGCAATACTGGTTTTCAGTGGTCTGTTCACATTCGAAGCCGAGGCTTTTTACAGGCTATCCGCTCAACACTGGTCAGCTCTTCATTTTCGTGTCCCCACAATCCAGATTTCAGAAATCATTGCAATCTCCACTACAGAATGTTCCATTCATTCACTGCGAGTCTGGAGTTTATCTGATTCTCCACTCCCGCCTGGTTAACATTACACCACTTGTGAATGTCCAAGTAAGCCAATGCTGGTTTTCAGAGGCCTGTTCATACTCGCAGCCGTGCTGTTTAATTGACAATTCACTCCACCCTGTTCAGCTCTTCATTGTCCCACCACACTACCAGCCTTCAGAAATCTTTGTTATCTCCACTACAGAATGTTCCATTCATTCACTGCGAATCTGGAATTCATCTGACTCTCAACTCCACGCAGGTTTTCATTACACCACTGTTGAATGTCCAAGTAACCCAATGCTGGTTTTCAGCGGCCTGTTCATATTCGCAGCCCTGCTGTTTACTTGGCTATCGATTCAAGCCTGGTCAGCTCTTCATTTTCTTTTTTTTTTTTTTTTTTTTTATTTATTTATTGAATCACTGTGGGAAAGGCTACAAAGCTTTCAGGTTTATGTCTCAGTCATGCAAACATCAAACACATTTCCCTTTACCAACACTTATTTTTTACCATGAAGAACCCCAATAAAACCCCACCCCCCACCCCTCCCCGTCCCTGTGAGGCAGATGAATTCTAGTTAACACTCTATCTGCTTTGATTAGATTCATTGTTTCAATAAAAGATTCACCACTATTATTTAGAGTTTACCCCCCCCCCCAAATCAGACATGCTGAAAAAGCATTGTGAAGTGATTTGCTTTCTACGGCTGGGTTCAAGAATTAAATGTTGGTTTTGGATTTCTGCTCTTTTACCTATTGACCCTGGAAGTATTTCCACTGAAAGTCAGATAGTTAAGAAACTGGTTTCTGTGTTCTGGAGTCCTGGCCGTGCTGGAGAGCCGCCCGCGGGGGGCAACCGGTGGCCTCGGTAGGGCGTGAAGGGCGGACCGAAACGCCCCCCTTCCCATGAGGTTTTAGTCGCCCCCACACTCCCGGCTCATACCTGCTGTCCACAAGGCTCCCATGTGGCCGCCATCTCTCCAGCACGGCCACGGCCCCAGAAGCACAAGGACTTAATGCAGAACCCAGCAGCTTGGAGCAGAAAAGTGAACGGACTCTGCATTGATCCAGGCCATCAGGTCTGCCGGAGGGGAAAGGGTGTTGCCCCATTCGCCCTCTCCTCTTTGGAAAGCTCTTCATTTTCCTGTCCACACAACACAGGCTTCAGAAATCATTGGAATCTCCTCTACAGAATGTTCCATTCATTCACTGCGAATGTGGAATTCAACTGACTCTCCACTCCATGCAGGTTTTCCTTACACCACTGATGAATGTCCAAGTAACCCAATGCTGGTTTTCAGCTGCATGTTCACACTCGCAGCCATGCTATACAATTGGCTTTCCACTAAATCCTGATTAGTTCTTGATTTTCCTTCCACACGACCCAGCCTTCAGAAATCGTTGGAATCTCCACTAGAGAATGTTCCATTCATTCACTGCGAATCTGGAATTCCTCTGAACCTCCACTCCCGGCAGGTTTTCGTTACACCACTGTTGAATGTCCAAGTAACCCAATGTTTTAAGTGTTTTCTTCACAAGCGCAGTGGTGCTGTTCAATTGGCTATCCACTCAACCCTGGCCAGCTCTACATTTTCCTGTCCACACCACAGAGACTGGAGAAATCATTGTTATCTCCACTACAGAATGTTCCATTCATTCACAGCGAATCTGGAATTCATCTGAATCTCCACTCCCGGCAGGTTTTCGTGACACCACTGGTAAATATCCAAGTAAGCCAATGCTGGTTTTAAGTGGCCTGCTCATACTCTCAGCCGTGCTGTTCAATTTGCTATCCACTCAACCCTCTTCAGCTCCATTTTCCTGTCCACATAACCCAAACTTCAGAAACAATTGGTATCTCCTCCACAGAATGTTCCATTCATTGACGGCAAATCTGAAATTCATCTAATTCTCAACTCCCGTCAGGTTTTCGTTACACCACTTGTGAATGTCCAATTAAGCCAAAGCTGGTTTTCAGTGGCCTGTTCTTACTACGAGACGTGCTGTTCATTTGGCTATCCATTCCACCCTGTTCAGCTCTACATTTTCGTGTCCACAAAACCCAGCCTTCAGAAATCATTGGAATCACCACTAGAGAATGTTCCATTCATTCACTGCGAATCTGGAATTCATCTGAATCTCCACTCCCGGCAGGTTTTCATTGCACCACTGCTGAATGTTCAAGTAACGCAATGATGGTTTTCAGCGGTCTATTCACACTCGAACCCGTGCTGTTCACGGTCTAGCGACTCAACACTGGTGAGTTCTTCTTTTTCCAGTTCAGACAATACAAACCTCAGAAACCATTGCAATCTACACTACAGAATGTTTCATTCATTCAGGCGAATCTTGAATTCATCTTGTTCTCCACTCCCAGCAGGTTTTCGTTTCACCACTGGTGAATGTCCAAGCAACCCAAGGCTGGTTTCAGCTGCGTGTTAACACTCGCAGCCGTGCTGTTCAATTGGCTATCCAGTGAACGCTGGTTAGCTCTTGATTTTCCTTCCACACACCGAGCCTTCAGAAATCATTCTTATCTCCACTTCAGAATGTTCCATTCGTTCCCTGCGAATCTGGAATTCCTCTGACTCTCCACACCAGGCAGATTTTCCTAACAACACTGGTGAATGACCAGGTAATCCAATGCTGGTTTTCAGCGGCTGTTCACACTCACAGCCTTGCTGTTCAATTGGCAATCCAGTCAAACCTAGTCAGCTCTTCATTTTCCTGTCCACACAACCCAGCGTTCAGAAATCATTGGAATCTCTACTACAGAAATTTCCATTCATTCACTGTGAATCTGGAAATACTCTGAATCTGCATTCCAGGAAGGCTTTCGTTACACCACTGATGAATGTCCAAGTAATGCAATGCTGCTTCTTAGTGGTCTGTTCACACTCGAAACCGTGCTGTTCATTGGCTATCCACTCAATATCGGTCAGCTCTTCAATATCCTGTCCAGACTATCCAGATTCCTAAATGTTGGCAATCACCACTACAGAATGTTCCATTCAATCACGCGAATCTGGAATTCATCAGAGTCTCCACTCCTGGAAGGTTTTCGTGACACCACTGGTAAATGTCCAAGGAAGACAATGCTGGTTTTAAGCCGCCTGCTAACACACTCAGCCGTGCTGTTCAATTTGCTATCCACCCAACCCTATTCAGCTCTACATTTTCCTGTCCTCATAACCCAACCTTCAGAAATAATTGGTATCTCCTCCACAGAATGTTCCGTTCATTCACTGCGAATCTTAAATTCATCTGACTCTCAACTCCCGGCGGGTTATCGTTACACCACTTGTGAATGTCCAAGTAAGCCAATGCTGGTTTTCAGTGGCCTGTTCATACTAAGAGACGTGCTGTTCATTTGGCTATCCACTCCACCCTGTTCAGCTCTACATTTTCGTGTCCACAAAACCCAGCCTTCAGAAATCATTGGAATCACCACTAGAGAATGTTCCATTCATTCACTGCGAATCTGGAATTCATCTGAACCTCCACTCCTGGCAGGTTTTCGTTACGCCACTGGTGAATGTCCAAGTAACTCAATACTGGTTTTCAGAGGCATGTTCAACTCGCAGAAGTGCTGTTCAATGGGCTATCCACTCAATATTGGTCAGCTCTTCATTTTCCTCTCCACACAAACCAGCCTTCAGAAATCATTGGGCTCTCCACTACAGACTGTTCCATTCATTCACTGCGATTCTGCAATTCATCTGACTCTCCGCTCCAGGCAGGTTTTCATTACAGCACTGGTGAATGACCAAGTAATCCAATGCTGGTTTTCAGCCGCCTTTTCACACTCGCAGTGTGCTGTTCAATTGTCTATCCACTCAAACCTGGTCAGCCTTTCATTTTCTTTTCCACAATATCAGACTTCAGAAATCATTGGAATCGCCAGTACAGAATGTTCCATTCATTCACTGCCAATCTGGAATTCATCTGAATCTGCACTCCAGGTAGGCTTTCATTACACCACTTATGAATGTCCAAGTAACACAATGCTGGTTTTCAGCGGTCTGTTCACACTCTAAGCCCTGCTTTTTACTGGGTATCCACACAACTGTGGTCAGCTCTTCATTTTCATGTCCAAACAATCCAGACTTGAGAAATCATTGCAATCTCCAGTACAGAATGTTCCATTCATTCACTGCGAATCTGGAATTCAACTGAATCTCCACTACCTGCAGATTTATCTTACACCACTTGTGAATGTCCAAGTAAAACAATGCTGGTTTTCAGAGGCCTGTTCATGTTCGCAGTCGTGCTGTTCAATTGGCTATCCACTCAACCTGTTTTGCTCCTCATTTTCCTGTGCACACAACCCAGCCTTCAGAAATCATTGTAATCTCCACTACAGGATGTTCCATTCATTCACTGGGAATCTGGAATTCATCTGAATCTGCACTCCACGCAGGCTTTCGTTACACCACTGCTGAAAGTCGAAGTAATGCAATACTGGTTTTCAGTGGTCTGTTCACATTCGAAGCCGAGGCTTTTTACAGGCTATCCGCTCAACACTGGTCAGCTCTTCATTTTCGTGTCCCCACAATCCAGATTTCAGAAATCATTGCAATCTCCACTACAGAATGTTCCATTCATTCACTGCGAGTCTGGAGTTTATCTGATTCTCCACTCCCGCCTGGTTAACATTACACCACTTGTGAATGTCCAAGTAAGCCAATGCTGGTTTTCAGAGGCCTGTTCATACTCGCAGCCGTGCTGTTTAATTGACAATTCACTCCACCCTGTTCAGCTCTTCATTGTCCCACCACACTACCAGCCTTCAGAAATCTTTGTTATCTCCACTACAGAATGTTCCATTCATTCACTGCGAATCTGGAATTCATCTGACTCTCAACTCCACGCAGGTTTTCATTACACCACTGTTGAATGTCCAAGTAACCCAATGCTGGTTTTCAGCGGCCTGTTCATATTCGCAGCCCTGCTGTTTACTTGGCTATCGATTCAAGCCTGGTCAGCTCTTCATTTTCTTTTTTTTTTTTTTTTTTTTTTATTTATTTATTGAATCACTGTGGGAAAGGCTACAAAGCTTTCAGGTTTATGTCTCAGTCATGCAAACATCAAACACATTTCCCTTTACCAACACTTATTTTTTACCATGAAGAACCCCAATAAAACCCCACCCCCCACCCCTCCCCGTCCCTGTGAGGCAGATGAATTCTAGTTAACACTCTATCTGCTTTGATTAGATTCATTGTTTCAATAAAAGATTCACCACTATTATTTAGAGTTTACCCCCCCCCCCAAATCAGACATGCTGAAAAAGCATTGTGAAGTGATTTGCTTTCTACGGCTGGGTTCAAGAATTAAATGTTGGTTTTGGATTTCTGCTCTTTTACCTATTGACCCTGGAAGTATTTCCACTGAAAGTCAGATAGTTAAGAAACTGGTTTCTGTGTTCTGGAGTCCTGGCCGTGCTGGAGAGCCGCCCGCGGGGGGCAACCGGTGGCCTCGGTAGGGCGTGAAGGGCGGACCGAAACGCCCCCCTTCCCATGAGGTTTTAGTCGCCCCCACACTCCCGGCTCATACCTGCTGTCCACAAGGCTCCCATGTGGCCGCCATCTCTCCAGCACGGCCACGGCCCCAGAAGCACAAGGACTTAATGCAGAACCCAGCAGCTTGGAGCAGAAAAGTGAACGGACTCTGCATTGATCCAGGCCATCAGGTCTGCCGGAGGGGAAAGGGTGTTGCCCCATTCGCCCTCTCCTCTTTGGAAAGCTCTTCATTTTCCTGTCCACACAACACAGGCTTCAGAAATCATTGGAATCTCCTCTACAGAATGTTCCATTCATTCACTGCGAATGTGGAATTCAACTGACTCTCCACTCCATGCAGGTTTTCCTTACACCACTGATGAATGTCCAAGTAACCCAATGCTGGTTTTCAGCTGCATGTTCACACTCGCAGCCATGCTATACAATTGGCTTTCCACTAAATCCTGATTAGTTCTTGATTTTCCTTCCACACGACCCAGCCTTCAGAAATCGTTGGAATCTCCACTAGAGAATGTTCCATTCATTCACTGCGAATCTGGAATTCCTCTGAACCTCCACTCCCGGCAGGTTTTCGTTACACCACTGTTGAATGTCCAAGTAACCCAATGTTTTAAGTGTTTTCTTCACAAGCGCAGTGGTGCTGTTCAATTGGCTATCCACTCAACCCTGGCCAGCTCTACATTTTCCTGTCCACACCACAGAGACTGGAGAAATCATTGTTATCTCCACTACAGAATGTTCCATTCATTCACAGCGAATCTGGAATTCATCTGAATCTCCACTCCCGGCAGGTTTTTGTGACACCACTGGTAAATATCCAAGTAAGCCAATGCTGGTTTTAAGTGGCCTGCTCATACTCTCAGCCGTGCTGTTCAATTTGCTATCCACTCAACCCTCTTCAGCTCCATTTTCCTGTCCACATAACCCAAACTTCAGAAACAATTGGTATCTCCTCCACAGAATGTTCCATTCATTGACGGCAAATCTGAAATTCATCTAATTCTCAACTCCCGTCAGGTTTTCGTTACACCACTTGTGAATGTCCAATTAAGCCAAAGCTGGTTTTCAGTGGCCTGTTCTTACTACGAGACGTGCTGTTCATTTGGCTATCCATTCCACCCTGTTCAGCTCTACATTTTCGTGTCCACAAAACCCAGCCTTCAGAAATCATTGGAATCACCACTAGAGAATGTTCCATTCATTCACTGCGAATCTGGAATTCATCTGAATCTCCACTCCCGGCAGGTTTTCATTGCACCACTGCTGAATGTTCAAGTAACGCAATGATGGTTTTCAGCGGTCTATTCACACTCGAACCCGTGCTGTTCACGGTCTAGCGACTCAACACTGGTGAGTTCTTCTTTTTCCAGTTCAGACAATACAAACCTCAGAAACCATTGCAATCTACACTACAGAATGTTTCATTCATTCAGGCGAATCTTGAATTCATCTTGTTCTCCACTCCCAGCAGGTTTTCGTTTCACCACTGGTGAATGTCCAAGCAACCCAAGGCTGGTTTCAGCTGCGTGTTAACACTCGCAGCCGTGCTGTTCAATTGGCTATCCAGTGAACGCTGGTTAGCTCTTGATTTTCCTTCCACACACCGAGCCTTCAGAAATCATTCTTATCTCCACTTCAGAATGTTCCATTCGTTCCCTGCGAATCTGGAATTCCTCTGACTCTCCACACCAGGCAGATTTTCCTAACAACACTGGTGAATGACCAGGTAATCCAATGCTGGTTTTCAGCGGCTGTTCACACTCACAGCCTTGCTGTTCAATTGGCAATCCAGTCAAACCTAGTCAGCTCTTCATTTTCCTGTCCACACAACCCAGCGTTCAGAAATCATTGGAATCTCTACTACAGAAATTTCCATTCATTCACTGTGAATCTGGAAATACTCTGAATCTGCATTCCAGGAAGGCTTTCGTTACACCACTGATGAATGTCCAAGTAATGCAATGCTGCTTCTTAGTGGTCTGTTCACACTCGAAACCGTGCTGTTCATTGGCTATCCACTCAATATCGGTCAGCTCTTCAATATCCTGTCCAGACTATCCAGATTCCTAAATGTTGGCAATCACCACTACAGAATGTTCCATTCAATCACGCGAATCTGGAATTCATCAGAGTCTCCACTCCTGGAAGGTTTTCGTGACACCACTGGTAAATGTCCAAGGAAGACAATGCTGGTTTTAAGCCGCCTGCTAACACACTCAGCCGTGCTGTTCAATTTGCTATCCACCCAACCCTATTCAGCTCTACATTTTCCTGTCCTCATAACCCAACCTTCAGAAATAATTGGTATCTCCTCCACAGAATGTTCCGTTCATTCACTGCGAATCTTAAATTCATCTGACTCTCAACTCCCGGCGGGTTATCGTTACACCACTTGTGAATGTCCAAGTAAGCCAATGCTGGTTTTCAGTGGCCTGTTCATACTAAGAGACGTGCTGTTCATTTGGCTATCCACTCCACCCTGTTCAGCTCTACATTTTCGTGTCCACAAAACCCAGCCTTCAGAAATCATTGGAATCACCACTAGAGAATGTTCCATTCATTCACTGCGAATCTGGAATTCATCTGAACCTCCACTCCTGGCAGGTTTTCGTTACGCCACTGGTGAATGTCCAAGTAACTCAATACTGGTTTTCAGAGGCATGTTCAACTCGCAGAAGTGCTGTTCAATGGGCTATCCACTCAATATTGGTCAGCTCTTCATTTTCCTCTCCACACAAACCAGCCTTCAGAAATCATTGGGCTCTCCACTACAGACTGTTCCATTCATTCACTGCGATTCTGCAATTCATCTGACTCTCCGCTCCAGGCAGGTTTTCATTACAGCACTGGTGAATGACCAAGTAATCCAATGCTGGTTTTCAGCCGCCTTTTCACACTCGCAGTGTGCTGTTCAATTGTCTATCCACTCAAACCTGGTCAGCCTTTCATTTTCTTTTCCACAATATCAGACTTCAGAAATCATTGGAATCGCCAGTACAGAATGTTCCATTCATTCACTGCCAATCTGGAATTCATCTGAATCTGCACTCCAGGTAGGCTTTCATTACACCACTTATGAATGTCCAAGTAACACAATGCTGGTTTTCAGCGGTCTGTTCACACTCTAAGCCCTGCTTTTTACTGGGTATCCACACAACTGTGGTCAGCTCTTCATTTTCATGTCCAAACAATCCAGACTTGAGAAATCATTGCAATCTCCAGTACAGAATGTTCCATTCATTCACTGCGAATCTGGAATTCAACTGAATCTCCACTACCTGCAGATTTATCTTACACCACTTGTGAATGTCCAAGTAAAACAATGCTGGTTTTCAGAGGCCTGTTCATGTTCGCAGTCGTGCTGTTCAATTGGCTATCCACTCAACCTGTTTTGCTCCTCATTTTCCTGTGCACACAACCCAGCCTTCAGAAATCATTGTAATCTCCACTACAGGATGTTCCATTCATTCACTGGGAATCTGGAATTCATCTGAATCTGCACTCCACGCAGGCTTTCGTTACACCACTGCTGAAAGTCGAAGTAATGCAATACTGGTTTTCAGTGGTCTGTTCACATTCGAAGCCGAGGCTTTTTACAGGCTATCCGCTCAACACTGGTCAGCTCTTCATTTTCGTGTCCCCACAATCCAGATTTCAGAAATCATTGCAATCTCCACTACAGAATGTTCCATTCATTCACTGCGAGTCTGGAGTTTATCTGATTCTCCACTCCCGCCTGGTTAACATTACACCACTTGTGAATGTCCAAGTAAGCCAATGCTGGTTTTCAGAGGCCTGTTCATACTCGCAGCCGTGCTGTTTAATTGACAATTCACTCCACCCTGTTCAGCTCTTCATTGTCCCACCACACTACCAGCCTTCAGAAATCTTTGTTATCTCCACTACAGAATGTTCCATTCATTCACTGCGAATCTGGAATTCATCTGACTCTCAACTCCACGCAGGTTTTCATTACACCACTGTTGAATGTCCAAGTAACCCAATGCTGGTTTTCAGCGGCCTGTTCATATTCGCAGCCCTGCTGTTTACTTGGCTATCGATTCAAGCCTGGTCAGCTCTTCATTTTCCTGTCCACACAACACAGGCTTCAGAAATCATTGGAATCTCCTCTACAGAATGTTCCATTCATTCACTGCGAATGTGGAATTCAACTGACTCTCCACTCCATGCAGGTTTTCCTTACACCACTGATGAATGTCCAAGTAACCCAATGCTGGTTTTCAGCTGCATGTTCACACTCGCAGCCATGCTATACAATTGGCTTTCCACTAAATCCTGATTAGTTCTTGATTTTCCTTCCACACGACCCAGCCTTCAGAAATCGTTGGAATCTCCACTAGAGAATGTTCCATTCATTCACTGCGAATCTGGAATTCCTCTGAACCTCCACTCCCGGCAGGTTTTCGTTACACCACTGTTGAATGTCCAAGTAACCCAAATGTTTTAAGTGTTTTCTTCACAAGCGCAGTGGTGCTGTTCAATTGGCTATCCACTCAACCCTGGCCAGCTCTACATTTTCCTGTCCACACCACAGAGACTGGAGAAATCATTGTTATCTCCACTACAGAATGTTCCATTCATTCACAGCGAATCTGGAATTCATCTGAATCTCCACTCCCGGCAGGTTTTCGTGACACCACTGGTAAATATCCAAGTAAGCCAATGCTGGTTTTAAGTGGCCTGCTCATACTCTCAGCCGTGCTGTTCAATTTGCTATCCACTCAACCCTCTTCAGCTCCATTTTCCTGTCCACATAACCCAAACTTCAGAAACAATTGGTATCTCCTCCACAGAATGTTCCATTCATTGACGGCAAATCTGAAATTCATCTAATTCTCAACTCCCGTCAGGTTTTCGTTACACCACTTGTGAATGTCCAATTAAGCCAAAGCTGGTTTTCAGTGGCCTGTTCTTACTACGAGACGTGCTGTTCATTTGGCTATCCATTCCACCCTGTTCAGCTCTACATTTTCGTGTCCACAAAACCCAGCCTTCAGAAATCATTGGAATCACCACTAGAGAATGTTCCATTCATTCACTGCGAATCTGGAATTCATCTGAATCTCCACTCCCGGCAGGTTTTCATTGCACCACTGCTGAATGTTCAAGTAACGCAATGATGGTTTTCAGCGGTCTATTCACACTCGAACCCGTGCTGTTCACGGTCTAGCGACTCAACACTGGTGAGTTCTTCTTTTTCCAGTTCAGACAATACAAACCTCAGAAACCATTGCAATCTACACTACAGAATGTTTCATTCATTCAGGCGAATCTTGAATTCATCTTGTTCTCCACTCCCAGCAGGTTTTCGTTTCACCACTGGTGAATGTCCAAGCAACCCAAGGCTGGTTTCAGCTGCGTGTTAACACTCGCAGCCGTGCTGTTCAATTGGCTATCCAGTGAACGCTGGTTAGCTCTTGATTTTCCTTCCACACACCGAGCCTTCAGAAATCATTCTTATCTCGACTTCAGAATGTTCCATTCGTTCCCTGCGAATCTGGAATTCCTCTGACTCTCCACACCAGGCAGATTTTCCTAACAACACTGGTGAATGACCAGGTAATCCAATGCTGGTTTTCAGCGGCTGTTCACACTCACAGCCTTGCTGTTCAATTGGCAATCCAGTCAAACCTAGTCAGCTCTTCATTTTCCTGTCCACACAACCCAGCGTTCAGAAATCATTGGAATCTCTACTACAGAAATTTCCATTCATTCACTGTGAATCTGGAAATACTCTGAATCTGCATTCCAGGAAGGCTTTCGTTACACCACTGATGAATGTCCAAGTAATGCAATGCTGCTTCTTAGTGGTCTGTTCACACTCGAAACCGTGCTGTTCATTGGCTATCCACTCAATATCGGTCAGCTCTTCAATATCCTGTCCAGACTATCCAGATTCCTAAATGTTGGCAATCACCACTACAGAATGTTCCATTCAATCACGCGAATCTGGAATTCATCAGAGTCTCCACTCCTGGAAGGTTTTCGTGACACCACTGGTAAATGTCCAAGGAAGACAATGCTGGTTTTAAGCCGCCTGCTAACACACTCAGCCGTGCTGTTCAATTTGCTATCCACCCAACCCTATTCAGCTCTACATTTTCCTGTCCTCATAACCCAACCTTCAGAAATAATTGGTATCTCCTCCACAGAATGTTCCGTTCATTCACTGCGAATCTTAAATTCATCTGACTCTCAACTCCCGGCGGGTTATCGTTACACCACTTGTGAATGTCCAAGTAAGCCAATGCTGGTTTTCAGTGGCCTGTTCATACTAAGAGACGTGCTGTTCATTTGGCTATCCACTCCACCCTGTTCAGCTCTACATTTTCGTGTCCACAAAACCCAGCCTTCAGAAATCATTGGAATCACCACTAGAGAATGTTCCATTCATTCACTGCGAATCTGGAATTCATCTGAACCTCCACTCCTGGCAGGTTTTCGTTACGCCACTGGTGAATGTCCAAGTAACTCAATACTGGTTTTCAGAGGCATGTTCAACTCGCAGAAGTGCTGTTCAATGGGCTATCCACTCAATATTGGTCAGCTCTTCATTTTCCTCTCCACACAAACCAGCCTTCAGAAATCATTGGGCTCTCCACTACAGACTGTTCCATTCATTCACTGCGATTCTGCAATTCATCTGACTCTCCGCTCCAGGCAGGTTTTCATTACAGCACTGGTGAATGACCAAGTAATCCAATGCTGGTTTTCAGCCGCCTTTTCACACTCGCAGTGTGCTGTTCAATTGTCTATCCACTCAAACCTGGTCAGCCTTTCATTTTCTTTTCCACAATATCAGACTTCAGAAATCATTGGAATCGCCAGTACAGAATGTTCCATTCATTCACTGCCAATCTGGAATTCATCTGAATCTGCACTCCAGGTAGGCTTTCATTACACCACTTATGAATGTCCAAGTAACACAATGCTGGTTTTCAGCGGTCTGTTCACACTCTAAGCCCTGCTTTTTACTGGGTATCCACACAACTGTGGTCAGCTCTTCATTTTCATGTCCAAACAATCCAGACTTGAGAAATCATTGCAATCTCCAGTACAGAATGTTCCATTCATTCACTGCGAATCTGGAATTCAACTGAATCTCCACTACCTGCAGATTTATCTTACACCACTTGTGAATGTCCAAGTAAAACAATGCTGGTTTTCAGAGGCCTGTTCATGTTCGCAGTCGTGCTGTTCAATTGGCTATCCACTCAACCTGTTTTGCTCCTCATTTTCCTGTGCACACAACCCAGCCTTCAGAAATCATTGTAATCTCCACTACAGGATGTTCCATTCATTCACTGGGAATCTGGAATTCATCTGAATCTGCACTCCACGCAGGCTTTCGTTACACCACTGCTGAAAGTCGAAGTAATGCAATACTGGTTTTCAGTGGTCTGTTCACATTCGAAGCCGAGGCTTTTTACAGGCTATCCGCTCAACACTGGTCAGCTCTTCATTTTCGTGTCCCCACAATCCAGATTTCAGAAATCATTGCAATCTCCACTACAGAATGTTCCATTCATTCACTGCGAGTCTGGAGTTTATCTGATTCTCCACTCCCGCCTGGTTAACATTACACCACTTGTGAATGTCCAAGTAAGCCAATGCTGGTTTTCAGAGGCCTGTTCATACTCGCAGCCGTGCTGTTTAATTGACAATTCACTCCACCCTGTTCAGCTCTTCATTGTCCCACCACACTACCAGCCTTCAGAAATCTTTGTTATCTCCACTACAGAATGTTCCATTCATTCACTGCGAATCTGGAATTCATCTGACTCTCAACTCCACGCAGGTTTTCATTACACCACTGTTGAATGTCCAAGTAACCCAATGCTGGTTTTCAGCGGCCTGTTCATATTCGCAGCCCTGCTGTTTACTTGGCTATCGATTCAAGCCTGGTCAGCTCTTCATTTTCCTGTCCACACAACACAGGCTTCAGAAATCATTGGAATCTCCTCTACAGAATGTTCCATTCATTCACTGCGAATGTGGAATTCAACTGACTCTCCACTCCATGCAGGTTTTCCTTACACCACTGATGAATGTCCAAGTAACCCAATGCTGGTTTTCAGCTGCATGTTCACACTCGCAGCCATGCTATACAATTGGCTTTCCACTAAATCCTGATTAGTTCTTGATTTTCCTTCCACACGACCCAGCCTTCAGAAATCGTTGGAATCTCCACTAGAGAATGTTCCATTCATTCACTGCGAATCTGGAATTCCTCTGAACCTCCACTCCCGGCAGGTTTTCGTTACACCACTGTTGAATGTCCAAGTAACCCAAATGTTTTAAGTGTTTTCTTCACAAGCGCAGTGGTGCTGTTCAATTGGCTATCCACTCAACCCTGGCCAGCTCTACATTTTCCTGTCCACACCACAGAGACTGGAGAAATCATTGTTATCTCCACTACAGAATGTTCCATTCATTCACAGCGAATCTGGAATTCATCTGAATCTCCACTCCCGGCAGGTTTTCGTGACACCACTGGTAAATATCCAAGTAAGCCAATGCTGGTTTTAAGTGGCCTGCTCATACTCTCAGCCGTGCTGTTCAATTTGCTATCCACTCAACCCTCTTCAGCTCCATTTTCCTGTCCACATAACCCAAACTTCAGAAACAATTGGTATCTCCTCCACAGAATGTTCCATTCATTGACGGCAAATCTGAAATTCATCTAATTCTCAACTCCCGTCAGGTTTTCGTTACACCACTTGTGAATGTCCAATTAAGCCAAAGCTGGTTTTCAGTGGCCTGTTCTTACTACGAGACGTGCTGTTCATTTGGCTATCCATTCCACCCTGTTCAGCTCTACATTTTCGTGTCCACAAAACCCAGCCTTCAGAAATCATTGGAATCACCACTAGAGAATGTTCCATTCATTCACTGCGAATCTGGAATTCATCTGAATCTCCACTCCCGGCAGGTTTTCATTGCACCACTGCTGAATGTTCAAGTAACGCAATGATGGTTTTCAGCGGTCTATTCACACTCGAACCCGTGCTGTTCACGGTCTAGCGACTCAACACTGGTGAGTTCTTCTTTTTCCAGTTCAGACAATACAAACCTCAGAAACCATTGCAATCTACACTACAGAATGTTTCATTCATTCAGGCGAATCTTGAATTCATCTTGTTCTCCACTCCCAGCAGGTTTTCGTTTCACCACTGGTGAATGTCCAAGCAACCCAAGGCTGGTTTCAGCTGCGTGTTAACACTCGCAGCCGTGCTGTTCAATTGGCTATCCAGTGAACGCTGGTTAGCTCTTGATTTTCCTTCCACACACCGAGCCTTCAGAAATCATTCTTATCTCCACTTCAGAATGTTCCATTCGTTCCCTGCGAATCTGGAATTCCTCTGACTCTCCACACCAGGCAGATTTTCCTAACAACACTGGTGAATGACCAGGTAATCCAATGCTGGTTTTCAGCGGCTGTTCACACTCACAGCCTTGCTGTTCAATTGGCAATCCAGTCAAACCTAGTCAGCTCTTCATTTTCCTGTCCACACAACCCAGCGTTCAGAAATCATTGGAATCTCTACTACAGAAATTTCCATTCATTCACTGTGAATCTGGAAATACTCTGAATCTGCATTCCAGGAAGGCTTTCGTTACACCACTGATGAATGTCCAAGTAATGCAATGCTGCTTCTTAGTGGTCTGTTCACACTCGAAACCGTGCTGTTCATTGGCTATCCACTCAATATCGGTCAGCTCTTCAATATCCTGTCCAGACTATCCAGATTCCTAAATGTTGGCAATCACCACTACAGAATGTTCCATTCAATCACGCGAATCTGGAATTCATCAGAGTCTCCACTCCTGGAAGGTTTTCGTGACACCACTGGTAAATGTCCAAGGAAGACAATGCTGGTTTTAAGCCGCCTGCTAACACACTCAGCCGTGCTGTTCAATTTGCTATCCACCCAACCCTATTCAGCTCTACATTTTCCTGTCCTCATAACCCAACCTTCAGAAATAATTGGTATCTCCTCCACAGAATGTTCCGTTCATTCACTGCGAATCTTAAATTCATCTGACTCTCAACTCCCGGCGGGTTATCGTTACACCACTTGTGAATGTCCAAGTAAGCCAATGCTGGTTTTCAGTGGCCTGTTCATACTAAGAGACGTGCTGTTCATTTGGCTATCCACTCCACCCTGTTCAGCTCTACATTTTCGTGTCCACAAAACCCAGCCTTCAGAAATCATTGGAATCACCACTAGAGAATGTTCCATTCATTCACTGCGAATCTGGAATTCCTCTGAACCTCCACTCCTGGCAGGTTTTCGTTACGCCACTGGTGAATGTCCAAGTAACTCAATACTGGTTTTCAGAGGCATGTTCAACTCGCAGAAGTGCTGTTCAATGGGCTATCCACTCAATATTGGTCAGCTCTTCATTTTCCTCTCCACACAAACCAGCCTTCAGAAATCATTGGGCTCTCCACTACAGACTGTTCCATTCATTCACTGCGATTCTGCAATTCATCTGACTCTCCGCTCCAGGCAGGTTTTCATTACAGCACTGGTGAATGACCAAGTAATCCAATGCTGGTTTTCAGCCGCCTTTTCACACTCGCAGTGTGCTGTTCAATTGTCTATCCACTCAAACCTGGTCAGCCTTTCATTTTCTTTTCCACAATATCAGACTTCAGAAATCATTGGAATCGCCAGTACAGAATGTTCCATTCATTCACTGCCAATCTGGAATTCATCTGAATCTGCACTCCAGGTAGGCTTTCATTACACCACTTATGAATGTCCAAGTAACACAATGCTGGTTTTCAGCGGTCTGTTCACACTCTAAGCCCTGCTTTTTACTGGGTATCCACACAACTGTGGTCAGCTCTTCATTTTCATGTCCAAACAATCCAGACTTGAGAAATCATTGCAATCTCCAGTACAGAATGTTCCATTCATTCACTGCGAATCTGGAATTCAACTGAATCTCCACTACCTGCAGATTTATCTTACACCACTTGTGAATGTCCAAGTAAAACAATGCTGGTTTTCAGAGGCCTGTTCATGTTCGCAGTCGTGCTGTTCAATTGGCTATCCACTCAACCTGTTTTGCTCCTCATTTTCCTGTGCACACAACCCAGCCTTCAGAAATCATTGTAATCTCCACTACAGGATGTTCCATTCATTCACTGGGAATCTGGAATTCATCTGAATCTGCACTCCACGCAGGCTTTCGTTACACCACTGCTGAAAGTCGAAGTAATGCAATACTGGTTTTCAGTGGTCTGTTCACATTCGAAGCCGAGGCTTTTTACAGGCTATCCACTCAACACTGGTCAGCTCTTCATTTTCGTGTCCCCACAATCCAGATTTCAGAAATCATTGCAATCTCCACTACAGAATGTTCCATTCATTCACTGCGAGTCTGGAGTTTATCTGATTCTCCACTCCCGCCTGGTTAACATTACACCACTTGTGAATGTCCAAGTAAGCCAATGCTGGTTTTCAGAGGCCTGTTCATACTCGCAGCCGTGCTGTTTAATTGACAATTCACTCCACCCTGTTCAGCTCTTCATTGTCCCACCACACTACCAGCCTTCAGAAATCTTTGTTATCTCCACTACAGAATGTTCCATTCATTCACTGCGAATCTGGAATTCATCTGACTCTCAACTCCACGCAGGTTTTCATTACACCACTGTTGAATGTCCAAGTAACCCAATGCTGGTTTTCAGCGGCCTGTTCATATTCGCAGCCCTGCTGTTTACTTGGCTATCGATTCAAGCCTGGTCAGCTCTTCATTTTCCTGTCCACACAACACAGGCTTCAGAAATCATTGGAATCTCCTCTACAGAATGTTCCATTCATTCACTGCGAATGTGGAATTCAACTGACTCTCCACTCCATGGAGGTTTTCCTTACACCACTGATGAATGTCCATGTAACCCAATGCTGGTTTTCAGCTGCATGTTCACACTCGCAGCCATGCTATACAATTGGCTTTCCACTAAATCCTGATTAGTTCTTGATTTTCCTTCCACACGACCCAGCCTTCAGAAATCGTTGGAATCTCCACTAGAGAATGTTCCATTCATTCACTGCGAATCTGGAATTCCTCTGAACCTCCACTCCCGGCAGGTTTTCGTTACACCACTGTTGAATGTCCAAGTAACCCAATGTTTTAAGTGTTTTCTTCACAAGCGCAGTGGTGCTGTTCAATTGGCTATCCACTCAACCCTGGCCAGCTCTACATTTTCCTGTCCACACCACAGAGACTGGAGAAATCATTGTTATCTCCACTACAGAATGTTCCATTCATTCACAGCGAATCTGGAATTCATCTGAATCTCCACTCCCGGCAGGTTTTCGTGACACCACTGGTAAATATCCAAGTAAGCCAATGCTGGTTTTAAGTGGCCTGCTCATACTCTCAGCCGTGCTGTTCAATTTGCTATCCACTCAACCCTCTTCAGCTCCATTTTCCTGTCCACATAACCCAAACTTCAGAAACAATTGGTATCTTCTCCACAGAATGTTCCATTCATTGATGGCAAATCTGAAATTCATCTAATTCTCAACTCCCGTCAGGTTTTCGTTACACCACTTGTGAATGTCCAATTAAGCCAAAGCTGGTTTTCAGTGGCCTGTTCTTACTACGAGACGTGCTGTTCATTTGGCTATCCATTCCACCCTGTTCAGCTCTACATTTTCGTGTCCACAAAACCCAGCCTTCAGAAATCATTGGAATCACCACTAGAGAATGTTCCATTCATTCACTGCGAATCTGGAATTCATCTGAATCTCCACTCCCGGCAGGTTTTCATTGCACCACTGCTGAATGTTCAAGTAACGCAATGATGGTTTTCAGCGGTCTATTCACACTCGAACCCGTGCTGTTCACGGTCTAGCGACTCAACACTGGTGAGTTCTTCTTTTTCCAGTTCAGACAATACAAACCTCAGAAACCATTGCAATCTACACTACAGAATGTTTCATTCATTCAGGCGAATCTTGAATTCATCTTGTTCTCCACTCCCAGCAGGTTTTCGTTTCACCACTGGTGAATGTCCAAGCAACCCAAGGCTGGTTTCAGCTGCGTGTTAACACTCGCAGCCGTGCTGTTCAATTGGCTATCCAGTGAACGCTGGTTAGCTCTTGATTTTCCTTCCACACACCGAGCCTTCAGAAATCATTCTTATCTCCACTTCAGAATGTTCCATTCGTTCCCTGCGAATCTGGAATTCCTCTGACTCTCCACACCAGGCAGATTTTCCTAACAACACTGGTGAATGACCAGGTAATCCAATGCTGGTTTTCAGCGGCTGTTCACACTCACAGCCTTGCTGTTCAATTGGCAATCCAGTCAAACCTAGTCAGCTCTTCATTTTCCTGTCCACACAACCCAGCGTTCAGAAATCATTGGAATCTCTACTACAGAAATTTCCATTCATTCACTGTGAATCTGGAAATACTCTGAATCTGCATTCCAGGAAGGCTTTCGTTACACCACTGATGAATGTCCAAGTAATGCAATGCTGCTTCTTAGTGGTCTGTTCACACTCGAAACCGTGCTGTTCATTGGCTATCCACTCAATATCGGTCAGCTCTTCAATATCCTGTCCAGACTATCCAGATTCCTAAATGTTGGCAATCACCACTACAGAATGTTCCATTCAATCACGCGAATCTGGAATTCATCAGAGTCTCCACTCCTGGAAGGTTTTCGTGACACCACTGGTAAATGTCCAAGGAAGACAATGCTGGTTTTAAGCCGCCTGCTAACACACTCAGCCGTGCTGTTCAATTTGCTATCCACCCAACCCTATTCAGCTCTACATTTTCCTGTCCTCATAACCCAACCTTCAGAAATAATTGGTATCTCCTCCACAGAATGTTCCGTTCATTCACTGCGAATCTTAAATTCATCTGACTCTCAACTCCCGGCGGGTTATCGTTACACCACTTGTGAATGTCCAAGTAAGCCAATGCTGGTTTTCAGTGGCCTGTTCATACTAAGAGACGTGCTGTTCATTTGGCTATCCACTCCACCCTGTTCAGCTCTACATTTTCGTGTCCACAAAACCCAGCCTTCAGAAATCATTGGAATCACCACTAGAGAATGTTCCATTCATTCACTGCGAATCTGGAATTCATCTGAACCTCCACTCCTGGCAGGTTTTCGTTACGCCACTGGTGAATGTCCAAGTAACTCAATACTGGTTTTCAGAGGCATGTTCAACTCGCAGAAGTGCTGTTCAATGGGCTATCCACTCAATATTGGTCAGCTCTTCATTTTCATCTCCACACAAACCAGCCTTCAGAAATCATTGGGCTCTCCACTACAGACTGTTCCATTCATTCACTGCGATTCTGCAATTCATCTGACTCTCCGCTCCAGGCAGGTTTTCATTACCGCACTGGTGAATGACCAAGTAATCCAATGCTGGTTTTCAGCCGCCTTTTCACACTCGCAGTGTGCTGTTCAATTGTCTATCCACTCAAACCTGGTCAGCCTTTCATTTTCTTTTCCACAATATCAGACTTCAGAAATCATTGGAATCGCCAGTACAGAATGTTCCATTCATTCACTGCCAATCTGGAATTCATCTGAATCTGCACTCCAGGTAGGCTTTCATTACACCACTTATGAATGTCCAAGTAACACAATGCTGGTTTTCAGCGGTCTGTTCACACTCTAAGCCCTGCTTTTTACTGGGTATCCACACAACTGTGGTCAGCTCTTCATTTTCATGTCCAAACAATCCAGACTTGAGAAATCATTGCAATCTCCAGTACAGAATGTTCCATTCATTCACTGCGAATCTGGAATTCAACTGAATCTCCACTACCTGCAGATTTATCTTACACCACTTGTGAATGTCCAAGTAAAACAATGCTGGTTTTCAGAGGCCTGTTCATGTTCGCAGTCGTGCTGTTCAATTGGCTATCCACTCAACCTGTTTTGCTCCTCATTTTCCTGTGCACACAACCCAGCCTTCAGAAATCATTGTAATCTCCACTACAGGATGTTCCATTCATTCACTGGGAATCTGGAATTCATCTGAATCTGCACTCCACGCAGGCTTTCGTTACACCACTGCTGAAAGTCGAAGTAATGCAATACTGGTTTTCAGTGGTCTGTTCACATTCGAAGCCGAGGCTTTTTACAGGCTATCCGCTCAACACTGGTCAGCTCTTCATTTTCGTGTCCCCACAATCCAGATTTCAGAAATCATTGCAATCTCCACTACAGAATGTTCCATTCATTCACTGCGAGTCTGGAGTTTATCTGATTCTCCACTCCCGCCTGGTTAACATTACACCACTTGTGAATGTCCAAGTAAGCCAATGCTGGTTTTCAGAGGCCTGTTCATACTCGCAGCCGTGCTGTTTAATTGACAATTCACTCCACCCTGTTCAGCTCTTCATTGTCCCACCACACTACCAGCCTTCAGAAATCTTTGTTATCTCCACTACAGAATGTTCCATTCATTCACTGCGAATCTGGAATTCATCTGACTCTCAACTCCACGCAGGTTTTCATTACACCACTGTTGAATGTCCAAGTAACCCAATGCTGGTTTTCAGCGGCCTGTTCATATTCGCAGCCCTGCTGTTTACTTGGCTATCGATTCAAGCCTGGTCAGCTCTTCATTTTCCTGTCCACACAACACAGGCTTCAGAAATCATTGGAATCTCCTCTACAGAATGTTCCATTCATTCACTGCGAATGTGGAATTCAACTGACTCTCCACTCCATGCAGGTTTTCCTTACACCACTGATGAATGTCCAAGTAACCCAATGCTGGTTTTCAGCTGCATGTTCACACTCGCAGCCATGCTATACAATTGGCTTTCCACTAAATCCTGATTAGTTCTTGATTTTCCTTCCACACGACCCAGCCTTCAGAAATCGTTGGAATCTCCACTAGAGAATGTTCCATTCATTCACTGCGAATCTGGAATTCCTCTGAACCTCCACTCCCGGCAGGTTTTCGTTACACCACTGTTGAATGTCCAAGTAACCCAATGTTTTAAGTGTTTTCTTCACAAGCGCAGTGGTGCTGTTCAATTGGCTATCCACTCAACCCTGGCCAGCTCTACATTTTCCTGTCCACACCACAGAGACTGGAGAAATCATTGTTATCTCCACTACAGAATGTTCCATTCATTCACAGCGAATCTGGAATTCATCTGAATCTCCACTCCCGGCAGGTTTTCGTGACACCACTGGTAAATATCCAAGTAAGCCAATGCTGGTTTTAAGTGGCCTGCTCATACTCTCAGCCGTCCTGTTCAATTTGCTATCCACTCAACCCTCTTCAGCTCCATTTTCCTGTCCACATAACCCAAACTTCAGAAACAATTGGTATCTCCTCCACAGAATGTTCCATTCATTGACGGCAAATCTGAAATTCATCTAATTCTCAACTCCCGTCAGGTTTTCGTTACACCACTTGTGAATGTCCAATTAAGCCAAAGCTGGTTTTCAGTGGCCTGTTCTTACTACGAGACGTGCTGTTCATTTGGCTATCCATTCCACCCTGTTCAGCTCTACATTTTCGTGTCCACAAAACCCAGCCTTCAGAAATCATTGGAATCACCACTAGAGAATGTTCCATTCATTCACTGCGAATCTGGAATTCATCTGAATCTCCACTCCCGGGAGGTTTTCATTGCACCACTGCTGAATGTTCAAGTAACGCAATGATGGTTTTCAGCGGTCTATTCACACTCGAACCCGTGCTGTTCACGGTCTAGCGACTCAACACTGGTGAGTTCTTCTTTTTCCAGTTCAGACAATACAAACCTCAGAAACCATTGCAATCTACACTACAGAATGTTTCATTCATTCAGGCGAATCTTGAATTCATCTTGTTCTCCACTCCCAGCAGGTTTTCGTTTCACCACTGGTGAATGTCCAAGCAACCCAAGGCTGGTTTCAGCTGCGTGTTAACACTCGCAGCCGTGCTGTTCAATTGGCTATCCAGTGAACGCTGGTTAGCTCTTGATTTTCCTTCCACACACCGAGCCTTCAGAAATCATTCTTATCTCCACTTCAGAATGTTCCATTCGTTCCCTGCGAATCTGGAATTCCTCTGACTCTCCACACCAGGCAGATTTTCCTAACAACACTGGTGAATGACCAGGTAATCCAATGCTGGTTTTCAGCGGCTGTTCACACTCACAGCCTTGCTGTTCAATTGGCAATCCATTCAAACCTAGTCAGCTCTTCATTTTCCTGTCCACACAACCCAGCGTTCAGAAATCATTGGAATCTCTACTACAGAAATTTCCATTCATTCACTGTGAATCTGGAAATACTCTGAATCTGCATTCCAGGAAGGCTTTCGTTACACCACTGATGAATGTCCAAGTAATGCAATGCTGCTTCTTAGTGGTCTGTTCACACTCGAAACCGTGCTGTTCATTGGCTATCCACTCAATATCGGTCAGCTCTTCAATATCCTGTCCAGACTATCCAGATTCCTAAATGTTGGCAATCACCACTACAGAATGTTCCATTCAATCACGCGAATCTGGAATTCATCAGAGTCTCCACTCCTGGAAGGTTTTCGTGACACCACTGGTAAATGTCCAAGGAAGACAATGCTGGTTTTAAGCCGCCTGCTAACACACTCAGCCGTGCTGTTCAATTTGCTATCCACCCAACCCTATTCAGCTCTACATTTTCCTTTCCTCATAACCCAACCTTCAGAAATAATTGGTATCTCCTCCACAGAATGTTCCGTTCATTCACTGCGAATCTTAAATTCATCTGACTCTCAACTCCCGGCGGGTTATCGTTACACCACTTGTGAATGTCCAAGTAAGCCAATGCTGGTTTTCAGTGGCCTGTTCATACTAAGAGACGTGCTGTTCATTTGGCTATCCACTCCACCCTGTTCAGCTCTACATTTTCGTGTCCACAAAACCCAGCCTTCAGAAATCATTGGAATCACCACTAGAGAATGTTCCATTCATTCACTGCGAATCTGGAATTCCTCTGAACCTCCACTCCTGGCAGGTTTTCGTTACGCCACTGGTGAATGTCCAAGTAACTCAATACTGGTTTTCAGAGGCATGTTCAACTCGCAGAAGTGCTGTTCAATGGGCTATCCACTCAATATTGGTCAGCTCTTCATTTTCCTCTCCACACAAACCAGCCTTCAGAAATCATTGGGCTCTCCACTACAGACTGTTCCATTCATTCACTGCGATTCTGCAATTCATCTGACTCTCCGCTCCAGGCAGGTTTTCATTACAGCACTGGTGAATGACCAAGTAATCCAATGCTGGTTTTCAGCCGCCTTTTCACACTCGCAGTGTGCTGTTCAATTGTCTATCCACTCAAACCTGGTCAGCCTTTCATTTTCTTTTCCACAATATCAGACTTCAGAAATCATTGGAATCGCCAGTACAGAATGTTCCATTCATTCACTGCCAATCTGGAATTCATCTGAATCTGCACTCCAGGTAGGCTTTCATTACACCACTTATGAATGTCCAAGTAACACAATGCTGGTTTTCAGCGGTCTGTTCACACTCTAAGCCCTGCTTTTTACTGGGTATCCACACAACTGTGGTCAGCTCTTCATTTTCATGTCCAAACAATCCAGACTTGAGAAATCATTGCAATCTCCAGTACAGAATGTTCCATTCATTCACTGCGAATCTGGAATTCAACTGAATCTCCACTACCTGCAGATTTATCTTACACCACTTGTGAATGTCCAAGTAAAACAATGCTGGTTTTCAGAGGCCTGTTCATGTTCGCAGTCGTGCTGTTCAATTGGCTATCCACTCAACCTGTTTTGCTCCTCATTTTCCTGTGCACACAACCCAGCCTTCAGAAATCATTGTAATCTCCACTACAGGATGTTCCATTCATTCACTGGGAATCT
The DNA here is from genome assembly GCF_029834395.1 of Sorex fumeus. Classification (NCBI taxonomy): domain Eukaryota; kingdom Metazoa; phylum Chordata; class Mammalia; order Eulipotyphla; family Soricidae; genus Sorex; species Sorex fumeus. Next base: position 36,951 of record NW_026606088.1, on the reverse strand, counting down.
GGAATTCATCTGAATCTGCACTCCACGCAGGCTTTCGTTACACCACTGCTGAAAGTCGAAGTAATGCAACACTGGTTTTCAGTGGTCTGTTCACATTCGAAGCCGAGGCTTTTTACAGGCTATCCACTCAACACTGGTCAGCTCTTCATTTTCGTGTCCCCACAATCCAGATTTCAGAAATCATTGCAATCTCCACTACAGAATGTTCCATTCATTCACTGCGAGTCTGGAGTTTATCTGATTCTCCACTCCCGCCTGGTTAACATTACACCACTTGTGAATGTCCAAGTAAGCCAATGCTGGTTTTCAGAGGCCTGTTCATACTCGCAGCCGTGCTGTTTAATTGACAATTCACTCCACCCTGTTCAGCTCTTCATTGTCCCACCACACTACCAGCCTTCAGAAATCTTTGTTATCTCCACTACAGAATGTTCCATTCATTCACTGCGAATCTGGAATTCATCTGACTCTCAACTCCACGCAGGTTTTCATTACACCACTGTTGAATGTCCAAGTAACCCAATGCTGGTTTTCAGCGGCCTGTTCATATTCGCAGCCCTGCTGTTTACTTGGCTATCGATTCAAGCCTGGTCAGCTCTTCATTTTCCTGTCCACACAACACAGGCTTCAGAAATCATTGGAATCTCCTCTACAGAATGTTCCATTCATTCACTGCGAATGTGGAATTCAACTGACTCTCCACACCATGCAGGTTTTCCTTACACCACTGATGAATGTCCAAGTAACCCAATGCTGGTTTTCAGCTGCATGTTCACACTCGCAGCCATGCTATACAATTGGCTTTCCACTAAATCCTGATTAGTTCTTGATTTTCCTTCCACACGACCCAGCCTTCAGAAATCATTGGAATCTCCACTAGAGAATGTTCCATTCATTCACTGCGAATCTGGAATTCCTCTGAACCTCCACTCCCGGCAGGTTTTCGTTACACCACTGTTGAATGTCCAAGTAACCCAATGTTTTAAGTGTTTTCTTCACAAGCGCAGTGGTGCTGTTCAATTGGCTATCCACTCAACCCTGGCCAGCTCTACATTTTCCTGTCCACACCACAGAGACTGGAGAAATCATTGTTATCTCCACTACAGAATGTTCCATTCATTCACAGCGAATCTGGAATTCATCTGAATCTCCACTCCCGGCAGGTTTTCGTGACACCACTGGTAAATATCCAAGTAAGCCAATGCTGGTTTTAAGTGGCCTGCTCATACTCTCAGCCGTCCTGTTCAATTTGCTATCCACTCAACCCTCTTCAGCTCCATTTTCCTGTCCACATAACCCAAACTTCAGAAACAATTGGTATCTCCTCCACAGAATGTTCCATTCATTGACGGCAAATCTGAAATTCATCTAATTCTCAACTCCCGTCAGGTTTTCGTTACACCACTTGTGAATGTCCAATTAAGCCAAAGCTGGTTTTCAGTGGCCTGTTCTTACTACGAGACGTGCTGTTCATTTGGCTATCCATTCCACCCTGTTCAGCTCTACATTTTCGTGTCCACAAAACCCAGCCTTCAGAAATCATTGGAATCACCACTAGAGAATGTTCCATTCATTCACTGCGAATCTGGAATTCATCTGAATCTCCACTCCCGGCAGGTTTTCATTGCACCACTGCTGAATGTTCAAGTAACGCAATGATGGTTTTCAGCGGTCTATTCACACTCGAACCCGTGCTGTTCACGGTCTAGCGACTCAACACTGGTGAGTTCTTCTTTTTCCAGTTCAGACAATACAAACCTCAGAAACCATTGCAATCTACACTACAGAATGTTTCATTCATTCAGGCGAATCTTGAATTCATCTTGTTCTCCACTCCCAGCAGGTTTTCGTTTCACCACTGGTGAATGTCCAAGCAACCCAAGGCTGGTTTCAGCTGCGTGTTAACACTCGCAGCCGTGCTGTTCAATTGGCTATCCAGTGAACGCTGGTTAGCTCTTGATTTTCCTTCCACACACCGAGCCTTCAGAAATCATTCTTATCTCCACTTCAGAATGTTCCATTCGTTCCCTGCGAATCTGGAATTCCTCTGACTCTCCACACCAGGCAGATTTTCCTAACAACACTGGTGAATGACCAGGTAATCCAATGCTGGTTTTCAGCGGCTGTTCACACTCACAGCCTTGCTGTTCAATTGGCAATCCAGTCAAACCTAGTCAGCTCTTCATTTTCCTGTCCACACAACCCAGCGTTCAGAAATCATTGGAATCTCTACTACAGAAATTTCCATTCATTCACTGTGAATCTGGAAATACTCTGAATCTGCATTCCAGGAAGGCTTTCGTTACACCACTGATGAATGTCCAAGTAATGCAATGCTGCTTCTTAGTGGTCTGTTCACACTCGAAACCGTGCTGTTCATTGGCTATCCACTCAATATCGGTCAGCTCTTCAATATCCTGTCCAGACTATCCAGATTCCTAAATGTTGGCAATCACCACTACAGAATGTTCCATTCAATCACGCGAATCTGGAATTCATCAGAGTCTCCACTCCTGGAAGGTTTTCGTGACACCACTGGTAAATGTCCAAGGAAGACAATGCTGGTTTTAAGCCGCCTGCTAACACACTCAGCCGTGCTGTTCAATTTGCTATCCACCCAACCCTATTCAGCTCTACATTTTCCTGTCCTCATAACCCAACCTTCAGAAATAATTGGTATCTCCTCCACAGAATGTTCCGTTCATTCACTGCGAATCTTAAATTCATCTGACTCTCAACTCCCGGCGGGTTATCGTTACACCACTTGTGAATGTCCAAGTAAGCCAATGCTGGTTTTCAGTGGCCTGTTCATACTAAGAGACGTGCTGTTCATTTGGCTATCCACTCCACCCTGTTCAGCTCTACATTTTCGTGTCCACAAAACCCAGCCTTCAGAAATCATTGGAATCACCACTAGAGAATGTTCCATTCATTCACTGCGAATCTGGAATTCCTCTGAACCTCCACTCCTGGCAGGTTTTCGTTACGCCACTGGTGAATGTCCAAGTAACTCAATACTGGTTTTCAGAGGCATGTTCAACTCGCAGAAGTGCTGTTCAATGGGCTATCCACTCAATATTGGTCAGCTCTTCATTTTCCTCTCCACACAAACCAGCCTTCAGAAATCATTGGGCTCTCCACTACAGACTGTTCCATTCATTCACTGCGATTCTGCAATTCATCTGACTCTCCGCTCCAGGCAGGTTTTCATTACCGCACTGGTGAATGACCAAGTAATCCAATGCTGGTTTTCAGCCGCCTTTTCACACTCGCAGTGTGCTGTTCAATTGTCTATCCACTCAAACCTGGTCAGCCTTTCATTTTCTTTTCCACAATATCAGACTTCAGAAATCATTGGAATCGCCAGTACAGAATGTTCCATTCATTCACTGCCAATCTGGAATTCATCTGAATCTGCACTCCAGGTAGGCTTTCATTACACCACTTATGAATGTCCAAGTAACACAATGCTGGTTTTCAGCGGTCTGTTCACACTCTAAGCCCTGCTTTTTACTGGGTATCCACACAACTGTGGTCAGCTCTTCATTTTCATGTCCAAACAATCCAGACTTGAGAAATCATTGCAATCTCCAGTACAGAATGTTCCATTCATTCACTGCGAATCTGGAATTCAACTGAATCTCCACTACCTGCAGATTTATCTTACACCACTTGTGAATGTCCAAGTAAAACAATGCTGGTTTTCAGAGGCCTGTTCATGTTCGCAGTCGTGCTGTTCAATTGGCTATCCACTCAACCTGTTTTGCTCCTCATTTTCCTGTGCACACAACCCAGCCTTCAGAAATCATTGTAATCTCCACTACAGGATGTTCCATTCATTCACTGGGAATCTGGAATTCATCTGAATCTGCACTCCACGCAGGCTTTCGTTACACCACTGCTGAAAGTCGAAGTAATGCAATACTGGTTTTCAGTGGTCTGTTCACATTCGAAGCCGAGGCTTTTTACAGGCTATCCGCTCAACACTGGTCAGCTCTTCATTTTCGTGTCCCCACAATCCAGATTTCAGAAATCATTGCAATCTCCACTACAGAATGTTCCATTCATTCACTGCGAGTCTGGAGTTTATCTGATTCTCCACTCCCGCCTGGTTAACATTACACCACTTGTGAATGTCCAAGTAAGCCAATGCTGGTTTTCAGAGGCCTGTTCATACTCGCAGCCGTGCTGTTTAATTGACAATTCACTCCACCCTGTTCAGCTCTTCATTGTCCCACCACACTACCAGCCTTCAGAAATCTTTGTTATCTCCACTACAGAATGTTCCATTCATTCACTGCGAATCTGGAATTCATCTGACTCTCAACTCCACGCAGGTTTTCATTACACCACTGTTGAATGTCCAAGTAACCCAATGCTGGTTTTCAGCGGCCTGTTCATATTCGCAGCCCTGCTGTTTACTTGGCTATCGATTCAAGCCTGGTCAGCTCTTCATTTTCCTGTCCACACAACACAGGCTTCAGAAATCATTGGAATCTCCTCTACAGAATGTTCCATTCATTCACTGCGAATGTGGAATTCAACTGACTCTCCACTCCATGCAGGTTTTCCTTACACCACTGATGAATGTCCAAGTAACCCAATGCTGGTTTTCAGCTGCATGTTCACACTCGCAGCCATGCTATACAATTGGCTTTCCACTAAATCCTGATTAGTTCTTGATTTTCCTTCCACACGACCCAGCCTTCAGAAATCGTTGGAATCTCCACTAGAGAATGTTCCATTCATTCACTGCGAATCTGGAATTCCTCTGAACCTCCACTCCCGGCAGGTTTTCGTTACACCACTGTTGAATGTCCAAGTAACCCAATGTTTTAAGTGTTTTCTTCACAAGCGCAGTGGTGCTGTTCAATTGGCTATCCACTCAACCCTGGCCAGCTCTACATTTTCCTGTCCACACCACAGAGACTGGAGAAATCATTGTTATCTCCACTACAGAATGTTCCATTCATTCACAGCGAATCTGGAATTCATCTGAATCTCCACTCCCGGCAGGTTTTCGTGACACCACTGGTAAATATCCAAGTAAGCCAATGCTGCTTTTAAGTGGCCTGCTCATACTCTCAGCCGTGCTGTTCAATTTGCTATCCACTCAACCCTCTTCAGCTCCATTTTCCTGTCCACATAACCCAAACTTCAGAAACAATTGGTATCTCCTCCACAGAATGTTCCATTCATTGACGGCAAATCTGAAATTCATCTAATTCTCAACTCCCGTCAGGTTTTCGTTACACCACTTGTGAATGTCCAATTAAGCCAAAGCTGGTTTTCAGTGGCCTGTTCTTACTACGAGACGTGCTGTTCGTTTGGCTATCCATTCCACCCTGTTCAGCTCTACATTTTCGTGTCCACAAAACCCAGCCTTCAGAAATCATTGGAATCACCACTAGAGAATGTTCCATTCATTCACTGCGAATCTGGAATTCATCTGAATCTCCACTCCCGGCAGGTTTTCATTGCACCACTGCTGAATGTTCAAGTAACGCAATGATGGTTTTCAGCGGTCTATTCACACTCGAACCCGTGCTGTTCACGGTCTAGCGACTCAACACTGGTGAGTTCTTCTTTTTCCAGTTCAGACAATACAAACCTCAGAAACCATTGCAATCTACACTACAGAATGTTTCATTCATTCAGGCGAATCTTGAATTCATCTTGTTCTCCACTCCCAGCAGGTTTTCGTTTCACCACTGGTGAATGTCCAAGCAACCCAAGGCTGGTTTCAGCTGCGTGTTAACACTCGCAGCCGTGCTGTTCAATTGGCTATCCAGTGAACGCTGGTTAGCTCTTGATTTTCCTTCCACACACCGAGCCTTCAGAAATCATTCTTATCTCCACTTCAGAATGTTCCATTCGTTCCCTGCGAATCTGGAATTCCTCTGACTCTCCACACCAGGCAGATTTTCCTAACAACACTGGTGAATGACCAGGTAATCCAATGCTGGTTTTCAGCGGCTGTTCACACTCACAGCCTTGCTGTTCAATTGGCAATCCAGTCAAACCTAGTCAGCTCTTCATTTTCCTGTCCACACAACCCAGCGTTCAGAAATCATTGGAATCTCTACTACAGAAATTTCCATTCATTCACTGTGAATCTGGAAATACTCTGAATCTGCATTCCAGGAAGGCTTTCGTTACACCACTGATGAATGTCCAAGTAATGCAATGCTGCTTCTTAGTGGTCTGTTCACACTCGAAACCGTGCTGTTCATTGGCTATCCACTCAATATCGGTCAGCTCTTCAATATCCTGTCCAGACTATCCAGATTCCTAAATGTTGGCAATCACCACTACAGAATGTTCCATTCAATCACGCGAATCTGGAATTCATCAGAGTCTCCACTCCTGGAAGGTTTTCGTGACACCACTGGTAAATGTCCAAGGAAGACAATGCTGGTTTTAAGCCGCCTGCTAACACACTCAGCCGTGCTGTTCAATTTGCTATCCACCCAACCCTATTCAGCTCTACATTTTCCTGTCCTCATAACCCAACCTTCAGAAATAATTGGTATCTCCTCCACAGAATGTTCCGTTCATTCACTGCGAATCTTAAATTCATCTGACTCTCAACTCCCGGCGGGTTATCGTTACACCACTTGTGAATGTCCAAGTAAGCCAATGCTGGTTTTCAGTGGCCTGTTCATACTAAGAGACGTGCTGTTCATTTGGCTATCCACTCCACCCTGTTCAGCTCTACATTTTCGTGTCCACAAAACCCAGCCTTCAGAAATCATTGGAATCACCACTAGAGAATGTTCCATTCATTCACTGCGAATCTGGAATTCATCTGAACCTCCACTCCTGGCAGGTTTTCGTTACGCCACTGGTGAATGTCCAAGTAACTCAATACTGGTTTTCAGAGGCATGTTCAACTCGCAGAAGTGCTGTTCAATGGGCTATCCACTCAATATTGGTCAGCTCTTCATTTTCCTCTCCACACAAACCAGCCTTCAGAAATCATTGGGCTCTCCACTACAGACTGTTCCATTCATTCACTGCGATTCTGCAATTCATCTGACTCTCCGCTCCAGGCAGGTTTTCATTACAGCACTGGTGAATGACCAAGTAATCCAATGCTGGTTTTCAGCCGCCTTTTCACACTCGCAGTGTGCTGTTCAATTGTCTATCCACTCAAACCTGGTCAGCCTTTCATTTTCTTTTCCACAATATCAGACTTCAGAAATCATTGGAATCGCCAGTACAGAATGTTCCATTCATTCACTGCCAATCTGGAATTCATCTGAATCTGCACTCCAGGTAGGCTTTCATTACACCACTTATGAATGTCCAAGTAACACAATGCTGGTTTTCAGCGGTCTGTTCACACTCTAAGCCCTGCTTTTTACTGGGTATCCACACAACTGTGGTCAGCTCTTCATTTTCATGTCCAAACAATCCAGACTTGAGAAATCATTGCAATCTCCAGTACAGAATGTTCCATTCATTCACTGCGAATCTGGAATTCAACTGAATCTCCACTACCTGCAGATTTATCTTACACCACTTGTGAATGTCCAAGTAAAACAATGCTGGTTTTCAGAGGCCTGTTCATGTTCGCAGTCGTGCTGTTCAATTGGCTATCCACTCAACCTGTTTTGCTCCTCATTTTCCTGTGCACACAACCCAGCCTTCAGAAATCATTGTAATCTCCACTACAGGATGTTCCATTCATTCACTGGGAATCTGGAATTCATCTGAATCTGCACTCCACGCAGGCTTTCGTTACACCACTGCTGAAAGTCGAAATAATGCAATACTGGTTTTCAGTGGTCTGTTCACATTCGAAGCCGAGGCTTTTTACAGGCTATCCGCTCAACACTGGTCAGCTCTTCATTTTCGTGTCCCCACAATCCAGATTTCAGAAATCATTGCAATCTCCACTACAGAATGTTCCATTCATTCACTGCGAGTCTGGAGTTTATCTGATTCTCCACTCCCGCCTGGTTAACATTACACCACTTGTGAATGTCCAAGTAAGCCAATGCTGGTTTTCAGAGGCCTGTTCATACTCGCAGCCGTGCTGTTTAATTGACAATTCACTCCACCCTGTTCAGCTCTTCATTGTCCCACCACACTACCAGCCTTCAGAAATCTTTGTTATCTCCACTACAGAATGTTCCATTCATTCACTGCGAATCTGGAATTCATCTGACTCTCAACTCCACGCAGGTTTTCATTACACCACTGTTGAATGTCCAAGTAACCCAATGCTGGTTTTCAGCGGCCTGTTCATATTCGCAGCCCTGCTGTTTACTTGGCTATCGATTCAAGCCTGGTCAGCTCTTCATTTTCCTGTCCACACAACACAGGCTTCAGAAATCATTGGAATCTCCTCTACAGAATGTTCCATTCATTCACTGCGAATGTGGAATTCAACTGACTCTCCACTCCATGCAGGTTTTCCTTACACCACTGATGAATGTCCAAGTAACCCAATGCTGGTTTTCAGCTGCATGTTCACACTCGCAGCCATGCTATACAATTGGCTTTCCACTAAATCCTGATTAGTTCTTGATTTTCCTTCCACACGACCCAGCCTTCAGAAATCATTGGAATCTCCACTAGAGAATGTTCCATTCATTCACTGTGAATCTGGAATTCCTCTGAACCTCCACTCCCGGCAGGTTTTCGTTACACCACTGTTGAATGTCCAAGTAACCCAATGTTTTAAGTGTTTTCTTCACAAGCGCAGTGGTGCTGTTCAATTGGCTATCCACTCAACCCTGGCCAGCTCTACATTTTCCTGTCCACACCACAGAGACTGGAGAAATCATTGTTATCTCCACTACAGAATGTTCCATTCATTCACAGCGAATCTGGAATTCATCTGAATCTCCACTCCCGGCAGGTTTTCGTGACACCACTGGTAAATATCCAAGTAAGCCAATGCTGCTTTTAAGTGGCCTGCTCATACTCTCAGCCGTGCTGTTCAATTTGCTATCCACTCAACCCTCTTCAGCTCCATTTTCCTGTCCACATAACCCAAACTTCAGAAACAATTGGTATCTCCTCCACAGAATGTTCCATTCATTGACGGCAAATCTGAAATTCATCTAATTCTCAACTCCCGTCAGGTTTTCGTTACACCACTTGTGAATGTCCAATTAAGCCAAAGCTGGTTTTCAGTGGCCTGTTCTTACTACGAGACGTGCTGTTCATTTGGCTATCCATTCCACCCTGTTCAGCTCTACATTTTCGTGTCCACAAAACCCAGCCTTCAGAAATCATTGGAATCACCACTAGAGAATGTTCCATTCATTCACTGCGAATCTGGAATTCATCTGAATCTCCACTCCCGGCAGGTTTTCAGTGCACCACTGCTGAATGTTCAAGTAACGCAATGATGGTTTTCAGCGGTCTATTCACACTCGAACCCGTGCTGTTCACGGTCTAGCGACTCAACACTGGTGAGTTCTTCTTTTTCCAGTTCAGACAATACAAACCTCAGAAACCATTGCAATCTACACTACAGAATGTTTCATTCATTCAGGCGAATCTTGAATTCACCTTGTTCTCCACTCCCAGCAGGTTTTCGTTTCACCACTGGTGAATGTCCAAGCAACCCAAGGCTGGTTTCAGCTGCGTGTTAACACTCGCAGCCGTGCTGTTCAATTGGCTATCCAGTGAACGCTGGTTAGCTCTTGATTTTCCTTCCACACACCGAGCCTTCAGAAATCATTCTTATCTCCACTTCAGAATGTTCCATTCGTTCCCTGCGAATCTGGAATTCCTCTGACTCTCCACACCAGGCAGATTTTCCTAACAACACTGGTGAATGACCAGGTAATCCAATGCTGGTTTTCAGCGGCTGTTCACACTCACAGCCTTGCTGTTCAATTGGCAATCCAGTCAAACCTAGTCAGCTCTTCATTTTCCTGTCCACACAACCCAGCGTTCAGAAATCATTGGAATCTCTACTACAGAAATTTCCATTCATTCACTGTGAATCTGGAAATACTCTGAATCTGCATTCCAGGAAGGCTTTCGTTACACCACTGATGAATGTCCAAGTAATGCAATGCTGCTTCTTAGTGGTCTGTTCACACTCGAAACCGTGCTGTTCATTGGCTATCCACTCAATATCGGTCAGCTCTTCAATATCCTGTCCAGACTATCCAGATTCCTAAATGTTGGCAATCACCACTACAGAATGTTCCATTCAATCACGCGAATCTGGAATTCATCAGAGTCTCCACTCCTGGAAGGTTTTCGTGACACCACTGGTAAATGTCCAAGGAAGACAATGCTGGTTTTAAGCCGCCTGCTAACACACTCAGCCGTGCTGTTCAATTTGCTATCCACCCAACCCTATTCAGCTCTACATTTTCCTGTCCTCATAACCCAACCTTCAGAAATAATTGGTATCTCCTCCACAGAATGTTCCGTTCATTCACTGCGAATCTTAAATTCATCTGACTCTCAACTCCCGGCGGGTTATCGTTACACCACTTGTGAATGTCCAAGTAAGCCAATGCTGGTTTTCAGTGGCCTGTTCATACTAAGAGACGTGCTGTTCATTTGGCTATCCACTCCACCCTGTTCAGCTCTACATTTTCGTGTCCACAAAACCCAGCCTTCAGAAATCATTGGAATCACCACTAGAGAATGTTCCATTCATTCACTGCGAATCTGGAATTCATCTGAACCTCCACTCCTGGCAGGTTTTCGTTACGCCACTGGTGAATGTCCAAGTAACTCAATACTGGTTTTCAGAGGCATGTTCAACTCGCAGAAGTGCTGTTCAATGGGCTATCCACTCAATATTGGTCAGCTCTTCATTTTCCTCTCCACACAAACCAGCCTTCAGAAATCATTGGGCTCTCCACTACAGACTGTTCCATTCATTCACTGCGATTCTGCAATTCATCTGACTCTCCGCTCCAGGCAGGTTTTCATTACAGCACTGGTGAATGACCAAGTAATCCAATGCTGGTTTTCAGCCGCCTTTTCACACTCGCAGTGTGCTGTTCAATTGTCTAGCCACTCAAACCTGGTCAGCCTTTCATTTTCTTTTCCACAATATCAGACTTCAGAAATCATTGGAATCGCCAGTACAGAATGTTCCATTCATTCACTGCCAATCTGGAATTCATCTGAATCTGCACTCCAGGTAGGCTTTCATTACACCACTTATGAATGTCCAAGTAACACAATGCTGGTTTTCAGCGGTCTGTTCACACTCTAAGCCCTGCTTTTTACTGGGTATCCACACAACTGTGGTCAGCTCTTCATTTTCATGTCCAAACAATCCAGACTTGAGAAATCATTGCAATCTCCAGTACAGAATGTTCCATTCATTCACTGCGAATCTGGAATTCAACTGAATCTCCACTACCTGCAGATTTATCTTACACCACTTGTGAATGTCCAAGTAAAACAATGCTGGTTTTCAGAGGCCTGTTCATGTTCGCAGTCGTGCTGTTCAATTGGCTATCCACTCAACCTGTTTTGCTCCTCATTTTCCTGTGCACACAACCCAGCCTTCAGAAATCATTGTAATCTCCACTACAGGATGTTCCATTCATTCACTGGGAATCTGGAATTCATCTGAATCTGCACTCCACGCAGGCTTTCGTTACACCACTGCTGAAAGTCGAAGTAATGCAATACTGGTTTTCAGTGGTCTGTTCACATTCGAAGCCGAGGCTTTTTACAGGCTATCCGCTCAACACTGGTCAGCTCTTCATTTTCGTGTCCCCACAATCCAGATTTCAGAAATCATTGCAATCTCCACTACAGAATGTTCCATTCATTCACTGCGAGTCTGGAGTTTATCTGATTCTCCACTCCCGCCTGGTTAACATTACACCACTTGTGAATGTCCAAGTAAGCCAATGCTGGTTTTCAGAGGCCTGTTCATACTCGCAGCCGTGCTGTTTAATTGACAATTCACTCCACCCTGTTCAGCTCTTCATTGTCCCACCACACTACCAGCCTTCAGAAATCTTTGTTATCTCCACTACAGAATGTTCCATTCATTCACTGCGAATCTGGAATTCATCTGACTCTCAACTCCACGCAGGTTTTCATTACACCACTGTTGAATGTCCAAGTAACCCAATGCTGGTTTTCAGCGGCCTGTTCATATTCGCAGCCCTGCTGTTTACTTGGCTATCGATTCAAGCCTGGTCAGCTCTTCATTTTCCTGTCCACACAACACAGGCTTCAGAAATCATTGGAATCTCCTCTACAGAATGTTCCATTCATTCACTGCGAATGTGGAATTCAACTGACTCTCCACTCCATGCAGGTTTTCCTTACACCACTGATGAATGTCCAAGTAACCCAATGCTGGTTTTCAGCTGCATGTTCACACTCGCAGCCATGCTATACAATTGGCTTTCCACTAAATCCTGATTAGTTCTTGATTTTCCTTCCACACGACCCAGCCTTCAGAAATCGTTGGAATCTCCACTAGAGAATGTTCCATTCATTCACTGCGAATCTGGAATTCCTCTGAACCTCCACTCCCGGCAGGTTTTCGTTACACCACTGTTGAATGTCCAAGTAACCCAATGTTTTAAGTGTTTTCTTCACAAGCGCAGTGGTGCTGTTCAATTGGCTATCCACTCAACCCTGGCCAGCTCTACATTTTCCTGTCCACACCACAGAGACTGGAGAAATCATTGTTATCTCCACTACAGAATGTTCCATTCATTCACAGCGAATCTGGAATTCATCTGAATCTCCACTCCCGGCAGGTTTTCGTGACACCACTGGTAAATATCCAAGTAAGCCAATGCTGCTTTTAAGTGGCCTGCTCATACTCTCAGCCGTGCTGTTCAATTTGCTATCCACTCAACCCTCTTCAGCTCCATTTTCCTGTCCACATAACCCAAACTTCAGAAACAATTGGTATCTCCTCCACAGAATGTTCCATTCATTGACGGCAAATCTGAAATTCATCTAATTCTCAACTCCCGTCAGGTTTTCGTTACACCACTTGTGAATGTCCAATTAAGCCAAAGGTGGTTTTCAGTGGCCTGTTCTTACTACGAGACGTGCTGTTCATTTGGCTATCCATTCCACCCTGTTCAGCTCTACATTTTCGTGTCCACAAAACCCAGCCTTCAGAAATCATTGGAATCACCACTAGAGAATGTTCCATTCATTCACTGCGAATCTGGAATTCATCTGAATCTCCACTCCCGGCAGGTTTTCATTGCACCACTGCTGAATGTTCAAGTAACGCAATGATGGTTTTCAGCGGTCTATTCACACTCGAACCCGTGCTGTTCACGGTCTAGCGACTCAACACTGGTGAGTTCTTCTTTTTCCAGTTCAGACAATACAAACCTCAGAAACCATTGCAATCTACACTACAGAATGTTTCATTCATTCAGGCGAATCTTGAATTCATCTTGTTCTCCACTCCCAGCAGGTTTTCGTTTCACCACTGGTAGAATGTCCAAGCAACCCAAGGCTGGTTTCAGCTGCGTGTTAACACTCGCAGCCGTGCTGTTCAATTGGCTATCCAGTGAACGCTGGTTAGCTCTTGATTTTCCTTCCACACACCGAGCCTTCAGAAATCATTCTTATCTCCACTTCAGAATGTTCCATTCGTTCCCTGCGAATCTGGAATTCCTCTGACTCTCCACACCAGGCAGATTTTCCTAACAACACTGGTGAATGACCAGGTAATCCAATGCTGGTTTTCAGCGGCTGTTCACACTCACAGCCTTGCTGTTCAATTGGCAATCCAGTCAAACCTAGTCAGCTCTTCATTTTCCTGTCCACACAACCCAGCGTTCAGAAATCATTGGAATCTCTACTACAGAAATTTCCATTCATTCACTGTGAATCTGGAAATACTCTGAATCTGCATTCCAGGAAGGCTTTCGTTACACCACTGATGAATGTCCAAGTAATGCAATGCTGCTTCTTAGTGGTCTGCTCACACTCGAAACCGTGCTGTTCATTGGCTATCCACTCAATATCGGTCAGCTCTTCAATATCCTGTCCAGACTATCCAGATTCCTAAATGTTGGCAATCACCACTACAGAATGTTCCATTCAATCACGCGAATCTGGAATTCATCAGAGTCTCCACTCCTGGAAGGTTTTCGTGACACCACTGGTAAATATCCAAGGAAGACAATGCTGGTTTTAAGCCGCCTGCTAACACACTCAGCCGTGCTGTTCAATTTGCTATCCACCCAACCCTATTCAGCTCTACATTTTCCTGTCCTCATAACCCAACCTTCAGAAATAATTGGTATCTCCTCCACAGAATGTTCCGTTCATTCACTGCGAATCTTAAATTCATCTGACTCTCAACTCCCGGCGGGTTATCGTTACACCACTTGTGAATGTCCAAGTAAGCCAATGCTGGTTTTCAGTGGCCTGTTCATACTAAGAGACGTGCTGTTCATTTGGCTATCCACTCCACCCTGTTCAGCTCTACATTCTCGTGTCCACAAAACCCAGCCTTCAGAAATCATTGGAATCACCACTAGAGAATGTTCCATTCATTCACTGCGAATCTGGAATTCATCTGAACCTCCACTCCTGGCAGGTTTTCGTTACGCCACTGGTGAATGTCCAAGTAACTCAATACTGGTTTTCAGAGGCATGTTCAACTCGCAGAAGTGCTGTTCAATGGGCTATCCACTCAATATTGGTCAGCTCTTCATTTTCCTCTCCACACAAACCAGCCTTCAGAAATCATTGGGCTCTCCACTACAGACTGTTCCATTCATTCACTGCGATTCTGCAATTCATCTGACTCTCCGCTCCAGGCAGGTTTTCATTACAGCACTGGTGAATGACCAAGTAACCCAATGCTGGTTTTCAGCCGCCTTTTCACACTCGCAGTGTGCTGTTCAATTGTCTATCCACTCAAACCTGGTCAGCCTTTCATTTTCTTTTCCACAATATCAGACTTCAGAAATCATTGGAATCGCCAGTACAGAATGTTCCATTCATTCACTGCCAATCTGGAATTCATCTGAATCTGCACTCCAGGTAGGCTTTCATTACACCACTTATGAATGTCCAAGTAACACAATGCTGGTTTTCAGCGGTCTGTTCACACTCTAAGCCCTGCTTTTTACTGGGTATCCACACAACTGTGGTCAGCTCTTCATTTTCATGTCCAAACAATCCAGACTTGAGAAATCATTGCAATCTCCAGTACAGAATGTTCCATTCATTCACTGCGAATCTGGAATTCAACTGAATCTCCACTACCTGCAGATTTATCTTACACCACTTGTGAATGTCCAAGTAAAACAATGCTGGTTTTCAGAGGCCTGTTCATGTTCGCAGCCGTGCTGTTCAATTGGCTATCCACTCAACCTGTTTTGCTCCTCATTTTCCTGTGCACACAACCCAGCCTTCAGAAATCATTGTAATCTCCACTACAGGATGTTCCATTCATTCACAGCGAATCTGGAATTCATCTGAATCTCCACTCCCGGCAGGTTTTCGTGACACCACTGGTAAATATCCAAGTAAGCCAATGCTGGTTTTAAGTGGCCTGCTCATACTCTCAGCCGTGCTGTTCAATTTGCTATCCACTCAACCCTCTTCAGCTCCATTTTCCTGTCCACATAACCCAAACTTCAGAAACAATTGGTATCTCCTCCACAGAATGTTCCATTCATTGACGGCAAATCTGAAATTCATCTAATTCTCAACTCCCGTCAGGTTTTCGTTACACCACTTGTGAATGTCCAATTAAGCCAAAGCTGGTTTTCAGTGGCCTGTTCTTACTACGAGACGTGCTGTTCATTTGGCTATCCATTCCACCCTGTTCAGCTCTACATTTTCGTGTCCACAAAACCCAGCCTTCAGAAATCATTGGAATCACCACTAGAGAATGTTCCATTCATTCACTGCGAATCTGGAATCCATCTGAATCTCCACTCCCGGCAGGTTTTCATTGCACCACTGCTGAATGTTCAAGTAACGCAATGATGGTTTTCAGCGGTCTATTCACACTCGAACCCGTGCTGTTCACGGTCTAGCGACTCAACACTGGTGAGTTCTTCTTTTTCCAGTTCAGACAATACAAACCTCAGAAACCATTGCAATCTACACTACAGAATGTTTCATTCATTCAGGCGAATCTTGAATTCATCTTGTTCTCCACTCCCAGCAGGTTTTCGTTTCACCACTGGTGAATGTCCAAGCAACCCAAGGCTGGTTTCAGCTGCGTGTTAACACTCGCAGCCGTGCTGTTCAATTGGCTATCCAGTGAACGCTGGTTAGCTCTTGATTTTCCTTCCACACACCGAGCCTTCAGAAATCATTCTTATCTCCACTTCAGAATGTTCCATTCGTTCCCTGCGAATCTGGAATTCCTCTGACTCTCCACACCAGGCAGATTTTCCTAACAACACTGGTGAATGACCAGGTAATCCAATGCTGGTTTTCAGCGGCTGTTCACACTCACAGCCTTGCTGTTCAATTGGCAATCCAGTCAAACCTAGTCAGCTCTTCATTTTCCTGTCCACACAACCCAGCGTTCAGAAATCATTGGAATCTCTACTACAGAAATTTCCATTCATTCACTGTGAATCTGGAAATACTCTGAATCTGCATTCCAGGAAGGCTTTCGTTACACCACTGACGAATGTCCAAGTAATGCAATGCTGCTTCTTAGTGGTCTGTTCACACTCGAAACCGTGCTGTTCATTGGCTATCCACTCAATATCGGTCAGCTCTTCAATATCCTGTCCAGACTATCCAGATTCCTAAATGTTGGCAATCACCACTACAGAATGTTCCATTCAATCACGCGAATCTGGAATTCATCAGAGTCTCCACTCCTGGAAGGTTTTCGTGACACCACTGGTAAATGTCCAAGGAAGACAATGCTGGTTTTAAGCCGCCTGCTAACACACTCAGCCGTGCTGTTCAATTTGCTATCCACCCAACCCTATTCAGCTCTACATTTTCCTGTCCTCATAACCCAACCTTCAGAAATAATTGGTATCTCCTCCACAGAATGTTCCGTTCATTCACTGCGAATCTTAAATTCATCTGACTCTCAACTCCCGGCGGGTTATCGTTACACCACTTGTGAATGTCCAAGTAAGCCAATGCTGGTTTTCAGTGGCCTGTTCATACTAAGAGACGTGCTGTTCATTTGGCTATCCACTCCACCCTGTTCAGCTCTACATTCTCGTGTCCACAAAACCCAGCCTTCAGAAATCATTGGAATCACCACTAGAGAATGTTCCATTCATTCACTGCGAATCTGGAATTCATCTGAACCTCCACTCCTGGCAGGTTTTCGTTACGCCACTGGTGAATGTCCAAGTAACTCAATACTGGTTTTCAGAGGCATGTTCAACTCGCAGAAGTGCTGTTCAATGGGCTATCCACTCAATATTGGTCAGCTCTTCATTTTCCTCTCCACACAAACCAGCCTTCAGAAATCATTGGGCTCTCCACTACAGACTGTTCCATTCATTCACTGCGATTCTGCAATTCATCTGACTCTCCGCTCCAGGCAGGTTTTCATTACAGCACTGGTGAATGACCAAGTAATCCAATGCTGGTTTTCAGCCGCCTTTTCACACTCGCAGTGTGCTGTTCAATTGTCTATCCACTCAAACCTGGTCAGCCTTTCATTTTCTTTTCCACAATATCAGACTTCAGAAATCATTGGAATCGCCAGTACAGAATGTTCCATTCATTCACTGCCAATCTGGAATTCATCTGAATCTGCACTCCAGGTAGGCTTTCATTACACCACTTATGAATGTCCAAGTAACACAATGCTGGTTTTCAGCGGTCTGTTCACACTCTAAGCCCTGCTTTTTACTGGGTATCCACACAACTGTGGTCAGCTCTTCATTTTCATGTCCAAACAATCCAGACTTGAGAAATCATTGCAATCTCCAGTACAGAATGTTCCATTCATTCACTGCGAATCTGGAATTCAACTGAATCTCCACTACCTGCAGATTTATCTTACACCACTTGTGAATGTCCAAGTAAAACAATGCTGGTTTTCAGAGGCCTGTTCATGTTCGCAGCCGTGCTGTTCAATTGGCTATCCACTCAACCTGTTTTGCTCCTCATTTTCCTGTGCACACAACCCAGCCTTCAGAAATCATTGTAATCTCCACTACAGGATGTTCCATTCATTCACAGCGAATCTGGAATTCATCTGAATCTCCACTCCCGGCAGGTTTTCGTGACACCACTGGTAAATATCCAAGTAAGCCAATGCTGGTTTTAAGTGGCCTGCTCATACTCTCAGCCGTGCTGTTCAATTTGCTATCCACTCAACCCTCTTCAGCTCCATTTTCCTGTCCACATAACCCAAACTTCAGAAACAATTGGTATCTCCTCCACAGAATGTTCCATTCATTGACGGCAAATCTGAAATTCATCTAATTCTCAACTCCCGTCAGGTTTTCGTTACACCACTTGTGAATGTCCAATTAAGCCAAAGCTGGTTTTCAGTGGCCTGTTCTTACTACGAGACGTGCTGTTCATTTGGCTATCCATTCCACCCTGTTCAGCTCTACATTTTCGTGTCCACAAAACCCAGCCTTCAGAAATCATTGGAATCACCACTAGAGAATGTTCCATTCATTCACTGCGAATCTGGAATTCATCTGAATCTCCACTCCCGGCAGGTTTTCATTGCACCACTGCTGAATGTTCAAGTAACGCAATGATGGTTTTCAGCGGTCTATTCACACTCGAACCCGTGCTGTTCACGGTCTAGCGACTCAACACTGGTGAGTTCTTCTTTTTCCAGTTCAGACAATACAAACCTCAGAAACCATTGCAATCTACACTACAGAATGTTTCATTCATTCAGGCGAATCTTGAATTCATCTTGTTCTCCACTCCCAGCAGGTTTTCGTTTCACCACTGGTGAATGTCCAAGCAACCCAAGGCTGGTTTCAGCTGCGTGTTAACACTCGCAGCCGTGCTGTTCAATTGGCTATCCAGTGAACGCTGGTTAGCTCTTGATTTTCCTTCCACACACCGAGCCTTCAGAAATCATTCTTATCTCCACTTCAGAATGTTCCATTCGTTCCCTGCGAATCTGGAATTCCTCTGACTCTCCACACCAGGCAGATTTTCCTAACAACACTGGTGAATGACCAGGTAATCCAATGCTGGTTTTCAGCGGCTGTTCACACTCACAGCCTTGCTGTTCAATTGGCAATCCAGTCAAACCTAGTCAGCTCTTCATTTTCCTGTCCACACAACCCAGCGTTCAGAAATCATTGGAATCTCTACTACAGAAATTTCCATTCATTCACTGTGAATCTGGAAATACTCTGAATCTGCATTCCAGGAAGGCTTTCGTTACACCACTGACGAATGTCCAAGTAATGCAATGCTGCTTCTTAGTGGTCTGTTCACACTCGAAACCGTGCTGTTCATTGGCTATCCACTCAATATCGGTCAGCTCTTCAATATCCTGTCCAGACTATCCAGATTCCTAAATGTTGGCAATCACCACTACAGAATGTTCCATTCAATCACGCGAATCTGGAATTCATCAGAGTCTCCACTCCTGGAAGGTTTTCGTGACACCACTGGTAAATGTCCAAGGAAGACAATGCTGGTTTTAAGCCGCCTGCTAACACACTCAGCCGTGCTGTTCAATTTGCTATCCACCCAACCCTATTCAGCTCTACATTTTCCTGTCCTCATAACCCAACCTTCAGAAATAATTGGTATCTCCTCCACAGAATGTTCCGTTCATTCACTGCGAATCTTAAATTCATCTGACTCTCAACTCCCGGCGGGTTATCGTTACACCACTTGTGAATGTCCAAGTAAGCCAATGCTGGTTTTCAGTGGCCTGTTCATACTAAGAGACGTGCTGTTCATTTGGCTATCCACTCCACCCTGTTCAGCTCTACATTCTCGTGTCCACAAAACCCAGCCTTCAGAAATCATTGGAATCACCACTAGAGAATGTTCCATTCATTCACTGCGAATCTGGAATTCATCTGAACCTCCACTCCTGGCAGGTTTTCGTTACGCCACTGGTGAATGTCCAAGTAACTCAATACTGGTTTTCAGAGGCATGCTGTTCAATGGGCTATCCACTCAATATTGGTCAGCTCTTCATTTTCCTCTCCACACAAACCAGCCTTCAGAAATCATTGGGCTCTCCACTACAGACTGTTCCATTCATTCACTGCGATTCTGCAATTCATCTGACTCTCCGCTCCAGGCAGGTTTTCATTACAGCACTGGTGAATGACCAAGTAATCCAATGCTGGTTTTCAGCCGCCTTTTCACACTCGCAGTGTGCTGTTCAATTGTCTATCCACTCAAACCTGGTCAGCCTTTCATTTTCTTTTCCACAATATCAGACTTCAGAAATCATTGGAATCGCCAGTACAGAATGTTCCATTCATTCACTGCCAATCTGGAATTCATCTGAATCTGCACTCCAGGTAGGCTTTCATTACACCACTTATGAATGTCCAAGTAACACAATGCTGGTTTTCAGCGGTCTGTTCACACTCTAAGCCCTGCTTTTTACTGGGTATCCACACAACTGTGGTCAGCTCTTCATTTTCATGTCCAAACAATCCAGACTTGAGAAATCATTGCAATCTCCAGTACAGAATGTTCCATTCATTCACTGCGAATCTGGAATTCAACTGAATCTCCACTACCTGCAGATTTATCTTACACCACTTGTGAATGTCCAAGTAAAACAATGCTGGTTTTCAGAGGCCTGTTCATGTTCGCAGTCGTGCTGTTCAATTGGCTATCCACTCAACCTGTTTTGCTCCTCATTTTCCTGTGCACACAACCCAGCCTTCAGAAATCATTGTAATCTCCACTACAGGATGTTCCATTCATTCACTGGGAATCTGGAATTCATCTGAATCTGCACTCCACGCAGGCTTTCGTTACACCACTGCTGAAAGTCGAAGTAATGCAATACTGGTTTTCAGTGGTCTGTTCACATTCGAAGCCGAGGCTTTTTACAGGCTATCCGCTCAACACTGGTCAGCTCTTCATTTTCGTGTCCCCACAATCCAGATTTCAGAAATCATTGCAATCTCCACTACAGAATGTTCCATTCATTCACTGCGAGTCTGGAGTTTATCTGATTCTCCACTCCCGCCTGGTTAACATTACACCACTTGTGAATGTCCAAGTAAGCCAATGCTGGTTTTCAGAGGCCTGTTCATACTCGCAGCCGTGCTGTTTAATTGACAATTCACTCCACCCTGTTCAGCTCTTCATTGTCCCACCACACTACCAGCCTTCAGAAATCTTTGTTATCTCCACTACAGAATGTTCCATTCATTCACTGCGAATCTGGAATTCATCTGACTCTCAACTCCACGCAGGTTTTCATTACACCACTGTTGAATGTCCAAGTAACCCAATGCTGGTTTTCAGCGGCCTGTTCATATTCGCAGCCCTGCTGTTTACTTGGCTATCGATTCAAGCCTGGTCAGCTCTTCATTTTCCTGTCCACACAACACAGGCTTCAGAAATCATTGGAATCTCCTCTACAGAATGTTCCATTCATTCACTGCGAATGTGGAATTCAACTGACTCTCCACTCCATGCAGGTTTTCCTTGCACCACTGATGAATGTCCAAGTAACCCAATGCTGGTTTTCAGCTGCATGTTCACACTCGCAGCCATGCTATACAATTGGCTTTCCACTAAATCCTGATTAGTTCTTGATTTTCCTTCCACACGACCCAGCCTTCAGAAATCGTTGGAATCTCCACTAGAGAATGTTCCATTCATTCACTGCGAATCTGGAATTCCTCTGAACCTCCACTCCCGGCAGGTTTTCGTTACACCACTGTTGAATGTCCAAGTAACCCAATGTTTTAAGTGTTTTCTTCACAAGCGCAGTGGTGCTGTTCAATTGGCTATCCACTCAACCCTGGCCAGCTCTACATTTTCCTGTCCACACCACAGAGACTGGAGAAATCATTGTTATCTCCACTACAGAATGTTCCATTCATTCACAGCGAATCTGGAATTCATCTGAATCTCCACTCCCGGCAGGTTTTCGTGACACCACTGGTAAATATCCAAGTAAGCCAATGCTGGTTTTAAGTGGCCTGCTCATACTCTCAGCCGTGCTGTTCAATTTGCTATCCACTCAACCCTCTTCAGCTCCATTTTCCTGTCCACATAACCCAAACTTCAGAAACAATTGGTATCTCCTCCACAGAATGTTCCATTCATTGACGGCAAATCTGAAATTCATCTAATTCTCAACTCCCGTCAGGTTTTCGTTACACCACTTGTGAATGTCCAATTAAGCCAAAGCTGGTTTTCAGTGGCCTGTTCTTACTACGAGACGTGCTGTTCATTTGGCTATCCATTCCACCCTGTTCAGCTCTACATTTTCGTGTCCACAAAACCCAGCCTTCAGAAATCATTGGAATCACCACTAGAGAATGTTCCATTCATTCACTGCGAATCTGGAATTCATCTGAATCTCCACTCCCGGCAGGTTTTCATTGCACCACTGCTGAATGTTCAAGTAACGCAATGATGGTTTTCAGCGGTCTATTCACACTCGAACCCGTGCTGTTCACGGTCTAGCGACTCAACACTGGTGAGTTCTTCTTTTTCCAGTTCAGACAATACAAACCTCAGAAACCATTGCAATCTACACTACAGAATGTTTCATTCATTCACGCGAATCTTGAATTCATCTTGTTCTCCACTCCCAGCAGGTTTTCGTTTCACCACTGGTGAATGTCCAAGCAACCCAAGGCTGGTTTCAGCTGCGTGTTAACACTCGCAGCCGTGCTGTTCAATTGGCTATCCAGTGAACGCTGGTTAGCTCTTGATTTTCCTTCCACACACCGAGCCTTCAGAAATCATTCTTATCTCCACTTCAGAATGTTCCATTCGTTCCCTGCGAATCTGGAATTCCTCTGACTCTCCACACCAGGCAGATTTTCCTAACAACACTGGTGAATGACCAGGTAATCCAATGCTGGTTTTCAGCGGCTGTTCACACTCACAGCCTTGCTGTTCAATTGGCAATCCAGTCAAACCTAGTCAGCTCTTCATTTTCCTGTCCACACAACCCAGCGTTCAGAAATCATTGGAATCTCTACTACAGAAATTTCCATTCATTCACTGTGAATCTGGAAATACTCTGAATCTGCATTCCAGGAAGGCTTTCGTTACACCACTGATGAATGTCCAAGTAATGCAATGCTGCTTCTTAGTGGTCTGTTCACACTCGAAACCGTGCTGTTCATTGGCTATCCACTCAATATCGGTCAGCTCTTCAATATCCTGTCCAGACTATCCAGATTCCTAAATGTTGGCAATCACCACTACAGAATGTTCCATTCAATCACGCGAATCTGGAATTCATCAGAGTCTCCACTCCTGGAAGGTTTTCGTGACACCACTGGTAAATGTCCAAGGAAGACAATGCTGGTTTTAAGCCGCCTGCTAACACACTCAGCCGTGCTGTTCAATTTGCTATCCACCCAACCCTATTCAGCTCTACATTTTCCTGTCCTCATAACCCAACCTTCAGAAATAATTGGTATCTCCTCCACAGAATGTTCCGTTCATTCACTGCGAATCTTAAATTCATCTGACTCTCAACTCCCGGCGGGTTATCGTTACACCACTTGTGAATGTCCAAGTAAGCCAATGCTGGTTTTCAGTGGCCTGTTCATACTAAGAGACGTGCTGTTCATTTGGCTATCCACTCCACCCTGTTCAGCTCTACATTTTCGTGTCCACAAAACCCAGCCTTCAGAAATCATTGGAATCACCACTAGAGAATGTTCCATTCATTCACTGCGAATCTGGAATTCATCTGAACCTCCACTCCTGGCAGGTTTTCGTTACGCCACTGGTGAATGTCCAAGTAACTCAATACTGGTTTTCAGAGGCATGTTCAACTCGCAGAAGTGCTGTTCAATGGGCTATCCACTCAATATTGGTCAGCTCTTCATTTTCCTCTCCACACAAACCAGCCTTCAGAAATCATTGGGCTCTCCACTACAGACTGTTCCATTCATTCACTGCGATTCTGCAATTCATCTGACTCTCCGCTCCAGGCAGGTTTTCATTACAGCACTGGTGAATGACCAAGTAATCCAATGCTGGTTTTCAGCCGCCTTTTCACACTCGCAGTGTGCTGTTCAATTGTCTATCCACTCAAACCTGGTCAGCCTTTCATTTTCTTTTCCACAATATCAGACTTCAGAAATCATTGGAATCGCCAGTACAGAATGTTCCATTCATTCACTGCCAATCTGGAATTCATCTGAATCTGCACTCCAGGTAGGCTTTCATTACACCACTTATGAATGTCCAAGTAACACAATGCTGGTTTTCAGCGGTCTGTTCACACTCTAAGCCCTGCTTTTTACTGGGTATCCACACAACTGTGGTCAGCTCTTCATTTTCATGTCCAAACAATCCAGACTTGAGAAATCATTGCAATCTCCAGTACAGAATGTTCCATTCATTCACTGCGAATCTGGAATTCAACTGAATCTCCACTACCTGCAGATTTATCTTACACCACTTGTGAATGTCCAAGTAAAACAATGCTGGTTTTCAGAGGCCTGTTCATGTTCGCAGTCGTGCTGTTCAATTGGCTATCCACTCAACCTGTTTTGCTCCTCATTTTCCTGTGCACACAACCCAGCCTTCAGAAATCATTGTAATCTCCACTACAGGATGTTCCATTCATTCACTGGGAATCTGGAATTCATCTGAATCTGCACTCCACGCAGGCTTTCGTTACACCACTGCTGAAAGTCGAAGTAATGCAATACTGGTTTTCAGTGGTCTGTTCACATTCGAAGCCGAGGCTTTTTACAGGCTATCCGCTCAACACTGGTCAGCTCTTCATTTTCGTGTCCCCACAATCCAGATTTCAGAAATCATTGCAATCTCCACTACAGAATGTTCCATTCATTCACTGCGAGTCTGGAGTTTATCTGATTCTCCACTCCCGCCTGGTTAACATTACACCACTTGTGAATGTCCAAGTAAGCCAATGCTGGTTTTCAGAGGCCTGTTCATACTCGCAGCCGTGCTGTTTAATTGACAATTCACTCCACCCTGTTCAGCTCTTCATTGTCCCACCACACTACCAGCCTTCAGAAATCTTTGTTATCTCCACTACAGAATGTTCCATTCATTCACTGCGAATCTGGAATTCATCTGACTCTCAACTCCACGCAGGTTTTCATTACACCACTGTTGAATGTCCAAGTAACCCAATGCTGGTTTTCAGCGGCCTGTTCATATTCGCAGCCCTGCTGTTTACTTGGCTATCGATTCAAGCCTGGTCAGCTCTTCATTTTCCTGTCCACACAACACAGGCTTCAGAAATCATTGGAATCTCCTCTACAGAATGTTCCATTCATTCACTGCGAATGTGGAATTCAACTGACTCTCCACTCCATGCAGGTTTTCCTTGCACCACTGATGAATGTCCAAGTAACCCAATGCTGGTTTTCAGCTGCATGTTCACACTCGCAGCCATGCTATACAATTGGCTTTCCACTAAATCCTGATTAGTTCTTGATTTTCCTTCCACACGACCCAGCCTTCAGAAATCGTTGGAATCTCCACTAGAGAATGTTCCATTCATTCACTGCGAATCTGGAATTCCTCTGAACCTCCACTCCCGGCAGGTTTTCGTTACACCACTGTTGAATGTCCAAGTAACCCAATGTTTTAAGTGTTTTCTTCACAAGCGCAGTGGTGCTGTTCAATTGGCTATCCACTCAACCCTGGCCAGCTCTACATTTTCCTGTCCACACCACAGAGACTGGAGAAATCATTGTTATCTCCACTACAGAATGTTCCATTCATTCACAGCGAATCTGGAATTCATCTGAATCTCCACTCCCGGCAGGTTTTCGTGACACCACTGGTAAATATCCAAGTAAGCCAATGCTGGTTTTAAGTGGCCTGCTCATACTCTCAGCCGTGCTGTTCAATTTGCTATCCACTCAACCCTCTTCAGCTCCATTTTCCTGTCCACATAACCCAAACTTCAGAAACAATTGGTATCTCCTCCACAGAATGTTCCATTCATTGACGGCAAATCTGAAATTCATCTAATTCTCAACTCCCGTCAGGTTTTCGTTACACCACTTGTGAATGTCCAATTAAGCCAAAGCTGGTTTTCAGTGGCCTGTTCTTACTACGAGACGTGCTGTTCATTTGGCTATCCATTCCACCCTGTTCAGCTCTACATTTTCGTGTCCACAAAACCCAGCCTTCAGAAATCATTGGAATCACCACTAGAGAATGTTCCATTCATTCACTGCGAATCTGGAATTCATCTGAATCTCCACTCCCGGCAGGTTTTCATTGCACCACTGCTGAATGTTCAAGTAACGCAATGATGGTTTTCAGCGGTCTATTCACACTCGAACCCGTGCTGTTCACGGTCTAGCGACTCAACACTGGTGAGTTCTTCTTTTTCCAGTTCAGACAATACAAACCTCAGAAACCATTGCAATCTACACTACAGAATGTTTCATTCATTCAGGCGAATCTTGAATTCATCTTGTTCTCCACTCCCAGCAGGTTTTCGTTTCACCACTGGTGAATGTCCAAGCAACCCAAGGCTGGTTTCAGCTGCGTGTTAACACTCGCAGCCGTGCTGTTCAATTGGCTATCCAGTGAACGCTGGTTAGCTCTTGATTTTCCTTCCACACACCGAGCCTTCAGAAATCATTCTTATCTCCACTTCAGAATGTTCCATTCGTTCCCTGCGAATCTGGAATTCCTCTGACTCTCCACACCAGGCAGATTTTCCTAACAACACTGGTGAATGACCAGGTAATCCAATGCTGGTTTTCAGCGGCTGTTCACACTCACAGCCTTGCTGTTCAATTGGCAATCCAGTCAAACCTAGTCAGCTCTTCATTTTCCTGTCCACACAACCCAGCGTTCAGAAATCATTGGAATCTCTACTACAGAAATTTCCATTCATTCACTGTGAATCTGGAAATACTCTGAATCTGCATTCCAGGAAGGCTTTCGTTACACCACTGATGAATGTCCAAGTAATGCAATGCTGCTTCTTAGTGGTCTGTTCACACTCGAAACCGTGCTGTTCATTGGCTATCCACTCAATATCGGTCAGCTCTTCAATATCCTGTCCAGACTATCCAGATTCCTAAATGTTGGCAATCACCACTACAGAATGTTCCATTCAATCACGCGAATCTGGAATTCATCAGAGTCTCCACTCCTGGAAGGTTTTCGTGACACCACTGGTAAATGTCCAAGGAAGACAATGCTGGTTTTAAGCCGCCTGCTAACACACTCAGCCGTGCTGTTCAATTTGCTATCCACCCAACCCTATTCAGCTCTACATTTTCCTGTCCTCATAACCCAACCTTCAGAAATAATTGGTATCTCCTCCACAGAATGTTCCGTTCATTCACTGCGAATCTTAAATTCATCTGACTCTCAACTCCCGGCGGGTTATCGTTACACCACTTGTGAATGTCCAAGTAAGCCAATGCTGGTTTTCAGTGGCCTGTTCATACTAAGAGACGTGCTGTTCATTTGGCTATCCACTCCACCCTGTTCAGCTCTACATTTTCGTGTCCACAAAACCCAGCCTTCAGAAATCATTGGAATCACCACTAGAGAATGTTCCATTCATTCACTGCGAATCTGGAATTCCTCTGAACCTCCACTCCTGGCAGGTTTTCGTTACGCCACTGGTGAATGTCCAAGTAACTCAATACTGGTTTTCAGAGGCATGTTCAACTCGCAGAAGTGCTGTTCAATGGGCTATCCACTCAATATTGGTCAGCTCTTCATTTTCCTCTCCACACAAACCAGCCTTCAGAAATCATTGGGCTCTCCACTACAGACTGTTCCATTCATTCACTGCGATTCTGCAATTCATCTGACTCTCCGCTCCAGGCAGGTTTTCATTACCGCACTGGTGAATGACCAAGTAATCCAATGCTGGTTTTCAGCCGCCTTTTCACACTCGCAGTGTGCTGTTCAATTGTCTATCCACTCAAACCTGGTCAGCCTTTCATTTTCTTTTCCACAATATCAGACTTCAGAAATCATTGGAATCGCCAGTACAGAATGTTCCATTCATTCACTGCCAATCTGGAATTCATCTGAATCTGCACTCCAGGTAGGCTTTCATTACACCACTTATGAATGTCCAAGTAACACAATGCTGGTTTTCAGCGGTCTGTTCACACTCTAAGCCCTGCTTTTTACTGGGTATCCACACAACTGTGGTCAGCTCTTCATTTTCATGTCCAAACAATCCAGACTTGAGAAATCATTGCAATCTCCAGTACAGAATGTTCCATTCATTCACTGCGAATCTGGAATTCAACTGAATCTCCACTACCTGCAGATTTATCTTACACCACTTGTGAATGTCCAAGTAAAACAATGCTGGTTTTCAGAGGCCTGTTCATGTTCGCAGTCGTGCTGTTCAATTGGCTATCCACTCAACCTGTTTTGCTCCTCATTTTCCTGTGCACACAACCCAGCCTTCAGAAATCATTGTAATCTCCACTACAGGATGTTCCATTCATTCACTGGGAATCTGGAATTCATCTGAATCTGCACTCCACGCAGGCTTTCGTTACACCACTGCTGAAAGTCGAAGTAATGCAATACTGGTTTTCAGTGGTCTGTTCACATTCGAAGCCGAGGCTTTTTACAGGCTATCCGCTCAACACTGGTCAGCTCTTCATTTTCGTGTCCCCACAATCCAGATTTCAGAAATCATTGCAATCTCCACTACAGAATGTTCCATTCATTCACTGCGAGTCTGGAGTTTATCTGATTCTCCACTCCCGCCTGGTTAACATTACACCACTTGTGAATGTCCAAGTAAGCCAATGCTGGGTTTTCAGAGGCCTGTTCATACTCGCAGCCGTGCTGTTTAATTGACAATTCACTCCACCCTGTTCAGCTCTTCATTGTCCCACCACACTACCAGCCTTCAGAAATCTTTGTTATCTCCACTACAGAATGTTCCATTCATTCACTGCGAATCTGGAATTCATCTGACTCTCAACTCCACGCAGGTTTTCATTACACCACTG
This sequence comes from Sorex fumeus, assembly GCF_029834395.1. Classification (NCBI taxonomy): domain Eukaryota; kingdom Metazoa; phylum Chordata; class Mammalia; order Eulipotyphla; family Soricidae; genus Sorex; species Sorex fumeus. The sequence continues at coordinate 7,906 of NW_026606088.1, read as the reverse complement.
TTGAATGTCCAAGTAACCCAATGCTGGTTTTCAGCGGCCTGTTCATATTCGCAGCCCTGCTGTTTACTTGGCTATCGATTCAAGCCTGGTCAGCTCTTCATTTTCCTGTCCACACAACACAGGCTTCAGAAATCATTGGAATCTCCTCTACAGAATGTTCCATTCATTCACTGCGAATGTGGAATTCAACTGACTCTCCACTCCATGCAGGTTTTCCTTGCACCACTGATGAATGTCCAAGTAACCAATGCTGGTTTTCAGCTGCATGTTCACACTCGCAGCCATGCTATACAATTGGCTTTCCACTAAATCCTGATTAGTTCTTGATTTTCCTTCCACACGACCCAGCCTTCAGAAATCGTTGGAATCTCCACTAGAGAATGTTCCATTCATTCACTGCGAATCTGGAATTCCTCTGAACCTCCACTCCCGGCAGGTTTTCGTTACACCACTGTTGAATGTCCAAGTAACCCAATGTTTTAAGTGTTTTCTTCACAAGCGCAGTGGTGCTGTTCAATTGGCTATCCACTCAACCCTGGCCAGCTCTACATTTTCCTGTCCACACCACAGAGACTGGAGAAATCATTGTTATCTCCACTACAGAATGTTCCATTCATTCACAGCGAATCTGGAATTCATCTGAATCTCCACTCCCGGCAGGTTTTCGTGACACCACTGGTAAATATCCAAGTAAGCCAATGCTGGTTTTAAGTGGCCTGCTCATACTCTCAGCCGTGCTGTTCAATTTGCTATCCACTCAACCCTCTTCAGCTCCATTTTCCTGTCCACATAACCCAAACTTCAGAAACAATTGGTATCTCCTCCACAGAATGTTCCATTCATTGACGGCAAATCTGAAATTCATCTAATTCTCAACTCCCGTCAGGTTTTCGTTACACCACTTGTGAATGTCCAATTAAGCCAAAGCTGGTTTTCAGTGGCCTGTTCTTACTACGAGACGTGCTGTTCATTTGGCTATCCATTCCACCCTGTTCAGCTCTACATTTTCGTGTCCACAAAACCCAGCCTTCAGAAATCATTGGAATCACCACCTAGAGAATGTTCCATTCATTCACTGCGAATCTGGAATTCATCTGAATCTCCACTCCCGGCAGGTTTTCATTGCACCACTGCTGAATGTTCAAGTACCGCAATGATGGTTTTCAGCGGTCTATTCACACTCGAACCCGTGCTGTTCACGGTCTAGCGACTCAACACTGGTGAGTTCTTCTTTTTCCAGTTCAGACAATACAAACCTCAGAAACCATTGCAATCTACACTACAGAATGTTTCATTCATTCAGGCGAATCTTGAATTCATCTTGTTCTCCACTCCCAGCAGGTTTTCGTTTCACCACTGGTGAATGTCCAAGCAAACCCAAGGCTGGTTTCAGCTGCGTGTTAACACTCGCAGCCGTGCTGTTCAATTGGCTATCCAGTGAACGCTGGTTAGCTCTTGATTTTCCTTCCACACACCGAGCCTTCAGAAATCATTCTTATCTCCACTTCAGAATGTTCCATTCGTTCCCTGCGAATCTGGAATTCCTCTGACTCTCCACACCAGGCAGATTTTCCTAACAACACTGGTGAATGACCAGGTAATCCAATGCTGGTTTTCAGCGGCTGTTCACACTCACAGCCTTTGCTGTTCAATTGGCAATCCAGTCAAACCTAGTCAGCTCTTCATTTTCCTGTCCACACAACCCAGCGTTCAGAAATCATTGGAATCTCTACTACAGAAATTTCCATTCATTCACTGTGAATCTGGAAATACTCTGAATCTGCATTCCAGGAAGGCTTTCGTTACAACCACTGATGAATGTCCAAGTAATGCAATGCTGCTTCTTAGTGGTCTGTTCACACTCGAAACCGTGCTGTTCATTGGCTATCCACTCAATATCGGTCAGCTCTTCAATATCCTGTCCAGACTATCCAGATTCCTAAATGTTGGCAATCACCACTACAGAATGTTCCATTCAATCACGCGAATCTGGAATTCATCAGAGTCTCCACTCCCTGGAAGGTTTTCGTGACACCACTGGTAAATGTCCAAGGAAGACAATGCTGGTTTTAAGCCGCCTGCTAACACACTCAGCCGTGCTGTTCAATTTGCTATCCACCCAACCCTATTCAGCTCTACATTTTCCTGTCCTCATAACCAACCCTTCAGAAATAATTGGTATCTCCTCCACAGAATGTTCCGTTCATTCACTGCGAATCTTAAATTCATCTGACTCTCAACTCCCGGCGGGTTATCGTTACACCACTTGTGAATGTCCAAGTAAGCCAATGCTGGTTTTCAGTGGCCTGTTCATACTAAGAGACGTGCTGTTCATTTGGCTATCCACTCCACCCTGTCAGCTCTACATTTTCGTGTCCACAAAACCCAGCCTTCAGAAATCATTGGAATCACCACTAGAGAATGTTCCATTCATTCACTGCGAATCTGGAATTCCTCTGAACCTCCACTCCTGGCAGGTTTTCGTTACGCCACTGGTGAATGTCCAAGTAACTCAATACTGGTTTTCAGAGGCATGTTCAACTCGCAGAAGTGCTGTTCAATGGGCTATCCACTCAATATTGGTCAGCTCTTCATTTTCCTCTCCACACAAACCAGCCTTCAGAAATCATTGGGCTCTCCACTACAGACTGTTCCATTCATTCACTGCGATTCTGCAATTCATCTGACTCTCCGCTCCAGGCAGGTTTTCATTACAGCACTGGTGAATGACCAAGTAATCCAATGCTGGTTTTCAGCCGCCTTTTCACACTCGCAGTGTGCTGTTCAATTGTCTATCCACTCAAACCTGGTCAGCCTTTCATTTTCTTTTCCACAATATCAGACTTCAGAAATCATTGGAATCGCCAGTACAGAATGTTCCATTCATTCACTGCCAATCTGGAATTCATCTGAATCTGCACTCCAGGTAGGCTTTCATTACACCACTTATGAATGTCCAAGTAACACAATGCTGGTTTTCAGCGGTCTGTTCACACTCTAAGCCCTGCTTTTTACTGGGTATCCACACAACTGTGGTCAGCTCTTCATTTTCATGTCCAAACAATCCAGACTTGAGAAATCATTGCAATCTCCAGTACAGAATGTTCCATTCATTCACTGCGAATCTGGAATTCAACTGAATCTCCACTACCTGCAGATTTATCTTACACCACTTGTGAATGTCCAAGTAAAACAATGCTGGTTTTCAGAGGCCTGTTCATGTTCGCAGTCGTGCTGTTCAATTGGCTATCCACTCAACCTGTTTTTGCTCCTCATTTTCCTGTGCACACAACCCAGCCTTCAGAAATCATTGTAATCTCCACTACAGGATGTTCCATTCATTCACTGGGAATCTGGAATTCATCTGAATCTGCACTCCACGCAGGCTTTCGTTACACCACTGCTGAAAGTCGAAGTAATGCAATACTGGTTTTCAGTGGTCTGTTCACATTCGAAGCCGAGGCTTTTTACAGGGCTATCCGCTCAACACTGGTCAGCTCTTCATTTTCGTGTCCCCACAATCCAGATTTCAGAAATCATTGCAATCTCCACTACAGAATGTTCCATTCATTCACTGCGAGTCTGGAGTTTATCTGATTCTCCACTCCCGCCTGGTTAACATTACACCACTTGTGAATGTCCAAGTAAGCCAATGCTGGTTTTCAGAGGCCTGTTCATACTCGCAGCCGTGCTGTTTAATTGACAATTCACTCCACCCTGTTCAGCTCTTCATTGTCCCACCACACTACCAGCCTTCAGAAATCTTTGTTATCTCCACTACAGAATGTTCCATTCATTCACTGCGAATCTGGAATTCATCTGACTCTCAACTCCACGCAGGTTTTCATTACACCACTGTTGAATGTCCAAGTAACCCAATGCTGGTTTTCAGCGGCCTGTTCATATTCGCAGCCCTGCTGTTTACTTGGCTATCGATTCAAGCCTGGTCAGCTCTTCATTTTCCTGTCCACACAACACAGGCTTCAGAAATCATTGGAATCTCCTCTACAGAATGTTCCATTCATTCACTGCGAATGTGGAATTCAACTGACTCTCCACTCATGCAGGTTTTCCTTACACCACTGATGAATGTCCAAGTAACCCAATGCTGGTTTTCAGCTGCATGTTCACACTCGCAGCCATGCTATACAATTGGCTTTCCACTAAATCCTGATTAGTTCTTGATTTTCCTTCCCACACGACCCAGCCTTCAGAAATCGTTGGAATCTCCACTAGAGAATGTTCCATTCATTCACTGCGAATCTGGAATTCCTCTGAACCTCCACTCCCGGCAGGTTTTCGTTACACCACTGTTGAATGTCCAAGTAACCCAATGTTTTAAGTGTTTTCTTCACAAGCGCAGTGGTGCTGTTCAATTGGCTATCCACTCAACCCTGGCCAGCTCTACATTTTCCTGTCCACACCACAGAGACTGGAGAAATCATTGTTATCTCCACTACAGAATGTTCCATTCATTCACAGCGAATCTGGAATTCATCTGAATCTCCACTCCCGGCAGGTTTTCGTGACACCACTGGTAAATATCCAAGTAAGCCAATGCTGGTTTTAAGTGGCCTGCTCATACTCTCAGCCGTGCTGTTCAATTTGCTATCCACTCAACCCTCTTCAGCTCCATTTTCCTGTCCACATAACCCAAACTTCAGAAACAATTGGTATCTCTCCACAGAATGTTCCATTCATTGACGGCAAATCTGAAATTCATCTAATTCTCAACTCCCGTCAGGTTTTCGTTACACCACTTGTGAATGTCCAATTAAGCCAAAGCTGGTTTTCAGTGGCCTGTTCTTACTACGAGACGTGCTGTTCATTTGGCTATCCATTCCACCCTGTTCAGCTCTACATTTTCGTGTCCACAAAACCCAGCCTTCAGAAATCATTGGAATCACCACTAGAGAATGTTCCATTCATTCACTGCGAATCTGGAATTCATCTGAATCTCCACTCCGGCAGGTTTTCATTGCACCACTGCTGAATGTTCAAGTAACGCAATGATGGTTTTCAGCGGTCTATTCACACTCGAACCCGTGCTGTTCACGGTCTAGCGACTCAACACTGGTGAGTTCTTCTTTTTCCAGTTCAGACAATACAAACCTCAGAAACCATTGCAATCTACACTACAGAATGTTTCATTCATTCAGGCGAATCTTGAATTCATCTTGTTCTCCACTCCAGCAGGTTTTCGTTTCACCACTGGTGAATGTCCAAGCAACCCAAGGCTGGTTTCAGCTGCGTGTTAACACTCGCAGCCGTGCTGTTCAATTGGCTATCCAGTGAACGCTGGTTAGCTCTTGATTTTCCTTCCACACACCGAGCCTTCAGAATCATTCTTATCTCCACTTCAGAATGTTCCCATTCGTTCCCTGCGAATCTGGAATTCCTCTGACTCTCCACACCAGCAGATTTTCCTAACAACACTGGTGAATGACCAGGTAATCCAATGCTGGTTTTCAGCGGGCTGTTCACACTCACAGCCTTGCTGTTCAATTGGCAATCCAGTCAAACCTAGTCAGCTCTTCATTTTCCTGTCCACACAACCCAGCGTTCAGAAATCATTGGAATCTCTACTACAGAAATTTCCATTCATTCACTGTGAATCTGGAAATACTCTGAATCTGCATTCCAGGAAGGCTTTCGTTACACCACTGATGAATGTCCAAGTAATGCAATGCTGCTTCTTAGTGGTCTGTTCACACTCGAAACCGTGCTGTTCATTGGCTATCCACTCAATATCGGTCAGCTCTTCAATATCCTGTCCAGACTATCCAGATTCCTAAATGTTGGCAATCACCACTACAGAATGTTCCATTCAATCACGCGAATCTGGAATTCATCAGAGTCTCCACTCCTGGAAGGTTTTCGTGACACCACTGGTAAATGTCCAAGGAAGACAATGCTGGTTTTAAGCCGCCTGCTAACACACTCAGCCGTGCTGTTCAATTTGCTATCCACCCAACCCTATTCAGCTCTACATTTTCCTGTCCTCATAACCCAACCTTCAGAAATAATTGGTATCTCCTCCACAGAATGTTCCGTTCATTCACTGCGAATCTTAAATTCATCTGACTCTCAACTCCCGGCGGGTTATCGTTACACCACTTGTGAATGTCCAAGTAAGCCAATGCTGGTTTTCAGTGGCCTGTTCATACTAAGAGACGTGCTGTTCATTTGGCTATCCACTCCACCCTGTTCAGCTCTACATTTTCGTGTCCACAAAACCCAGCCTTCAGAATCATTGGAATCACCACTAGAGAATGTTCCATTCATTCACTGCGAATCTGAATTCCTCTGAACCTCCACTCCTGGCAGGTTTTCGTTACGCCACTGGTGAATGTCCAAGTAACTCAATACTGGTTTTCAGAGGCATGTTCAACTCGCAGAAGTGCTGTTCAATGGGCTATCCACTCAATATTGGTCAGCTCTTCATTTTCCTCTCCACACAAACCAGCCTTCAGAAATCATTGGGCTCTCCACTACAGACTGTTCCATTCATTCACTGCGATTCTGCAATTCATCTGACTCTCCGCTCCAGGCAGGTTTTCATTACAGCACTGGTGAATGACCAAGTAATCCAATGCTGGTTTTCAGCCGCCTTTTCACACTCGCAGTGTGCTGTTCAATTGTCTATCCACTCAAACCTGGTCAGCCTTTCATTTTCTTTTCCACAATATCAGACTTCAGAAATCATTGGAATCGCCAGTACAGAATGTTCCATTCATTCACTGCCAATCTGGAATTCATCTGAATCTGCACTCCAGGTAGGCTTTCATTACACCACTTATGAATGTCCAAGTAACACAATGCTGGTTTTCAGCGGTCTGTTCACACTCTAAGCCCTGCTTTTTACTGGGTATCCACACAACTGTGGTCAGCTCTTCATTTTCATGTCCAAACAATCCAGACTTGAGAAATCATTGCAATCTCCCAGTACAGAATGTTCCATTCATTCACTGCGAATCTGGAATTCAACTGAATCTCCACTACCTGCAGATTTATCTTACACCACTTGTGAATGTCCAAGTAAAACAATGCTGGTTTTCAGAGGCCTGTTCATGTTCGCAGTCGTGCTGTTCAATTGGCTATCCACTCAACCTGTTTTGCTCCTCATTTTCCTGTGCACACAACCCAGCCTTCAGAAATCATTGTAATCTCCACTACAGGATGTTCCATTCATTCACTGGGAATCTGGAATTCATCTGAATCTGCACTCCACGCAGGCTTTCGTTACACCACTGCTGAAAGTCGAAGTAATGCAATACTGGTTTTCAGTGGTCTGTTCACATTCGAAGCCGAGGCTTTTTACAGGCTATCCGCTCAACACTGGTCAGCTCTTCATTTTCGTGTCCCCACAATCCAGATTTCAGAAATCATTGCAATCTCCACTACAGAATGTTCCATTCATTCACTGCGAGTCTGGAGTTTATCTGATTCTCCACTCCCGCCTGGTTAACATTACACCACTTGTGAATGTCCAAGTAAGCCAATGCTGGTTTTCAGAGGCCTGTTCATACTCGCAGCCGTGCTGTTTAATTGACAATTCACTCCACCCTGTTCAGGCTCTTCATTGTCCCACCACACTACCAGCCTTCAGAAATCTTTGTTATCTCCACTACAGAATGTTCCATTCATTCACTGCGAATCTGGAATTCATCTGACTCTCAACTCCCACGCAGGTTTTCATTACACCACTGTTGAATGTCCAAGTAACCCAATGCTGGTTTCAGCGGCCTGTTCATATTCGCAGCCCTGCTGTTTACTTGGCTATCGATTCAAGCCTGGTCAGCTCTTCATTTTCCTGTCCACACAACACAGGCTTCAGAAATCATTGGAATCTCCTCTACAGAATGTTCCATTCATTCACTGCGAATGTGGAATTCAACTGACTCTC